>NW_004567110.1:5522302-5572610 GCF_000260355.1 Condylura cristata | reverse complement strand
TGAAAGGCTGCCGGTGGGCAGAGAGCCACGGCAGCCTGACTGCGGGGGTTTCTCGCCGTGTGTGTGTGTGTGTGTGTGTGTGTGTGTGTGTGTGTGTGCGTGCTGTGTCCGGCTCTGGGCGGTCAGGAAGCGCCGCTGCGTCCTGGGAACGCTTCCCTGCCTCTGTGGTGGATGGGCAGTTATTCGGGGTCGGGATGTGGATGAAAGGCTGCCGGTGGGCAGAGAGCCACGGCAGGCACAGTCCGCCAGCACGATGCTGAGCCATACCCAGCGGTGCCCCGGACAGCGGAGTAGAGCCGAGGACGCTCACCTGCGGCCGCCCTGCCGTCCCTGCCTGCTCGCCGCTTTGAGTTGCATTTCCCCCAACCGACTGGTTCTTCCAAAGCCCGTGTTCCCGCCGCCCTGCTGACATTTTACTGTAGACAAAAGTGGCTGGTACATTGCTCCCGCTCGTCCCTCTGCTCCTGCACCTGAGCGCTGAGGAGCGGCCGGAGCATGAGAGCGTGTGGAGTGGCCGCCGCGGGGCCAGGAGAGGGGTGGTGATGGTGATGACGCTGGGGTAACGGTGTCCGTCGTGACTACAGTTAGATGGAAGGCGGAGCCTGGGCGACCCCTGCGTGAGCCCTGCCGGCTGCTGCACCCTGGAGTGATTTCTAATGTCTCCGAGCACCCAGTTTGTGCCAGAGGCTGCGGGAAGGGCCTGGCTGAGCAGTGATGCCAGCTCTCAGGAAGCTCGGAATGTGCTGGGGGTGGGAGACGAGCCCTGGAGGCAGGCACTTCACGGAGGGCTGCGGGCGGGCGGCCGAGAGGCCCGGAGCAGTGCTGCTGAGATGTTGAGGACATCTCAGGAGAGGGGTCGTCTGGCTGGTGCTGAAGCAGCGGTAGGCAGAGGCCTGGCACCAAGGGAAAGCGGCTCTCACCGGGGCCTGCTCTTCACGTGACGTGGCTGGAGGGCGGGGATCTCGTGGGCGGTGGTCTGGAGGCCGGGGGACACAGGGGAGCCCGGGGGTTAGCCTTCAGGGGAGCCGCGCGAGGGTGTTATGTATTTGTTTGGTGGGTTGGTTTGCTCTACCATGTGACAGTTTTTAAGTATAACTCAGTGGCAGTAAGTACATTCACAGTGTTGTCAACTGAAACTACTAATCATTTCCAGAACTTCATTACCCCAGACAGAATCACTGCAATTATCAAATAAGAACTCCCATTTCCTCTTTCTCTGGCCCCTGGTAAACTCTGTTCTACTTTCTGTCTCAATGAATTTATATTTTCTAAGTCCTTTGTATTAGTGGAATCCCGACAAGATCTGCATGACTTATTTCACTTAGCATAATACATTTGAAGTTTGTTCAGTGGTAGCATACATCTGAATATCATTTTTTAAGGCTGAGTAGTATTCCTCTGTAGGAATTCCCCACCTTTTGCCACCTGCTCACCGGGGGATGGATGCTTGGGCTGTTTCCAGCTTTGGTTAGTGTGAGTCATGCTGCTGTGAACAGAGGTGTGCCAACAAGGTTTCCTGGGTAGTGGGAGACTGTCTTAGCACTGTCCTTCAGGGAGGCTTCAGTCAGAGCTGGGAGCAAGATGAATTTAAGTGGGGCACCCCAAAGGCAGAGAGAACAATGAGGAGACAGTAAGCAGCAAATTAGGGGGTGAGCGAGAAGCACCGGGACCCATACCGAGGACCTGCTGACAGCCACAAGCCATGTAATTGCAGCCCAGTTTTGTCCCGTCTTCCTGGGATCCAAACCCTCCGTACAAAGAGAAGCGTCAGAGTTTGCACCTAGCTGATGTGAGCCAGCCTGCCCCTGACCTCTCTGCTGTAGTCAGGAGTCTTGAAACACCTGCAGGCAGCTTCTGTATCTGGGCTTTGCTCCCATCTTCCTCTTTGCCTGCCTTTCTCGCCCCAGGAGCCCTTCTGGGCCCCTCCCGGCACCAGATACTCTCGGCATGGCTTACTCTGCACTTCTCTGCACAGCACCATCATCATGCCCCTCCCCAAAAAATGTCCATCCCCCCAGTAAATATCAGTCTCCCTTGGGAGAGCTTCAAGGCAGCTCTTTCAAGACTGGAAGCTCCAAAGAGGAGAGGGAGGGCGAGTCTTGCTCTCTGTGGTTCCCGGCACCCAGCCTGTCTTTCGGCTGTTGCTCCTGGTGAGCGTCTGGTGGTGGGTGGGCACGACTGGGTCTGGGGGCGCTGGCGGGCCCGTGGCGAAGCCCACGCTCCCCTCTCCTTGTTTCGCGTGCTTTGACTCGGGTTTTCTGCAATCTGCCTCTCTGTGGGTCTTCGTGCACAGATCTTTCGACTCCTGGCAGAATGAAGAGCTTCCCGGGGGCTTTCCAAGGCCCCTTAGAGAGCAGATGCTCCCTGGGGCCCAGGAGACACCAAACGATGCTCCAGGAGGCCCAGGGGGCAGTTTTCTTTTTGAAAAACCTGCAGTTTTGTTGGGGGGCATTTCAAACATGAATCTGCTTTAACACATGGTGGTGTGCATAAAAATAAACCCTCCGTCTGCTGCAGTCAGTCAGCGTGTCCGCTGGCCTGTGGACACTCTGGAATCAAGAGAACTGAAAGACAACAACGTATCTGCAGATCTTGAACGTGATCTTTACTAACAGATGTTTGGGGCAAGAATGTGAGTTGCTGGTATATTCTTGGGTACAATCTTGAGTCTTTTTGCAAATCTTGGGACCAGAACCGTTGAAATGTCGGATGAGACAAACTCTTGCCTTAATTAATAGCTTGTGTGTGTGTGCTTAGCATGTGTGGAGTCAACACACTTCAGACACTAGTTCCCGGGTCCCTCAGCAGTGATGGCGCGGGGTTTCCATTCTCAGTATAGAGATAAGAAACCAAAGGACCGGAGCGCTTTCGCCACCTGCAAAAGGACACAGAGCAGAGGGCTGCGGAGAGGTGCCAGCCTACGCCACAGCCTGTTTTCCCATGCCGGGAGCTGCAGCCCTTGCTACCTGCTGCTGTGCCTGCTGTGAGGCTGGGTGCGGGGGTCTGCCCCCTCCATACTCCCAGCGCTCGGGGCTTCTCAGTGCTTGCCTGATGCGTCCTGATGCACCGGTGCAGAGGCCCTAGCGCCGCAGTGAGCCCATCAGACCAATGGAGGACACAGCGGTTGGGGCCCAGAGCGTTTCTCCTCTCACTGCACGTGTATCGTATGGGACACTCTCTTCCCGCCTCTTACTCCAAGTCAACCTGGCTCCCGTAGGCTTCGACGTGTCTGTAAATATTTGACAGCAACGGGTGATCTTAAAAAATCTATTCCTGATGGGAATTTGCTTGTTATTTCATGGACTTTTTCAGTTCATTTCAGAAAAATGCCTTTGTTTATAGGGTGTTCAATTTCGCCGCGTGGATCAGGTTCACGCCATACCCATGGACATGGTATTTTTGTCTCCTGCAGCCTTTCATGGAAGTGCGAACTTCCTCACGCTTGTGCACTGGCGAGGCAGGCCCACATTGGCCAGACTCTGTCTGGCGCCTGTTCTCGGCCGTCCTCACCTATCCATGCTGGCGCAGGGGAGAGTTGGTCCAGAACTGGCTGAGTATTCTTTACCACTGCTAATGATTTGTTGGTCTGGTTGGATTTTCCATGAAGCTTTCTCATCATCTGTGAGTAGTGACAGGCTTATTTCTGGGCGGGCCTGTTGGAGCAAAACGCTCAGTCACCCTACCCCACGTGACAGTGAAGGAGCGTTGCTAATCAGGTGTCTTTCTGTGTGCGTTCCCGGAGGGGAGAAGGCCAGGCTTCTGTGAGCTCAAGGCCTGGGTTCTTGGACGTCTTTCTCTGCCACTGTAGGACCTGTGCAGAGCTGAACCTGGTTGGCTGGGGGCCCAGACAGCAGGAAGGGGCCAGAACAGGGGGCAGCCCCATGACTTGGGGTCTTCAGGGAGGGGCACCCCATCCCTGCAGAGGGCCTATGTTTGAGTCACTTGGCCCCTTTTTTGACCTGATTGTGCCTGGGTTATGGTTCTAGTCATGACATGCGCCTTGTTACTTGCACAAGGCCAGAGTGAAGTCCCCTGTCTCACTGAGGTCCGCCCTTTTCATTCTGCTTTATCCTTGTTTCCAAGACAAATTTGTTTTCTGATCGTTATATTTCAAGCAATAGATTTCCCCTTGCTGTCACCTCAGCTACACCACAGACACAGCAATGAGTCATTTAAAAAGTATTTTTATTATTTCCTTAACTCAAAGATTTTTTTTTTTGGGGGGGGGGATAAATTTTAAAGTCATAGAATTTTTGCCCACCTTTTGCAAATTGATTTCCAGTTTTATTGCATTGTAATCACAGAGCGTGAACTGGAAGATGCTGACTCCTTGAAGTGTATTAAGGCTTTCCTCTGTCACCTGATGGAGTCTCCATTTGCTCGAGAAAAGTGGTTTAGTGTTACCAAAATCTTCTGCCTACCTATCTATTTACCAATTTACTTATCTTGGTTTCCTCTATCAGTTACTAAGTTTTATATTAAAATCTCCAAGTAAAATGAGCGATATATCTGTCTCTGTAATAGTTGCTTAACACACCTTGGCACTGAAGTTCAGTCATGGTATCTGTTTACTATACTGTTCCTTTGACAACATCTCTTTTTGCCCTAAGGTCATTTATTTTCACCTTAAATTCCATTTAGCTCAAAATTCAACCATTTTCCAGGAAAAAAAATGCCGTCTTTTATTTTCAAATCCTACAATGTGACAATATGATGGGGGGTGGATTTTAAAAATCCATTCTCTGTACAACAACCAGTGTGATCTTTAAGGCTCAGAATGGGGTGCTCCCTCCCCTCTGCTGAGAGCCTCCCCGTTTCTGAGAAGAGACCCCAAGCCTTCTCCTCCCGGGCGGGGTCTCACAGGACCTGCTGCCGCCCAGCCTGGGTGCACCCCGCCTCGCCTGGGGTCCTTCAGCCAAAGGCTTCGCGCCTGCTGACCTTGCTGCCTCCGAGTTCTTCCTAGCTCTTTCTGTGCTGTTTGCTGCTCTCCTTTGGGCCAAACCGCCACTGAGAGGTCTCCTGACTGCTGCCTCCTACTCTGTTTCAGTCCCAGATGGTTTCCTTTCACTTGGGAGCAGCTCCGTGGCTGCGGACCCCACTGGTTCTCATGGGTACACTCCTGTCTCCCAGAGCAGAGTCTGGGGTTGATGTGGGTCCCCGAAAGATGTCCCTGGGGAGTGGAGAGCTCGGGCAGGACCAGCACGAGGCAGGGATGCGGAGGTGAGACAGAGCCTGGCCCAACGGTCTCTAAGAAGCCGACCTCTCCGCGGACTCCCACGTTCGCCTCCACGTTGAACACGGCTCCATCCAAAGTCACAAACTGCTAGCCAGGCACTCCCTCCTGGGGCTCCTGACCCCCCGTCCCTTCACGGGCAAGTGTATTTGAAGATTCAAAACCGACAGAAGTTTCTGAATGACCCTCCCCGCCTCAGTCAGCGCTCTCCACATTCTAACAGTTAAATATTTATTAGGTTATTTCAATCAGGAATAAATACATGATTTAGCGAAGTGTAATGTTTCCCACTTAACCGCCTCCGCTCCGGGCTCCCCAGATGTCCAGGTGTCAGTGACCTCTGGAGCGGCGAGGTGGCCCTGCCCACTAGGGAGTCACAGTCCCGGCGTCACATTCGTCTCCCAGACGCTGGCGGGTTCCTCTGGGACAGTCTAGGAAGCCGCTCGAGGCCTCTGCTCAAATGCACGGACCGGGCCGTGCGGCGGTCATGCGTGTCCAGGCCCGCTGGCGCGCTGAGGGCAGCTGGGGGCGTGCCCTCGACCACCGCCCCGCAGGGGAGCCAGGCCGCAGCCCCCTGGAGCAGGCAGGCCCTGCCGCAAACCCCTCCTCCCACTCTGGTCTCCGCGTCTTTCATCCTAAAATCACGTGAGACAGAATAGACTGAAGCGGCTGGGCCTCCCCCGAGCTCTGCGTTTTTGTTCACGTGGGCACCAGGCTCTCCTTAGGATAAAATACTGGGTGAGCCCGTTCTTTCCTACTTAGCCATTTCCTTTTCCGAGAAATCCAGGCCCCGTTTCCTCAGTGCAGTGGTGCCCTCCAATCTCTGGGGCTCCCTGAAACATGAGCTCCCGGTGCCCCTTGCCTGACCCCATCCTCACCCGATGATCATGGGCTTTTCCTCTTGCACCCCGCCTCCACAGCTCGCTCAAAGGCTTTTTTTCCTGTCTCCATGGCAGGGTGCTCAGCACCTCTTCTTCAGGCAATCCTGAAGGAATCACTGATGCGCCAACACAGCAGGGTCTCTGCACCCCAGGGAGGGGCTTTCTGTGGCCGGGGCACCCAAAGGCTGGCCAGCTCCAGCCCCGCCGCTTCCCCTCCAGCAGCCCCTGCTCCTGGCACCCTGCCCCCTGCAGAAGGAGGCGTCCGATGAGCCTGCACGTTGGGCCGCGCACGCCGGGCCTGGTGTCTCCTGGCGCAGGGCTGCTGGGCAGGGTGACTTGGGTGTCCTGGAGCTCCGTGAGAGGGAGGAGCCCAACCCGATGCTCTTATCTGCTGGCTGCACAAGTCATTGCAGCCCAGTCTGCAAACCCAGACCCACTGCCAGGCCACAGCTTTCAGCTCAGCCTTGTTCACTCAGACGTTCTCTCGGTGACCTCAGCGCGGGCCCTGCGCGGCCTGGTGGATATTCCTGGTGTGCATTCTCGGGTGTCCGTGCTTTCCACAAACACTCTGAGACGCTGCGTGATCGCAGCAGGAGCCGACATCTCCATCGGACACCGGGGAGGGGCTCCCTTGGCCGAGATGTGGCTAGAAATTCGAGTTCAAGTCTCCGTGTGGCCTCTCTGAGCTCCTGGGAGGGGGGGTGCGAGGTCCCCAGGGCCAGGGAGCCCCGCTCGGCAAGCTCCTGGGTGTCGTCGGGCCTCTGTCCGCTGGGACATGCGCCCTGGCGCCTGCGCTCAGCTAGTCCTCGAAGTAAGGCGGGGAGGAGAAGAAGGAGCTCTTCCTCTTGCTGCCGCTGTACGTCAGGGACAAGCTGCCCTTCTTCCGGTCGAAGGAGGAGCCGTCCTCACTGGTGAGGGACAGGTAGGAGGCGATGCTTTCCCGGAGGCCGTAGCTGAAAAGCGACCCGTCCATGCCCAGGGGGTTGTCTGCGCCCTCCGCATCCGGGCCCCCCTGGTGCCTTCATGGAGAAGCGGGGGAAGGAAGAGCACAGGGCATGAAGGGCAAGAGAGAGAAAAGGAAAAGGGTAGTGAGACTCTAAGTGAGTGCTTCATTCTGCTTGCTGCGTTTGTGGCTGTGTGATCTTGTAGAAATCACTCGACCTCTCTGAGCCACCATCCCTTTGGCTGGCTAAGCCTCCCACTATAAGTTGAATATTTCTTTAGGAGATTTAAGAAGGATCATTTATCTCCCCGGCCATTCTGAGAGCTGATTTTCTTTGAATTAGTCAGTGGGCCTCTGGCTGTGTGTATGTAATCGATAAGATAATCGATCACCTGGAACTGTCGCTAGCTCTCAGCATACCAAAGCTGATGATCAAATAAAGCCCACGAGAGGAAAAGTGTTTTCCCCTTAAAAAGATTGAAGTCCCCTAGGGTTATGCAGGTTTTAAACTTTCTGAGATAGTTTAAAGTACGCTCAATTAGGGGAAGATGTGCCTCCCCCCCCAAGTTTTTTGTTTTGTTAACTTAAGGTTAATTTACCAAATTAAAAACCGGGCCCGTTTTGGGGGGGGATACACAGTTAGGAAGAGCAAGTCGGAATGTCTCAGCCAGGAAATTGCTCGTTAACACGATTGGGGTCTTTAAGTGCTTTCGGAACTAGGGGCCCAGGGCTTGGTGGGGGTGGCCAGGCCCGTGCCACCTGCCTGGGAGCCTGAGGCTGGGTCCGGGGAGGGGGGTGTCCGGCCTGTCTGCCTCTGCTAAGGGTCTCAGCAGGGACCGCTGGTCCCAGTACGCACGCCAGGCTCGCGCTCGGCTTTGGGGCCTGTGTTCGCGGATGCACACGCGCGCACACACACACTCACACACCCCACCTGGACACCCTCTTCCAGTCAAAGGTCTTCTGGCGCAAGGTGACGGGTGTGTCAGGGACCCTCACTGGCGGGTTCATTGTGCTCTGGGTGAGGCAGGGCGTGGTCAGCACGCAGCAGAGGCCGTCGGCCACCTCTGAGGATGCAATCAGACAGGCTAGGTGACTCCAGTGCACGGCCAGGTAGGGCAGGCGTGGGGGCCCTCAGGGAATCAGCTTCCTAGGTGTCCCGTGGGGAGCCTGAGGCCAAGGCCTGACAGGGCCCATCCCGGCCGGGAGCTGCCCGTTGTTTTAGGAGTGTTTGCGGGCCTGGACCCTCATGCCCTCAGCTGGCCGCACGTGGAAGGCTCAGCTCAGGTCCAGGACTGGCCACACTGAGCGAGCGTGAAGCATGCTCCCCCCGACGGTGATTCTCCTCCGCTGCTCTGAGCCTTATTTCCTCCGCTGCAGAGCGAGAGGAGTGACCTCACAGTGAGAGCAGCGGGCAGAGGCCCTCACCGCGCGGGTGCCACAGCCGTCCTCGAAAAGGCATCAGCCCTCATTTTGCAGATGCAGATGCTGAGGCTCGGGGCTGGAAGTGAGTGGCCCCAGGCCCCGGTAGTGACCGTCCAGGCCCCCTAGGGCGTGATGTCGCCTACTCTGTCCTATTCTGCGCCTTTAGGGAAAATGCACCTTATCTCCACTTTGGGGTCCCCAGGGGCACAGGAAGCTGTGCAGGGGTTCAGGCCCGTTCCCATTATTCACAGAGGTGACCTGCCCCAGTCTGGACTGACCCGTGTGACACCTGGCTGTTTTAGCCCGGAGCCTCGTGGACCTCCAGGTCAGAAGGTCTTTGCGGGGCAGGCATGTTGTTTATGTTCGCTGTCGTCTATGCAAAACTTCTGGTCTCCGTGCCTCTCAGATGGTCGTTGTTAAAAGCCAAATACCACAACCAGCCTTTACTCGTAATCAGTAAAAGTTGACTGTTTCCAGGACTCCCTTCCTCTTTCACTTTAGCTAAGATGCTAGGTTTCTGCGTATCATGGAAGTCATCATCTTGTCACGCCTGTGCGTCCCCGCCTCCCCCCCGCCGCCCCCCAGGCTGTGACGGGCATGTTCTGTGAACCATCCTGTCCAGTCATCAGGACACGTCCTTCGGGGGGACTGCCCTCCCCGGCCTGCCTGCCGGGAATGGGGAGCCCAGGGCCCGCCTGGTCGGTGGGGCCCACCCACAGAGCTTGGTCCCTAGCTCAGGCCCGTGTCTCCCCAAAGGCCCTCAGCACCTATGCGTCTCACGGGCCAGGTGTGAGAACCCGGCCTGAGCATGCCTCCGTCTCCTCGAAGAGACCTCAAGAGCCCTAAAGAACACTAGAAATGATCCTGGGGGTATGAGGCCAGATACCCCAAAGGGGAAGAGGCTAACGCCGGAGAAGCAGCGTGCTGCCCTGGCCCAGGAGGGCGCGGGAGGCCGTGAGGAGCACGGCTGGGGCTCAGCAGCTTGGCGGAGCTCACCGTGTGAGTCACCATGTCATTACACCGTCCCTGGGGGTCGTGACACAGAGACACGGAGACACAGGCACTCCAGCCACCAACCCATGGTTGCCAGAAAACTGGGAGATGGCACAGAGGTTCCAGAACCATCTTTGAGAAACTGAGCCAGCATTTTACTACTTTGCCCTCTTTCCTAGGGTAGAATCACAGCTTCTGACATGACATCCAGGTCTTTCACACCCTCACTCAAATTCCCTCTCCTGGCCCCATCCCTTATACCACCAAGGCCACCCGAGGCTCGCTCTGAGCCGCCACACTGCGGACGCTCCGGGCCCAGGACGCGTGTAGAAATCCGGGGGAGTGTGGAACCCTGCTGTGACTCCTCTGGGTGGCTTCCCGCTGGCTCCTCGGCCGGGAGGACCGGGGCTTGGAGAAGAGGGGAGGAGGGACATTTCCGGACAGAGCCCGGAGCCCTTCCCAGAGGAAGGCTTGCGGCTGCGGAGCGGGTCTATCTGATTCCCGCGGGCGTCTCTTACAGGCGGGGGCGAGACCGAGCAGGGCCCTTTGCGAAGGGGGCTCCCTTTGCTGCTTACCCGAGTAGTGATTGACCAGGTCTTCCAGGCACTGGAAGGTCAGCCTCGGGGAGATGTAGTACCAGTGGTTGGGCAGGCGGAAGATGCGGTAGTGCTTGACCTGGCGGTGTCTCACCGACAGCGAGTAGAAGCCTGCAGGAGGAGGCTGTCAGCGACACGCGTGTCCCTGCTCGGGGCCCTGGCCCAAGGCAGGGCCCGCTGCTATGGAGGGTACAGGGCCGCCCGCCCGCCCGCCCGCCCGCGGGTTACAGAGACGCCTCGGGGTTCGTCTCCCCGAGGCCCCAGCACCCACCAGCCTGGACGCGTTGCGCCCTATGGGCACCTGGGAGCCTGCTCTTTGCAGGGTGTCCCTGCACCAGCCGATTGCATGCCGGGGCCACCCCTCGGGTGCTCGCACGGCCGTGTGTGGGTCCCGGAGCCCCCTGGACTGTGCCCGCTCCATCCAGGGTCTCGGTCCTCCCGAGCCTCCCCGCCCACCACAGTGGGCCACCCCACACATGGGAAGGGTCTGACCGCCTGTGGATGGCACCCCCTGACGTGCGTGTGGTTCCCCGAGCTCGTGAGGGGGGAGTCAAGGTAGCATCCTGGGGTTACTCCCCCGCAGGTCCCAGTCGCGTCGCCACTGTGGGGCGGCAGGAGTGGGTCCCGGGCCTTCCCTCCCTAAGCCTCAGATTCCCCAATTGGAAAGTGAGAGAGTTGGACTTGGGTGCTGTTTAAGGTCCTTCCTGCTCTGTCCTTTGGGGTTCCGGAGTGAAGACACTCAGGTGGTGGTAGAAAGGGCGGAGTCTTCACCATACTGGGGAGGTGCTGAGCTCTTTCCAAGCCACAGCTCCGTGCAGTCTCAGAAGGGCCCCTGGGGACAGGGCCCTGCATATTTCACGATGGAGACCCTGAGGCTGGGTGCCCCTGCGTGATACGAGCAGAGAGGCACCAGCGTGGACATGGCAAACCCAGGGTATGACTTGTCCTGAGCAGCCTCTGGGGTGTTCATGTGGCCACTGCTGGATGCACCCCAGTCCCGCACGCTGAGTCGTCTGCGACTCGGCTCTTCTGGTAATGTCCGCGGGGACTGGAAGTACGGTGAGCGGGCCCAGTAACAGGTGGAAAATTGTCAGAACTTTGCATACCCAGGGGACCCTCTCACCCCCACCCTAGCCGGGCCGCAGAGCTGCCTGACGACATCGTTAATTTTAGAGCAGCTGTGGCCCCTCAGGCCGCTCGCCCCAGCCCCCAGCCTTGTGGGGGGGGCGTGGAGGCTCCTTTGCACCTGGACCTCCGGCTCCAGGGGTCCCCAGGGCAAGCGCAGGAAGTGCTGTTTCTGCTCTGGCCTTGCTCTCCCTCTGCACATTCTTTGGAGGGGGAGGGGATTCCTGGGCATCTTGACCCCTTCCGCAGGGTGCAGTCTTCCCAAGTGGCTGGTGCGCCTCTGGGGTGCAGGGGCCCTGCCCAGGTAGCCCGGCGCTTAATAGGTGCACAGGAAATGTTCTCAGGGCCTGAACTTCCTCTTCTTTGAGAGCAAGTGTACAGCTCAGAGACCTTCCGTCTCACAAACTTGGGAAAGCCTGGCTGCTGAGCGTAGCGCTGAGCTAATATGCTCACTGCGCCCGGGGCTGGTGCGAGCGTATTGTTACTCCGAGGCTTAGAGAGCGGGGCCGGGACGGTGCATGTGTGTGACGAGCCCCTTGGCTGGCAGCCGGAGCGAAGCCCCCTGGGGAGCCGGCCTGGCCCCCTGGAGAGGTGGGTCCCCGGCGCTTACCTTTCTTGGTCTCACTCTCCCTGATCATGAAGGAGCCCATCTTGGTGTCTGGCAGCTGCAGCAGCTCCTCTGCCTTGTCTCTGCCCAGCCCTTCGAACAGCCAGCTGGGGAGGAGGGAGGGAGGCAGCCGTGAGCACCCAGAGCCAGCCCCAAAGAAGGCAGGGGTGAAGGTGGGGGTTCGGCGGTAGAAATCTCTGGGACTAAGGGCATCGACTGGTGGGTCACACATTCGCTCGTGCACTCGCGCCTCCTCTCAGCTGTCCAACAAGCTTTCTGAGTGCCTGCAGCCTGCCAGGTCCTCTCCAGAGATGGAGGCCAGGGCTGCCCAGGACGTCGTCCTTGTGCCATAGTTCAGGCACCAGCTGGAATGAGCCCTTCTGGCTTTTCACAGGGACGCGGTCTGAGGCGAAGGTGCCTGCTGGGCCGCTGTTTGGGCTGTTTCCCGACACGCTCCGCCCGGGGGGCGGCGGCCGTGTCTGCCTCTCGGTTTCGCCCTTGTCCAGACAGTGGAGCTCAGCGTGAGTGAACGCACGCATGGCTCCAGGAAAGACAGAGCGACCAGGGAGCGACTTTCCTTCACTTCCCCGCTCGTCTCCTCTGCCACTTGTGTTCACTGCAGAGCGTTCTGCAGTTCCATGTGGTTTCTGCTTTTTTTCACTTGCTGGTAAAAAGAAAAAAAGCAGAGGTGCTGTGGGCACCCACCGGGCTTGGGAGAGCCCGTGGGCGGCCCACGGAGCTTTTGGAAAGCAGAGCCGCACGCCAGGGGCGGCGTCTGCGGGAAGGACCCACACTCGTTTCTCAGAGCAGATTGGGCCCGATCTCAGCGTGGAAGGAAACGCGAGGTGGGCACTAGCCCACGTCCTCAGAAGCAGCTGCGTGTGGATTTCCTGTCGTCCCTGGGTTTCGGGCGCTGGGCCCTGGTTTCTCATCCCCAGGTCGGGACTCAGGTGTGCCGGGGTGAATAGGGACACGCCACTATGTCACGTCCGTTGACCCTTCGCCACGGCACCCTAAGGTGGGTCGGGGGTTGCCTGTCTCCCCGACGAGGTGTGCACGCAGAGTGATCAAGTAGCGTGTGCGTGTAGGCCCGTGGCAGCGAGATGGGGAGATCTGGAGAGACACCCAGCTCCGTAGCTCCTTAGCGCTATAGCCGCTCTTCTGCACGGAAGGGCCATGTTGCGTATGGACAGGGGACGCCCCTTTGTCACCTGGGCGCTCACCACCAGGTCCTGCCAGTTCATGCCAGTCCTGCATCTCAACCCACTGGTGCTGGTGAAGTTTGCTAGGATGAGTACATCCAGGACAGGCTGATTTGGATGAGCTCCATGGACACTGTCACCCCTCCCAAGCACGCAATGACCTTTGCTCTCCTAGTTGACAGGTGACACTGCCAGGAAAGGCACCGCGCTGAGTCTCCCGAACAGGTAGCTGTTCTCGCTGCTGCCCAGGTGAGCACGTGGCGGCAAAGCCCTCCTGGAGCGTGAAGGAGCCATTTCCGGGCCCCTCCAAATGAAAGTGGTTGCCCGCCCTCCTCCTCCAGCCATGCCGAGGTCTGGCCATGCTGGCCAGACACACGAGGAGACTGTAGTAACTTTTCCTGGGTACCCCCCATGTTGCCCAGGAGCTGAGCCGCATAGGCCCCAGCCAGGGGTGCGGGCTGCAGCACCCCCACTCTGCTAGACCCTCTCTGCACACAGCAGGGGCAAGCCAGCTACCTGCGTCCTCAGCTGTGCCCGCTGACTTAGGGCTTCTCCTTTCCTGCTTGATTTTCCATTTGCCAAATGGGGCTTCTGGAAACGATGCCATAAGAAATGGCAGGATTTGAACCCAGGCAGCCCGATTGCATCCCAGGTGACAATCCCAGAGAGAGCACTCATGTGCCAGGGGCCCCATGGACCCCATGCAGAGTTCAGAGGTCCAGCCCAGGTCATCTCAGAGGTGCGACTGCTGTCTCTGAAGGCACCCCCAATGGACTGGCCTGAGAGGGCAGCACCTTGAGCCAGGCCTCCTTTCTGCTAGCAAACAGTAGCAATAACGCCGTGTTTCGTTGCTGCTACTTGAGGGATGGACTCACCCGTGGTAGACTCTGGCCACACACATTCCAGGAATATAACTCTCTCGACCAGTGCTAAGAGAAATGGCTCTCCACCAGCCCCCTTCACTGGAAGAGAAGAGCAGAGAGGAGGGGATGTGAGTGAGTGGCAGCGTGAAGGAAGCAATGGAAGGACAAGGTTTAACCCAGAGCATGCCGGGACAGTCCTTTGCTAAGGCCTGCCTTTGGCTGTGGCGACCCGGATTTCTCCAAGTGAAAATGCAGCTTGCAGTCTCCCCCATTCCTAGCCAGTGGGGGGGGTCTTCACTGCAAGGGTCAGCTTTCAGGGATAGTAGCCGATTTCTCCAGTGGGTGTCCCACAATCGAAGGATTACTTAAAATAAATGCTGGCATTACTGATAGGCACGTGGGTGTAGCCAAGGCGGTTCCTGTCTGCATCAGGGAGGATCCAGACTGGGGCAAAGGCCCGTGGGCTCTGTCGTCTGTTGGATCGAGGCCGCGCCGGGCAGAGGGCGGGCTTGTTGGCCATGATCAGAAGTGTCTGCAGACCGCCGTCCTCCTCCCCAAGCCGGATAGCGGCACTGTGTGTGTGTGGGGGGGGGGGGCGGGGGGCGAGGCCAGCATGAGAAGCAGAAGCTGGAACACAAGAGGTCTCGGAGCCCAGTTAAGAAACTGAAATTGTGTCCAGCAGGCAGTGGGAGCCGCTGAAGGTTTGAGAGCTCTGACAGCTTATGGAGACTGAAGCATTCCGGCCGACCGTGGGGCCACTTTCTCACCTCGTCAGAGAGCCAGGGCCCAGTTGGAATTGCACAGATACCGCTGAAATATAACAATCCCCACCCAAATCAGGTTCCTTGTTGGGGAAGGGGGCTCTCAAAGCTTTGTAACTCACTCAGAAATCACACGCAGTTTCTCCCCTCGACGGAATATTGGGGGGCTGATGTCAGGAGATGGGTAGTCACTCAGCACGGCGAGGAAGTCGCTGTCCAGTCCTGGGAAAGCAGAGGCCAAGGGGGGGTCTTACTCGCAAGGAGGGGCAGGTCGCAGCTGCACACCCCTAAGTTGAGAACCAACTCCCAGCATCCCCTCTGTGGTCAGGGCTGGTACCCACCCGGAGCATCCAGGGGAGTGGCCCTCTCCTAGTCTCACGCTGGCCTTGACCTGAGGTGCCCCTGAAAAAGGGGGTCCAGGGGACCTAGAGCTACCCTCACCCACTCTGACTGCAAGGTATGCCCCTGGCTATGGCATGATGCGATCTGGGGCAAGTTCCAGAATGCCCAAGAGACCAACACCCCTTTGTCAGCTGGGGACAGCGGGATGCCACTGCAGGGTCCTCATGAGGTGAGGCGAAGTGGGCAGCGACACCTGGTGAGAGAGGAGCGGTCAGCGACGTCCCTCCCCACTGCCGCTGCCCCTGCCCTCCGGCCCCTGCGGGCACCACCTGCAATGTGTGTGTGGTGGACGTCAGGAGTCGGGCTCCCTGGGGCCAGAGGGCACCACAGAGCATTCGCTCCCTGTAGAGCACAAGGCTCCATGTTAGCGGGACTTTGGGGAGGCGAGAAGGAGACAAGTGCTTGTTAGGTGGGGCCGGAGGATCGCACCGGCGAGGTTTTGGGAAGGAACCACGCTGTCTGCTCCGCGTGAGCGCAGCTCACTGCAGAGAAGCAGCCACAAAGGTGAACTTGCTTTTGGTCACTGAGCAGAAGCCTTTGTCACTGCCTCAGTGATTTGCGAGAGGGTACACTGGCTGTGAGGGAACATTGGGGTGCACTTGGCGGGAAATAATATGCCTCATACACCTGTTACGACATTTTTTACGCCATCTGCTGGCTGGGCATCTGGACTCAGCCTTCTGGGGAACGCGTCATTGAGTGACTCATTCCGTAATTATTTACTGAACACCCACCACCAGCCAAGCAAGGGGAAAGCAAGTCAGGATTTCTGAGAATGCGAATATTCTAGGGAACACAAGCATAGCCCCCAGGGGGAAGAGGGGCACTCCCCTTCCCACCACCCCAGGAAGGCCAGGGACAGCCTGACCCTGCAGACTTGGTGACACTCCCGGCGGGCCCTGGGCCTGCACCTTCCCGCTGGAGAGTCCTGCTCCCAACCCGCACCGCCCCCCCGGGCTGAGGGAGGGCTAGGTGGAAAGAGAGTGGGAGCTTGGGCCAAGGGTTTGGTCCCCGACTGACAGAGGACCCAGAAAGTGGCTGTCACCATGGAACAGGGCATGCAAATGTCTTGCTCACTGTGGGAACTGAGTCACAGAGCGAGCTGGAGAGGTGCCCGCGTGACTCTGTGCCCTGGGGTCATGGCCCAGGGCAAGGGTCGAGCTGTCCCTGGGGACCTGCCGAATGAAAAAAGGGGTTCGCCCCCACCCCACCCCCATCATTAGCGGCAGCGTGTAGTGTGTGCTGGGCTTGAAGCCAGAAGTCCCCAGATCTAGTAAGGGACAGCCCTGATGTGGGCATGAAATGCGTGCAAATGCGGAGGTGAAGGGCCTGAACCAGCCATGCAGAGGTGGGTGCCCGCCCGAGGGAGGCGCGGAGTCCCGAGGGGCCTGGCAAGTGGGGCGTTCAGTTTTCCTGGAAATCAGCCTGACTCCCCGCCGGCCGCCTTCGCCACGCTGCGCACAGGCCCTCTCTGCCCTGCGCTGGGCCAGGCTGGGAAATGGGAGCTGGGGAAGCCTCCCTGATGTGGTCTGGACAGCTGGCCCCCAAAAAGGGCCCTTTATGCGCTGCACGGCCTCGGAGCCAAACAGCCTTGTGGTTCCTCGATTTGCTGGGGCCGCTCCGAGCCGGAGCACACGCTGCCCCGCCCTCCTCTCCCGAGCTCACCTCCAGCCGCTCCAGGCAGCGCCGAGGCAGCACTGAAAACATCGCGCTGGGCTTTGCTTAATGTAGTGGCCTTTTCGGGGTCCCATGCAGGGGACTCCAGGACCACCCCCCTCGCCCTTATCACTAGAGGCAGGAAAACTGAGGTACGAGTTTGGTGTGTGTTTCGGGTGGGAGAGCAGGGGCCTGCAGCCATCTAAACAGTCTTCTAATTTGGGGTCCCGCTCACGCTCCCCTGAGTCTTGGGTCTGACCGTGACATAGACTCAGGGTAGGGAATTCAGTTGCTCCTAAATTTCAAATATATCGTGTGCTGGAGCCGCCTCACTCTGAGGGGAGCTGAGCTTTTGAATTAATCAAAAGTGGAGGAGACCTTTGCTGAGGAGTCGGGGGGATTACTGGCGGCCTAAGATAAGGCAACAAATTAAGTCAGGAGGTGGTTGCTGGGCATGAAGGGAGAAAGCTGGGCTTTTGGCAGAGAGAGTGGCTTGGAAATCAGTCAATCCGCCTCACGCTCTGGGCTAGGACTCCCCGTGCCGCGGAGGCCTGGGCCTGTCTCACTAAGTGGCAGCTCTGATTATTTTTAGGGGACGAGCGGGGTTCTCATGCATGCTCCAAGACCACTTTCAGCCCAGCGTGTCCTCCATTTTGAAACGTCTCTGGGAGTAGAGATCTGAAAATATAATTATCTTCCAAAGACAAGTTCTTCTGGTGAAACAGAAGCTGGAATTCAAAAGATCAAATCTTTGTTGATAGCAGCTGTGAGTCAGATTGAACCAACTCAAAAGTGAGTCAAATTGAACATAATGTACAAAAAGTATCAAACAGGAAGTGAGTCCAAAAAAGAAAGGGGAGACCCAGGCTGAACCCACTAGCCACAATATTACTGTCAGAAGAGCACGGCTCTTCCTAAGAGCACCTCTTGGGTCCCTGTCAGAAGCCGGCCCTTTCCGCCAGCCCCTTCCAGCTCTGAGGCGCTCCCCGACCTGCAGAACGCACCTCCTGTCTGCGGGGTCGGGGGACCAAGGCCGGGCTTTCTGTAACGTGTCCAGAACTGGCCAAGAGCGGCCAAGGTCAAGGTCACGCCTCTAAGCCAAATCGCTCCCCGTGGCTCTGAAGTACCAGGCTTCCCCCCGCTGACTCTTGATCCCTAGCAGGCGGGCTCAAAGGAGGCTTAGTTGGGGTGAGGGAACCCCCTCTGACAGGCCGGGGACGCTGCCCGCCAAGTGCTCGGTCCCCCCCGACCACAGCTGCTGTGGGTCCTGTCTTGTGGGCTGGTGGGTGAGGGGAGGCGGTGCAGGAAGCTCTTGCTGAAAGAGCTTCTCGGTCTCGCCATCTGTTAGGTGGGGCAGGCTGGGACTGAGTAGACCCCAGGTTCTGAGAGGGCACAGTGAGGTGGACCCGGTGGGAGCTCCCTGGAGGTGCCCCAGGCCCCGACGCCAGAGCCGCGACCTCTCGGCAGGATATGAAGACGCCCTGCCCCGTCTCCTGCCAGCTGAGCCGTGCCCAGGCACTGAGAAAAAGCTTTACTGCCTTTTTTTACTTCTGAGCAACGTGAAACCGTGGGCTGATGGACTGACTATTTATGGGGCTGATTATAGGTCATTCGCAGATGCACCCCTGGTAGAAAAGTAGAATGACCACGTTCCCTGGAAGGCAGTTTCTGCGCCTGAGTGAGTCAGGCGGGGGACGTGGACACATCACGGGGCCGAAGTACATCCTGCTAATGTCCCACTCGGGCTCTGCGTGTCTGTCACTAAGTCTGGTAGCCTCGTCTCTGGGGGAGGGAGCGCCTGCCCCGTCTGAGGACTCCGGGTCTCTCGGAAGCCTGTCCCCCTCAGGCATGTGGTGTGGGGTCAAGAGCCCCAGGCCGCCTGGCTTGCAGTCCCAGCTGCCCGCCGCCCCCGCCATGGAGCCTCAGGCAAGTAATGGGACCGCCTTGTGCCTCAGTTTCCTCACTGCAAAGTGGAGGTGCTGATAGAGATGGCCCCTGCAGCTGTTGCGAGTTGAGTTCATACGTGAGAAACACATGGGTGTGAGCCCCCCACTGTCGGTGGCCTGTCACCCCGGGTCTCCCAGGTGATAATGGGAGACACTGACCTTTCTCAGCTTCTGCGTACTCGGGTAGAGCAGAACCGAAAGCTCGGTTGTGCGGCAGGCCGGCTCTCAAGATTCATCAGGCCTGTGGCTGCCACCCTCCATCACCCCAATTCTCATGAAAAGGCCTGGGGTGCTGCCCTAGAAACTGCAATATTGACCACTTTCCTGGGGCTTCTGCCGAGGAGCACACGGCTCCCCGAGAAGACGTGTCCCAGCACGGTCCTGCCTGCCGTCTTGCCCCGGGGCAGCCCCTGGCCTCACTGCTGGGTAAATGCCCTGATCGCCCAGCTTCCATCCTGCACAGAAAGGGGTCTGACAGCTTTGAGCTCGCAGCACCACCTCTGGTGGCGAGATCTCACTTTAGGTGAGATGATAAAAAGGCAACGAGCCCAGGGAACAAGGTCACAGCACTGTGGCTGAACTCTTTGCTGAGAGGGAGAGATGGGTCCCCGGCCAGGAACCCCAGCTCTTGGCCTGTTCTGTGTGGGACTCTGGCACATCACGTCTGTCAGTGTGTGTAACCTAGTAGAGAAAATGAACTATTCTGGGTGATGTGGAAACAAGTCTCAGAATTGCCCCTTCTACCACTGTTAAAACTTTTGGGGTGGGGGTGACCCTTGAGACGTAGCCTAGGGCAGCCAGCGGCCTCAGTTTAAAAGAGTTTAAAGGAGTGATGACTAGAAAGGGGTTTGGATTTACCTTAACACGTTAATAACAAAAATGTGTGACCCCCCAGCTGTCTGGGCGTGTATTCACGGGACATGAAAACAGCAACACAGAGGCCTCCACGCCCTCCACACCCCCAGGCCAGGGTCTGGGGCAGCCCTGGCTGCAGGCAGGACTGAGAACTCGGGGCTGTCCTCACAGGAGGACCGTGCACCCCTGGGACACGGTTCAGCCCCACTGGCGCTAACTCGGGGGAGTTTGAGGAAATTCTGTAGAGGGAATCAGGTCAGGATGACACAGATAAATAGTGGATATTTAGCACATCAGTGGCCATAGTAAAATACTTACAGGAAAGGAAGACTTCAGGAAAGGAAGTGAGGTTTCTGGGGTAAGTGGAGGGGGAGAGAGAAAGGGCTGTGGGACGCACTCAGACACCACGTAGTCAGAGTCACAAGGCCACGGTGTGCGGCTCGGGGCCGGGCGGACTGTCTCCGGCTGCTCCCATCTGCACTACACGGCCGCTTCCCCTCTCGGGGGCCGGCAGACCCCTAGGTCAGAGGTCCCCCGGGTGGCTACATGGAAACCCAACAGGCCGTTTGCCTCTGGACCTGCCCCACCTGCATCAAGTCCTGCTGCCTCTGGGCACCAGACTAACCAGGAAGGTTCTGGAGAGTTTCATTTAGGAGGAAAAGGAAGAGCCACATTCCCAGCGCTGGTTTGGGGGCAGCCTCAAAGCCCACCAAACGTCACTTGTCTGGCAGCGCAGAGGTGGGCCTCATGGGCCCCGTGCAGAACGGGGGGCTGGGGCCTTTCCGGCTCCACCACCAGCCTGACACGGGGGGCTGACGCGCTCAGGCCCAGGCAGCCGGCTGCCCCACCCCTGCGTGCTCAGGGTCGACCAGATGTGGGTGCAGGCACCTGAGCCAAAGGGCGGAGGTGGGTTGGGTAGTGGAAAGGCCACCCCCAGCGCTTGATGTGGTTGCCTGGATCACCCAGGGGTACAGCACGGGGAATTCTCCTAACCCGGGGGCGGAGGGGTGGGGAGACCCCACGACCTCCTTTCTAGAGGTGACCTCCCACCCACGCGGTGGAAAAAGAACAGCTTCTTGCATGACGATTCGCACTGAAAAAATAAAGGCAAATGAGCCACTCCTGGGAGCCACATGTTCTCCTGGTTTGCTCAAGCACAGCCCCTGGGGGCCAGCTCAGAGGCGACCAGGCCCCCGGGGGGCCGTGGCGGCTGCTCCGGAGCCGGCCTGGACCCGGGGCTCACAGGTCTGCGTTCCCGAGTCAGCCGTGACTGGAGGGGTGGGGGCAGGCGGCGGCTGGAGTTAGTTTGGAGAGGGGACCCGGGGCTCCCTCCCTGGGGCAGAGCAGCTTTCTGTCTCGCTGCACACAGGCTCTGGGTGTTGTGTGGGAGGTAAAGGGCCAGACTTCTTGGGGACCCCAAGAATTCACACCCGGCTCCACCTTATCGCTTGATCCCATCTTTGTCCTGGGGGAACACGCTTTTTGACTTTCCTCTGAGGTTTGGGGAGGGGAGGTGACTGGACCAGAAAGGAGGGCTCTAGATTCTCCCCAACTTAGGACTTGAGTGGGAGCAAGGCCTTGAGTGTTCAGTTGGGGTATCAGAAGGGCCCCGAGACTGCCCATCACCTGGAGTCTCTATTTTGCAAGACGGAGAAGGAGGCGGCTCCTTTGTTAAGGGGCCACAGGGGCGTGGAGTGAGGCGGGGCGGGGCCCAGCTCTGTCCACTGTCGTGCTGAGTGCTAGCTGGATGGGTGTCGTGCCTGTGAGCCTGCCCCGTTCAAGGGCTGAGGAACCAGGCATGCCGCCTCCGCGGTGATGTAAGGAGGGAGCAGATGGCCCCAATAGTCGCCCCTGACCTCCTGAACTCCCCTGAACGCCCCTCCTCTGCCTCCAGGACAAAACAGAGTGCCCTTCGCCCCGGCTTGGAACTAAGAGTGAGGGCGTGGGGAGCAAACCCAGCCTGAGCCGCGAGCGAGGTGCTGGCTCTCAGCCGTCGCCTCCTGCTTGCCGACATGCTGGTGAGAGCCCTGGCCGCTGGCTGAGGACGCTGCAGCTGGGAGCCAGCTCAGCGACTCTGGGGACGCTGACCTTTGTCATCCTTGGCGAACCCATCCCCTGCAGCACCAGGCCTGCTGTCCTGCCCACTCGCAAGGCTACTCTGGGCAGCCCACTGCTCCCCAGGCGACGGTGTTCAGAGAATGCGCGTCTCTGCTTCTTTTATGTAAGGATCCCCTTCTTCCCAAAGGCCTCTGGGTGCTAGCGCCTAGCGTCCTCAAGGGACACAGAGAGCTCCCTTGCTGAGCACATGTTTCCCATAGCAACAGCACGTCGCGGCTGGCGGGGCAGCTTTGGTACCCAGAACCCTCGCTTTCAGAATCAGTCAGACCAGGGTGCTCACAGCCACTGATGGCCGTGTCCTCTGGGGGCCTCAGTGTCCCCATCTAGAAAACAAAGACATTGAACCCGCTGCTCTTGAAGGCCTGTCCCCCAATGCCCGTCTTTGTGTGACCCCAGGGCACACTGCTTCCTCAGCGTTGAGTTGTGAACACATGAACCACCAAGCAGGCGAGAAAGATGACCGGGCCCGCTTCAGTGCCCACCGCCCTGTCTCAGCAATGACCGGCGACCCCGCGGTCCCCCCTCCTGCGTGGGGGTGTCGCCTGGACCCGGACTTACCCTCTGGGCTGGGCAGGGGCCTCTCAGGGGGCGCTGGGGTGGATCTCATGCTGTTCCCCATTCCTCTCTCTGCCTGGACCGTCGAAGTCGCTCGAAGCCTACGGCACAGGACACACACTGCAGAGTCAGCCACGCACCGAGCCCGCTGCGGGGAGAGTGACCTAGTTTAGGGTACATGGCGCATCATTTCACGGCCGCTCGCTTCTTGCCAGGAGGGCGTGTGCAGTGCAGATGAGATGGTGAATGTGCTTACATGTGTGCTGCTTGGTTTTTTATCAAGGGGACTACAGAGCAAAACCACAGAGAGGGAAGTTGCTGGCGAATGCTGTTGGTGGCGAAAGTTTCCACTCCGCCCTGACTGAAGGGGGCCGGCAGCATGCGCATGCCGGGCGGGGCAGGATCCAGATGGGCTGGAGCGGCTGGCCTCCACCCCGCTCCCTCCGTATTGAGCTGGTACCCAGTGGCGCTGTGTTTTGCAACGAAAGCGGGTGAGGAGAGAGCACTCTCTCTGCTTCCACTTTCTCTCTGCTGAGTATTCCTGCAAGCTCTAACAAACAGCGAAAGAGGAAACCCCCCCATGGTAGCGTATCTGTGCTGCAGGAGAAGCGGGGTCTCGTGCACCTGTGACTTTTTGTGACTGTCAAGTCCCTTCAGCCCAGGCCCCACTTTGCAGTGAAGGAAGCAGCCTCTGAGAGGGCACAGAGACTTGGCACAGTGCTTGGCACAGCACCCCAGCCTGGGGCAAGCAACGGACGCTAAGTGTGTGGTTTGGTCCATCCCGGTGGGCTCGGGAAGGAGACCACTGGGGTCAAGTCTGGCGCTGCAGGCCCAAGCTAGTGGCCTTGAGGCGTTACTGAGCCGCCTGCCTGCCTGGGGAGTCGTAATAGCACAGGACGGGCTGTGTCTGGTTATTCGTGACAAGCTCTCATGTCTGGGCCCCTAGACAAGTACTTCAGGGACCCTGGTGCCTGTTAGAGTCCTCCCACCTGCTATCCTGCCTCCCCATGGGGACAAGGAGCATCGGAGGGGGAGCCAGTGGCCTTCTAGGAACAGGACATATGACCTTGAAAGGGCCCAAAGTCACTGATCCAGCACCTCTCCCCCATGGCCTTGACTCCATCGTCCAAGTCTTACAGACTTGGATTCTGGAAATATCTATGATCTCAGAGCAAAGCCTTGCAATAGGGAAGGGAGGTTTGTGTCATTTTCCCAATTTTTGAGGGAAAGGAGAAGGGCTGGTGGAAAACCTAGTATATTAGGAAACAAGGAAGACCAAAGTGAGTGCTTTCTGGGAAGTTAATGCAATTTAACTTAAATTCTCAATTTAGTTAAAACAGTCACTGAAGTTGTTTATCCGTCATAACGCAAACTGGGAGGCTGCAATATCATTGCGTTTCAATTAATTATAAGGTAAAATTATAAAACCCATAAACTCGTAATGCACCACAGAAGGGGTGGCTGGCCAGCAAACAGGCCTCACGTCCAAAGTTAGGGGAACCCCCTGCGTGCGCTGGCCCCACTGCTTCTCTGTGACCGAGTGTGGGGGCCTAAGGACGAGGCCTTCCTGTGTCCCGTGCCAAGGCTGAGTCCTTCTTCCTTCATCTCACCCCCACCTCCCAAATGCAGTGGGGGGCCATCTTGGCCTCAGCAGCACCTTCACACAGCTGGGCAGGGGGGGCCCAGCCCCCCGCCTGGAGTGGCACTCAAGAAAATGAGCTTCTAGAATGTGCTCGAAAGACCACACCAGATGGACTGAAGCCCCATTTCCCGGGCTCACAGGCACCTACGCACCCCCGGCCTGGGGCGCCCAGCCAGCACCCAAGAAAGGCAGCCTTGGGCCCCACTGTGCACTGTGGACCTCTGGGGGCTCCCCCCCACCCCGTCCATGGATGGAGCAGAGCTGGTAGCTGCTGACCCTGTCCCAAGAGCTAGGGGCCCCATAGGAAGCAGCTAGCTCACCTTGTGGGGTGCTCAGCTTCCTGCCTCTTCTGGGCTGAAAAACCTGGGTGCACAGTCCCTCAGCCACCCTGCTGGTCCCTTAGGCCTCTGGCTCTCAGGACAGGCTGGGGGGGGTCGGTGGGCATCAGGCCCCCCGTGGTGGTCTCTGAACCCTCACACCCACCTCACCCTTCCGGTTTCCCAGCCTCCAACAAGTGTCCCCACAGCACAGCGCTCTGGCCACTCAGCTCCCCGAAGAGCGCCATCCTGCTCCCGGCCTTGGGCCTGACCCTCGGGTCAGGGCTCATTACAGACCAGGGCTGTCTTCACCTCACCCCTGCAAGCCCACCTCACCCACAAACTCCTTAGTCCCCTGCAAGGGAATTAAGCCTCTATAAAGCACCTCAGCCTTAGCCCCCAGTGAGCCCGCCTGCCCCGACAGGACAACCCCCCCACAAGCCCACCTTAACCCCACACTGTTCAGAAAACCCAGAGGGCCATAATAACCCCTGCGGTCTGCTCACTGTTCTTTAATCTCTCCGGAGTTAACTTTCCTGACAAGGGCTTTACTTCAAGAGTGAGAATCCCCCCAGAGGATGAGACTAGGAGTCCCCTAAGGAAATGGGGGAACAATTTGATTTCGTCTGTGACCGTTTCACGCGGTGGCTGGAGGTGAGAGAGAGGGTCTGAGACACAGAATTGCTTCCAGGAAGAGTAAAGAAAGGGCAGGGGAGAAACGAGGTCACGAACGCAGGCCCGGCCACCCGCTCCCGTCCCAGTGATGTCAGAGCCTCGGAGCTGCTCTGTGCATCTTCACCCCCCGTCACGCGGCGGGGGCCTCCTTCACCTTCTGAAGAATGAAACCAGTGGAAAAGGTGAATTCCAGCGAGAGCAGAGGTCCCTTTGAATTCTAGCAATGGGGCCTGGAAAATGATTAAGAAAGAACCCTCCGCCCCTTTCTTATGAAGTCCCGTAGACGGAACCCCGCCCTTCCTTGCTTCCTCAGCGTCAGGGTAGGTGTCCCTGGGCCTCAGAGCCCCTCTCTGGGGGCAGGCACCCCTGCCTTGCACTCCACCGTCCCAGGTCCTCTCCCGCTGCCGCCATGGTGGGAGCCCAGGCTACTCACCCACCCGGCTCTGGGGCCAGACCCTGAGGGTGGGTGGCAGGATGCGGCCTCCCTCCCTGGCTCCAGACCCCAGGTCCCCCAGCCTCAGGAATCCCCTCCTGGGGTGTGGGTGCTGCTGCCTGTCTCCTCCAGCTGATGTCTGCTTGGCCTGATGGGGACCTTGCACCAGGTACTCCGAGGATTATAAATCAACGGGTTCAGAACTTTCAGAACTTCTCAGAACTTTCCATTACCGAGTAGCACCCCAGCACAGTCCCAGGCCCGCCCAGAGGCCAGGCGTCGCAAAGAGGGGTATTTGGAGCCCCTTCACAGAATGCGAGGGGAGGGGAGCTAGAGGACCCCCAGGGCAGACCCAGGTCCTGCTGTGGACCTCTGAGCCCCACCCGCACCTGTCTGTGGGAGGAGCAGAGCTGGTAGCCCTGACCCTGTCCCGAGAGCTGGGGGTCCCATAGGAAGCAGCCAGCTTCCTGGTAAACCAGGACAGTGGGGCTCGTCTGAGAACCTAGGTCGGGGTCACCCTCCCCTTTGGCCTGCGAAATTGCTCCCACCACATGGGACACATGTCCATTCGTTGACATGACCTGCTTCGGAGCAGTGTGCCTCCTGTGGGGGACCTCACCATCCACCCATCAGAACCCCAACAACAGCAGTCACAGCAGAAGCCCCCACCCATACTGCACAGGTGTTGGCTTAAGGCCCATCACACTCACCTGCTCCTAACAGCCCAGCTTCTAAGGGGAGACCCAGGGTCACTTCTCCGAGGTCATCCTCCCAGGAGGAGGTGAGCTGGGTTCTAGCCAGCCCCAAACCTGGCCTCATCCACCATGAAGTGTTGCCCAGTTTCCCCCACCCCCAGCCCCTGCCGTCCAGTCTCAGAGGCGAGTCCTCAAGTCAGCAAGGCAAATTCTGGCAAATTCTGGAACATAACTCTTGGGTCACCTTTCATGCAAGGACACGGAGGTCCCTGTGTGGACATCCTATGGGGGATATGACGTGGCAATGGCTGGACACCAGCCCCAGGGAGGAGGGCCAGGAGAGAGGCCAGTGAAGGCAGCTCAGGCCAGCTGTCGCCAGCTTGCGTGGACGCCTGGCTGGTCAAAGGGCAGGGGCGGACTGTGGGGAATGTTCTCTGGCCTCTCAGGGCATCGTGTTAAGGAGCTGTTAGTGCTAATGTTGGTGCAACAAAAACAACAAGCAGCTATACCCATACTACCCCTAATTGTATACAAGTGTGGCATGCAAATAGTGTAGAGAGAAAAATGTTAAGGAAATTCTCCAAAATGTTTCTAGGTCTCTTTCTCTCCGGGTAGTGGTTTTATATGTGAAGTTATCAGCTTCGTCCTGAATCTTTCTAAAGTTGGCAAATTTCACCTCCACTGTGTGGATGGCAAACAACTTAGAAAGAAGGGAGACCCAAAAGGGTCTTCAGGGCAGGTGGGTGGTCAGCCCTGCTCCTCGCCGCTGGCTGGGTCCTCGGCAAGTCACTGCACTTGAGCCTCTGCTCTTAAACCGCGTATGTGGGGCCTGAACACATGGCCAGCGGGGTTCTCTTGAAGCGTGAACTATAGTCATCTCGAAAGCATCTCTAAGATGGGTTTGGTAACTAGAAGCTAAAATGACCAAGACTGGACCCCTTGGGGAATCGGGTGACCAGCTAACTCAGGACGCTAGCTTAAACAAATCCTCCTCCCTGGGGTCTACCCGGGCCCTGCATGCAGTGGGACAGGGTGGCTGCAGTTGCTTATGGCCCTTCCCCTCCGAGGTGTCCTGCTCGCCGCTCCCACGACCTGCCCACTGTCTCGGGAGCTGCAGGTCAGTCTACGACGTGAGCTCTGCCCCTGCAGCCCCGAGAGCTGGGACAGGGTTCGGCCTCTGTTGGTTCCCTGCCAAGGATCATGCAGGATTTCCGGGTGGCACCCCGCCACATCCTGACCTCACTCCACAGGTGCAACCACCTGCCCGGTGACCCACATCGCTCCCTGCGCGCCTGCCAGTGCAGGTGCAGACACAGGCAGCCCCACAGGCCTTTCCCAATCCAGGGGCTGTGCCGGCCCCAGGGGCGCTGGCCAGGGCAGGACCCTCGAGCCGGCAGCCCGCTTAGCGGGGCTTCCCTTCCCTTCTCCTCCCACCTGACTAGAAATCTGAGGCTTTGAAGCACCCTGGGACAAGGCCACCCTCGCAGGGCACGTCAAGCCTGTTGACTGGTATCTGTTCTAAGGAAGTGTCCCAGAAGTCCCTCTACTCTGGGCAGGAACCCCAATCCTCAGATAGCAGAAAACACCAATGTGAAAGGACAGTTTGCTGCCCTTATTACAAAGGGCTCAGAGAGGGCAAGCAGCTGCCCCAGGCGGCTCAGCCTGTTCCTGGCTCCCTGCCCCACACTGTCGCCAGTAGACACGCCGTCCCTTTGCCAGTGAGGCCGGCAGGCCCGAGCCTGCATCCTGCCCCCACCCATCAGGCGCCCAGCTGAGGAGCTCAGGTACTCTGAGGCCGGAGGGGCACTCGCTTGAATCCTTAGGCCAGGTTAGGGCGGGGCATCCTATAAAAACTGTTAGTTATTCTAGGATGCCTTAGGGATAAGCCAGATTGGGACCGGCAGCAGATTTCACTTCCACCCCTGTTAAAGTCACAAGCCCCTTTCCGTGGCTACCTGTTGATTTTAAACACAGATTTACTGGAGCTGCCTTGCTGGCTTTCCGCGGCTCAGGTTTGGAGAGAATAGGGGTCACCTACTCGGCTGCCCAAGAGAGCCTGGTGGGTCCGCACGGCCGTCTCCTGTCATGGGATAAAAAGGAGAAGGCCCCTCCCAGTTGCTTCCTGCTCGGTCAGCTTTCACACACTCAGCCCCCCGGAACATGGGGCGAGAGGGGCGGGGGTCTCTGGGCTAAACCACTGGGCTCTCAGTACATTTTCTGACAAAAATCGAGTTACACATGGGGCTTAGCACCCAGGCCAGGTCCTGGACAGCCACAGTCCCTGTGAACTGACCGGCCATGGACAAAGAGTGACCGTGACGACTGTTAGATGCCAGATTCGACAGTCACACAGAGGCAAGGCTTTGCTGCCGTTCACCATGGAGAGTAGGAAACGCAGCTTCCCTGAAAGGTAAATGCATGCGACTTCCCTGCAGCTGCCTCTGGCCCAGCACAGCGGGGCGTGCTTTTATATGTCCGTTTCCTAGCAAGACTCAGTTTTGCTTGATATGCACATTTGTGGATCACGGGGGTGGGGCAAGGTCAGTGACACCCACACACTGTCCTGACTCCAAGCCCAGGTGCCCGGCTCAGCGGCTGGTCCTGGGCTGGGCCTTGCACCTTCTGCGGGGGGGGCCCCCCCGGGTAGAGCTGCACCATTTCTGTAGTGTGAATATGGTCGTGCATGTCGCTTCACGGCGGAAAGTGTCTGAGAAAGGGTCGTGCGTAAATGTGTAGAAAGCTCAGTCGCATGGCCAGGGCCTGGCCTCTATACCACACACCTGGCCGGCATTTCTGGGTGGCCAGAGGGCCCTGAGGCCGTGCACGGCTGTGTTTCCACCAGGCCAAGTTCTGCCTTTGGTGTGAGATTCCTAAAGTGGACAGGGGTGTGCACCCCGGGCCCCCACGCTGAGGGCTGCAATCCCCGAGAGACCAGCCCCCTTGCTGACTGCCCCACTGACAGCCCTGGCGTGGAGGGGCCAGCCTGTGTGTCCAGAGCTGCCCCTCGCTGCCCTTAGGAGCCCAGCATGGCCCCTGCGAGGAGACCAGAGACTCTCAGAGAAGTTCGTATGTTCTCCAGGTCACACAGCTGTTCAGAGGTGGGGCCAGCTTTCAAATTCTGGTTCCTTTTATTCTCCACCGGATGCCTTCAGTTCCCCTCATGGCCAAATAATGAAGTTTTAGGTCCAGTAGCAAATAATGGAAGACACAGGATTGCTGGTCGAGGCGGGGGAAATGCAGAGGCTGGCATCAGTGTGGCCCTGCCTGCCCCAGGGCCCCTTGGCCCTGCTCACCGCACTGGCCAGCCAGACGGCCAGCTGCCACTCCTCCCCACACCCCTGCCCGCCTGCACTGAGTCCGAGCTCCCGGGGACAGGCCGTCAGCTTTGTGTCATGCGGTCACCCAAATGTGGACTTCCTTTCAGTACTGGGGAGAGGAAGGGGTAACCCTCTGTCCCCCACTGCAGGCCGTGAGCCTCTCTGAGACTTTGGAGAAGTCAGTTTCCTTCTTTGGGTCTGTTTGCTTCCCTATTCAGAGGCTCCCCATGCTCCTGAGGTGAGTGTGTGGCAGAGAAATAAAGAGAGAGAGCGCCAGTAGCCGTGGCTGTGCGGGGTCTGCCCTTGGCCTGGCCTCACGCTGGTCCTGTGAGGAAACTGTGTAGTGAGCGTCGCTCTCATGTTGCTTTTTGTCTAAGGGGAAACTGAGACCAGGGCAGGTGACCTGCCCCACACCCCCCAGCTGGTGGCAGGTGAGGTGGGATTTGCATCAAGGCGTCTGGCTGCAGGTGAGCATGGTTTGCAGCGGAGCTGCATGTGGGCAGTGGATGCAGGTCCTAGAGCCGGGCAGGCCCTGGCGGCCACCCGAGGTGCTGGAGGGCCATGTGCATGACATAGAGGGAGCAGCGGGTGTTCTTCCCTGCCTGCGACCCTGCCCCATCTATGTGTAGAGGCGTCTGATTTCAGCTGGCGGCCCACGTGACTCAGCAGGCCTGGGGGAGCCGTGGGGGGAGAGAGCACGCCGGGAAGGAGCGTGGCTGCTTCCCAGGTGACGATGGGGACGAGCTGCAGCCCTCCCTGCTGGCCGTCCGGTGTCCTCCGCTTCCTCCCGGGCTCTGCTAGCTCCTTCACACCACATCACAGGAAGATCATTGCCTGCAGGTGTCTGGTGCACAGTAAGCACTCACTTAATTTGGCTGAGTGGCGGAAGGTAGCGACTATCAAGACATGTCAAGTGTCCATCAAGGGCCTGCAAAGGCGGGTCTCTCGAAGTGGCCGCTTTCCCCTAAGGACACTTGGAAGGACAGTCGACCCTAGCTTCTGAAGCACTTGGAGGCTTCCCTCCACCACCACGCCCCCTTTGGCTGTGGGCCCAGGTTGCCTGGAAGGTGCCTGGGAGGGACAGGCGGCTTCCCAAAAGTCTCTGACAGAAAAAGTGAGCCACTAGGTCCCGGAGGCCTTAGCTACTGTCACGAAATAAACCCCTTCTGGCGGTGGTTCTCAGACGGGAGGAAGTGGTTTGGAACTGATGTGCTTATTTCCTCTGGAACTTTTGGGCTGGGGAGGGAGGGAGGAAGTTAGTCACGTGGTACAGCCTCAATGTATATGTACTAAGGAAGGAGATGAACAGACAGACGGATGGAGGGAGCGAGGGAGGGAGGGATGAGTGGATAAATGTACCGACAGAGGGTCTCAGGTGGCCGACAAGAACCAGCTGCTCTGGTCCGACATGCTGGAAACTCGATTTGAAAAATTTAAGCTCCAGGTCTCAGAACTGGAGGAAATAAATTCTTTCTGAATAGCAAATGACAAACCCACAGCATGTGTTAATGCAGAGGCTACGGCAGGCTGCTGCAGTGAATCATTTCTGGGCCTTCGGACAGGCGCTCCCCTCGGAAGCACGCGTCACCCTGGGAACTCAGAACGGGGCGGGGTGCTAGGAGCGACCCGGGTCTGCAGCAGCGCACCGCTGCCGTGTCCACGGGCCGATCAGGAGAAGCAGCACGTGTGTTCAGGGACGTAGCGGGGCGCCCAGCTCCCGCCGGTGGGCTCGCAGCCGGCGAGCCGTCCCGTTTTAAACGGCCTTTTACTGCGTGCTGTGCAGAAGCAAACGCTTGTACTTTGCTCGTCGGAGTCGGGGCGGCGCAACGTGACCTTTCTTGTAAACATGCAGGGAAGCTGGCCTTGTGCGAGGAGGAAGCATACACGCCCAAGAGGCAGTGACTTGCCCAGAGCCACACAGGCCTCCGGCCGCTGCCCCAGATCGCCACCCAGGAGTGGCTGACAGACTCGCTGGCTCCCCAGAAGCCCCGTGGGGGCCCCTCTCTAGATGTGTCAACAGTGTAAACACATCCCAGTCGGCCGTGGATTTTAGCAATGCCACCGTACTTTCCAGGCCTCATTTAGCCTGTCGATGGTGGCCTTCTGGGTGCAGAGTGGCACAGTGGTAGGTTTTGCCAGAACTCTGACAAACCCCCCCATTTTAAAAGAACCACAGCACATTTTCACAACTCTGGCTCAGCCATTCCTGGGAACCAGAGTGTCAGTTTGCCGAGCTCTGCTGCTTTCCTTCTCAAATGCAGCGCTCTGCTTTGAATTCCTTTCTGCCCTCGCTGGAGACCCTGCCTGTCCCCGGCAGCCCAGGGAGCCCTGAGAGCCTGTCACTGGCTGTGTGACTTGGACAGATCCTGAAACCTCTCTGAGCCTGTTTTCTCATGTGCCAGAAGCAAGTAGTCACCACAGCCTACAGGATTGTTCCACAGAGCACAGGAAGATAACGCTTCATGTGTTGCCTCCAGGCCTCACGCCTGTGCACCGGCCCTGACCCAGGACCCGCTGGGGCCAGAGTGCTGACCTTTGCCCAGGACCAGGCTCCCTGGGCACACAGGAACTAACCCAAGTGTGGACTGAGCCACCATTTGTGGAAAACCAAGCTCTCCAAAATTCTGCTACTTCGCGCATGAGTAGCCTTTGCAACTACTGGCTGTCGTTGGCTCTTTCAGAGAGAACCCCTCACCCACTGCCTAGATGCGCTCCCGGGCTCGGCTCCCTCCTGGGCGCCATGTGTCCTGTCCGGCTGGCAGGCTGGGTATTGCACCTACTCTACGTCTGACCCTGGCCTGAGTGCTGAGGCCAGCTGAGCCGATTCACCTGCGCAGGACATAGCAGAGCCCCACGGGGGACCCAGGTGGGCCCCTGGCCCCTTACAGAGGCAGCAGTGGAGGCCCAAGGGGAGTGCTGGCTTGACCCGGCCAGGTGCCGGAAGCCGAAAGCAAGCGCCCATGGGCGTGGGAGATCTGCTCTGTGCCAGGACACTCTTCAGCCAGAAATCACCCTGCGCTGGCCGAGCGCCTCCCAGCCTGCGCTCTCCCGGCAGCAGACAGCTGAGGGTGGCCGGTGCTGGCCGCCTGCTGCCCTCCGCACCCTGCTCAGCCTGTGTCCCAGAGCTCCCGTGTCCAGAAAGTCAGCCCCGGCCGGCTGCGTGTCAGAGGGCCCCAGAGACGCCCCGCCAGCCCCGCTGTTCCCGAGGTACCTTCTGAAGCAGTCTGTCTCCCCTGGGAGTCGCTGGCGGCCGCGGGAGCTCCGTCACCACTTCATCAGTTGTTGCGGCCCCTGCGGAGTGGGCCAGCTCCCAGGGGTGCGGAGAGGCCCATGCTGTCAGGAGCAGCAGTTGCTAAAGCCCCTGCACACTTCCTCTGCGAAAATGGGGAAGGCGCGGGACAGAGAGGACAGGTTCCTGTTTCAGCCTCTGCTCTGAGCAGACGCAAGGAGCGGGAGGCAGCCCTTGGGCATACGCGCAGCAAGTCCCCAGTGACCGGGATGCACCCAGGCCTTTGAGGCTGACCCGTGGTGCAGCGTTAAGAGGCGAGAGGCTGGGCGGTGGCCCCCCCCACCAGGAGCGGGGGGCCTGGGCTCAGAGAGGCAGCTTCTCTTTTCTTGGTTTCCCAGTTCTGGCTGCTTCCGTGGCTGTCGAATGGGCCTCAGAGCAGAGTCCCTACAAGGACAAGGGCTTTCTATTTAGCAGAATGGGCCTCCAGACCCCACACATAGGAAGGTGCTGCCCCTGCCTTCCTGGACAGGCTCGCCTCTGGGCTGCGCGGCCTGCAGAAGTTGGCGAGTTTAGGGAAAATGCTCATGCTCCCCCAGGTTCCAGCTTCGGCAGCGAAGCAAACACGCCGTGTCGGGGCCTTGACTGCGCCCTGCCCCGGGTGATGCCAGGGGTAGGGGGCATTCCACGGTGTGTGCCCGTGGTGTTTGGGGCACACAGGGGCGGTGTGGTGGGTCGTGGGTGGCCGTAGTCCCAGAGGTATGTGCTGATCTGCTTGGGTCAAGCGTCACGGTAGCTACAGCTTTCAAATGGCTCCCTCAGAGCAGCCCTTTGCGTAGAGATGGAAACCAGACAGACAGGAAACCGATGTGCCCGCCGGAGCCTGCTCGCTGATCCAGAGGGAGGCGTCCTGCACGGTCCTGTGGTGCTCTTTCACCTTCCTGACCGGTTTGCAGTTAAACTCCACACACAGAGCTAGCCCCTACTGATAGCAAGTGCTCCCACACAGGAAAACCCAGCCAGGGGCCAAAGGTTCACCGCTGGAGGGGGGCAGGGAGCTGCCGCAGGCTGACCACAGCAGGATGGGCCGTGTGAACTGGGAAGGACAGATGACCACGCCGGGCAGGCTCCCCTGCAGGCCCCCCGCTTCACAGCGAGGACAGAGCACCCAGTGGCTGGCCCACGGCAGCCCCAAGGCACAGAAGCCCCAACGTGGCGGCCAGTTGGTGGCTGGGGGGGCTGACCCAGCCCAGGACAGTCATTCAGAAACCTCACTCCATGCAGTTATCGAAAACAGATGCAAACCATCAGGACTGTTTCTAAATTTAGAAGGAGCTCTGTGCTAGAGAGAAACTTCCTTAGAGGACTTGTGCAAACACCCGCTGTGGGCCGGCACCCTGGAAGCTGTGAAGGATGGCGCGGCAGCTGGCCTGGGCTGGGAGCAGGGGCGGGAGACGCAGGAGCCAGCTTCCTGCCAGGTTCTCAGAGGCTCCCTGAGGTGTGGTGCTGCCCAGAGCCCCCGGGAGGTGGGCCAGGGGTGTCTCAGGTGTGAGAGACGCAGGGGAGGCAGCCATGAGCTGTGTCTCTGAGGAGCCGCGGAGTGGCCCCGGGAACAGAGCAGGGACAGTACTGGCCCTGACTCTGGCCCAGCAGGACAGGGGCTGCAGGACTCAGCGGGGGGCTTCTCCTCCGTGCAGAGGCCTGGAAAAGGAGGGTGGAGCTTTCCGATTGCCGTCTCCAGGCTCCCACCTCCAGGGGAGGACCTGGCGGCCAGGCACGGGAGGCCAGGTTGGATGCCTGTCCAGTGTGAGCTCGGCATTCAGGCTCACCGACATTCTAAGTTAGCACACGAGGCAAGGACAAAAGTGGCTGAAAGCGGGTGCCCCCGCCAAGGACCTCCGTTGTCTAAGGGAGTCAGCCCGTGGCTGAGTGCCAGGAGGACTGGCCAAGAGGCAGGATCTTCTGTGTGCCAGGCGTCTCGTTGGCAGAGGGCTTTGAAGGGAATTCCCTATCAGGGCCAGGCTGGTTAGCAAAATGCCCCCATGGGTGAGGAGCTGAAGGCGAGGGCGGCAGTGTTACACCAGGGGGGCGGCCCCTTCCGCACCCCTCGCTGGCAGGAGCCAGGTGCCCCGCTTCGCAGCCAGGGCTGCAGGCCCCTCGCCCGAGCCAGGCCAGGCCCCAGCCTGTGTCTCTGAAGCGTCAGCCAAGCTTCTGTGCTGTTCTGAGTTGCATAAACGTGTCGGTTCCCTGGAACTGTTCTCTTCAGACCTTGCTCAACCTAAACCCATCACATACACCTGGGAGAGGCTGTACCATTTCTCAGCTTGGGGAGGTCACCCCGAGGTGACCGAGCAGAGGTCACCCCGAGTTTGGCATGTTCTCTGAGCAGGGCCCAGTTTCCGTCTTTGCAACCTTCTGTCTTAACTGACTTCCTCTCGACGCAGGGCAGGCCAGCTGCTGTTTTCTAGTCCAACTCAGGTGTCCGTGTATTCAGATGCTTGTTATGTGAAGCATTTATGGGCAGCCATGAGGCTAAGCTGTGGGGCCAGTGTCTGTGACACTCGCCCTGTCATCCAGGAGCTCAGCGTGGGAGGAACAGGGGCCAGCAGTGACCTGGTGGTGCTGGTTCAGCAGAGGCCAAGCAACAGCTGGCGGTGTTGCGGTAGATCCGCCTTGACGGGGCTGACATCCAGGTCCACCCTGACCATGTGATGAGGCCGCCAGGGCTCGACCTGTGGCAGGGCTGGCTGGATGCTCTTCTCTGTGCCCACTGGGACTTCATCATGACTGACTCCTGCTGCGCCTTGCCCGGTGTTGCAAGTGACCTCCTGTGTCCACTCGTGGGTCACCCTGCTGCTAGGATCTTGAGCCTCACAAATGCATCAACCTGGAGCAGGCTGTTGAACCGCATCACCTCGTCGGCCCCGGCCCTGCTCTGCCCAGCCTCCCTGGTGCTCCGTCCTCTCGGCGATGGCATAGACTCCGCGCCTCCTCACCGTCCAGCCTGCCCTCCCTTGGCCTCCCCTGGGCCCTGTAGCCTGGGCAGGCTCTGCTGGGCCTTGCCTCTGAATTGACCCCTGCTGTTGCTACACAGACGCCCTCAATTCAGGATCTGCGGGAATCGGGGCCGGTCTCCAGGGTTGTGAGCCGTTCATCTAGAGTCAGAGTCCACTAACAGGGCCCAGGCTTCCCTGCCCCCCTGCAAACAGGGGCAGCCACATCCCCTCCACTCTCCTCTCCCCAAAGGTGAATGTCTTAGTCCAAAGGCCCAAGCCACAGGCTGAGTGTGGAGAGCTGACAAAGACACGCCTTGCGGCTGCCCCAGAGGAGAGACCGCTTCCTCTGCTTCAGCACCTTCAGCACACAGACTGTGTGGACGCCCGCTCGCTCGCTTGTTAAGCCCACTGAGAAGCTGGGAGGGAGCTTTCTGTTGTCTAGTCTCATCCTCTCCAAACTGCTGCTCGTGCACAGTCAAAAAGTTTTGAGCAAGCATTCACCCCACTTAGCATGGAGTCGTGAGTCTGTGCCATGGCTCTGCCAACATGTGCACTGAAAATATGAGACCTTTCACGCAATAAGACAACTTAAATGCTAGTTATAGGTAGATGTTCTAGAAGTTTCTTCCTGCACTCCAAGGTATTATCTTGTGCGCCCTGTTGGAGATACCGAGACTTGAATAGAAACAGAAGGCAGGAACAGGCGTCATGTCTAAACAACGAGGCTCTTAAGGCATTTTGAAACATTGCCTCTTATCTTCCTTCTGTGCAAGAGTCCCTCTTCGGAGAAAGACCCAGAGACCCTGTAAACTCTGCTTAAGAACAAAGACAGCCTTCCGTGAGGAAAGGGGCCTGGGGTCTGGGTGGTGGGGTCACCAGAGGGGGCTTCTCAGGGTCTACTTGGTCTGTTCGGTGTTGGTTTGATGTGCAGAGAGGTGCGAGCCAGGGAGCAGGGCTGCTTTTATCATTGCCCAGCAGGCCCGCACAGCCCAGCCACGGCCATCCAGTAGTTCCAGGAGGAAGGAAGGACGGTGGTGAGGGGCTTGTGAGTGGGGAGCAGTTGGGGCAAGGGAGAAACGCAGTCCTCTCCCTGGAGGTTGGGACTTACTCTTAAGACCTTAATCCTCTCCAGAGTCCCTGCAACGCCAGCAGACAGGAGGGGCCCAAGACGCCCAGGGAATTATCCCTGTCTCAGGAGGGGCAGGCTGTGTCCCGGATGGTGGAAACAGCTGCTGGACACTCAGCGATAAGGCCCACAACCCTCCCCGGCGTGTCCAGCCTCGTCACAGCTCTGCCCTGGTATTTCCATCTGGTAAAAAGGAATAACAGTCAAACTGGCCCAGCCACCTCTCAGCGTGCGTCCACAGCAGAGTATGAGGTTAATATCTGGAACAGAACCATCGTGCTTTTGTTCAAGTCCCCTCGAATGCTTTCATTCCGGAGACCCTGGTACTTCTATGAGATACGCTTTTTACTCACGACAGGATCTTGTCATTGTCTGAGAAGAACACACTCCAAACCGGCCTTGATGTCATTTAAAATGGTGTCATCCATTTATAAGTGACTGGACGGGTGTGAAATTGTCAGCCGGCGGTCCCGCTCCCCACGGAACTGCAGCTAATTACGCTGGCAGCGTGGGGCCCTGAGCCGGGCGGGAGGACGGTGGGCTCGGTACTGAGAATACCCTGGTGGGACAAGGTGTCAAGCCCAGATCCCCTTTCAGACTGGAGAAAAGCCCACTGTTTTTGTCTGTTTGTAGGCTGAGGAACACTCTTGTCAACGACCATAACTGAGAGCTCTGTCGGGCTTTCCTGCTGTGAAAGTCTTTTCCAAATCTGTGAGTGGCTATAATTTTCACGAGCTCTGGCACATCCACTGTGACTTCAACAACCGCCACCACTTATCAGAGACCGAAGGCAATAAACACTAGGGGCAATTCAATTCATCTCAACCAGCCACAGCTTCTCCTCACTGTACATTTGGGGAAACTGAGGCCCAGGGGATCGAAACTGCTTTCCCAAGAACACAGCTGCTAAGTGGAGAGGCTGGACTTGACCCAGGGTGCATGGGCCCATGGCCCTGTTCTCATAGCTCCTCCTCAAGATCCTGCTCTCTATCCATGTCCCCCCTGAGGAAACCGAGCCCTGGGAGTAATCGCGCACCATGTTTCAATGGGTTCAATCAACCTGGGCTCAATGGCATTCTTCTATCCCAAAGCCCGTGTTCTGCCCGCTGTTTCTACAGTAAATACCTTACACTCACTTTCACCTACAGGCTTGAGGGGGGTGGTGCTGGACAGGATGTGAAGCGGGTCTCAGTGGCCCCACTCTGTCAGAGAGACGCCTCAGTGCCTGAGCCAGGGATGTCTTCCCAGTAAAGGTTGGGGACTTTGAACTATGGGCCCAGGGCTGTCAGGGTTCTGTGACAGGGTGCTTTTCCCCGGCACCCCTACTCTGATGGCCCCTGCAGGCACATCAGGTCAGCGCATGTGGTGTCCACCTCTATGCCCCGTGCCTGCTTTCTCGGGAAGGGGTCGCTGTGGGGCCCGTCCAGCCAGCCCGGCTCACTATCTTCTGGCCTGGCACAGCCAGCAGCATGTGGGCTGCAGCAGCTCCGCTCTTCTCCAGGGCAGGGACTGGAACCCTTTCTGCTGGTCGCAGCATGTACTGGAGGAGGGGTGGCAGGAAGGCAGGGAGGGAGATATGAGAAGGGAGGCTGGGGTGACTGAGAGAAACAGGATGATGAGGCACAGCGTTCTCATTTCTAGAAGACATTGCTGGTTTCATGAATCATCTGGACTCGTGTCCCCTGTTGTCATTCTTCAGACATCATGGCCGACTGCAGGATCAGAACTTGGGGGAAATCAGTGGCTCGGTCGTTCCGGTAGCCAGAGTGAGGACCCCAGTTCTGGGCTGGCTTCCAGCCAGGGCACCCCTACCACTCCCCACCTTGAAATTAGTCATGTGAATGTATTGCTGGGCAGGGGGCTAGTAACCCCAACCTCAGATGCCAAGAGTGCCTTACACATCTTCAGCAGCCCACACAAACCCGAGGTATCAACCAAACCCTGACTTTAAAAATGGAATCGGTGAAGTTAATTGAAGACTTGTCAATTAGGCCGCTACGGGATAATAAGCAGAGACCCAAGCGCGTGTTTCTGACTTCTAATCATGCTCACCACATTCCTACGCTGGGCCTTGTTCTACGAAGCCGTTGGAGAAGGGCGGCGAGCAGTCGGCTAGGAGGCGTGCGGCTTCCTGCTGCTGACGGACTCAGGGAAACAGAAGCCGCAGCACCCGGGAGAAGAGCCGAGGGGCAGAGGCGCCCTGCTTAGCTTCCAGGGCAAATCCCACGCTCCCTCCCACAGCTGAGGAGACTGAGGCAGGGAGAGGACACACACTCTTTCAAAACTAAGGACTCAGGGGAGGAAAATGAGTGAAGGCGATCAGGAGCCACATCATTCCAGCTGTAAACACGGCGCAGGCCATACTTCGCAGTGTGGACACTAGAGTCGGAAATACGGTGTTGCTGACCTGAAAAACGCTAAGGAGAAAGCATAATAGACAGACACGACGGCCGCCACTGCCCAGTGAGCCCGGTGCTGGGTCGTCAGATGCCACACTTGGCGCAGACAAGATGCCGATACCAGCCTTTGTCTGTTTAAAGAGAAGTGCTAGTAGTTATTACGGCACTGGAGAACTCTCGGTGTCTATGCACTGTGTGTATACTCTATGCACATTACTGAAAGCACGTGCCCGATATGCACTGAGGAGGGTAAAATGGCAGAGAGGACAGCACAGCCAGCCACTCTTCTGCCCCAGACTGTCCTCTGGAAAGAGCAAGACTTGGCCTTCTCTAGAGTCCAGCTTGGCACGTCCTTATGCAGGCTGGTCCCTGAAACAAAGCCAGGCGAGTAAGTGAGCAGAAAGCAGCATGCAAGTACTTTGACAAGTTATTATTATGAAGTGCTGTTTTTAAGGCAGCTCGCACCTGGTGTGCTGTGAATTGCTGGCTGAGCATGGAGGAGGCGTGCAGCTGATAATGGGCACTGTCACCCGGCCATCACTCAGGATGTCACTGAGCAAACATGGTACCTTTGCCTGGGAAGTCAGGACTTTCCAAGCGCTGAGCATTTAAATGGTCCCTGACAGCCAGAAGGTGGCTGAGGCAATTAGATGTAATGTTGGTGACAGATGGGAGAGGCATTTTGTCAAGTCTGCAAGAACCTGCGGGGAAAACTCGACAGCCGAGCAAGCTCTGTTCTGAATGGAGCCGATACCCAGCTCCTCTTTGGCTTTCTGAGCCAAAGAAGGCCCCCTGGGAGGGCTCCGAACCCTGGGAATGGAAGGCATGGCCTCTGCTGTGGTTCCCAGGCAGCTGTGGCCTTAGGCATGTGGAGAGCAATGTCTGGAAAGGAAAGGTGTGCAGAGGAGGGAGGCCGCTGAAGGTGGCCCAGGGTCTCCATCCCTGCTCCCTTCAGCAGGTGAGGTCATGTGGTGCAGTGGCTTCAGAGACCAGTGGCCTGAATGGAACTCCAAAGCAGTGGGTGAGGGAGCAAGTCCTTTCACTCCTGTGCTCTCCTGGCACTCTGATGGAAGGGGCTTAGCACTGCTCCCTGGTTCAAAGGGGCAGCACACTTTTAAGGACAGTCTATAGAAAGACAGCAGGCCTTCCTTCTCTTTCCTCCGTGTGCAGACACACTCTTCCAACACCACCTCCACCCCACCCACCAGCAGAGACTATTCAAGCTGGGAAATAAAAGTATGCCAAGGTGCACCCTCCCTCAAGAACAGTTCGTCAACTTGCAATAAACAGAGGCTGCAAAATCCCATCTGTGTAGAATGAGAGGCAGGATCCCTCTACGTTGAGCTCAACAATGACCTGTTGTACAAAAGCACAAGCAGCAAAGTCTGAATAGTCGCTGTGGACTTCATCAGACTTAAGAACTACAGCACAGGCCCTCCCTGGTGGCGCAGCGGGTTAAAGCACAGCACTGAGAATCTAAAAAGCCGCTTCCGTGTGAGTTCAATTCCCGCCTGCCCTGGAGGTGACCACATGGCGTGGCAGACCTCTCCTGACCCGCCTGCTGCTCCCCTCAGCAGTGTACTTCATAGATCTGCCTGTTCTGCTCCCCACTGTGTCTCTGGTGAAGCCTCTCATTGCCCCTGAGCCTCTGGCCTGCACCCCAGTTCTGTAGGCACAAATAAATAAATCTTAAAAAAAAAAAAGAACTACAGCACAAGAGGTGCCATGACAAAGTGGAACGTCAACCCACAGAAGGGAAAAAAAATATTTGTAGATCATGTATCTGAAAAGGGACTTGCCTCCAGAATGTGTAAAGAGCACTCACCAACCAATGACACAAAAGGTAACTAACTCACTTCTAAAATATGCTAAGGATCGAGTAGGTATTTCTCCAAAGAAGATATACCCATGAGCCATAAGCCCACAGGAAGGTGGCCAGTAAGCTTCATTAGGTGGTAGGGAAATGCAGGTAAAAGCCACAGTGAGACAGGGCTTCATCCCACTAACACAGTAATAAAAAATAGATGATAATATATGTCGCTAAGGACATGGAGACACTGGAACTCTCATACATTGCTGGCGAGAATGGAAAATGGTGCAACTGCCATTAAAAAAAAAAAATTCTGCCATTCCTCAAAAGAGAAATGGAGTTACTACCTGAACCAGCAATGTCATTCCAGGTAAGCAAGGAAGGAAGAGAAAAGAAGACATAGACCCACACATGAGAAATTGAATGTGTGTGTTCATAGCAGTATTCTCTGTACGTGCCAAAAAGTGGAACAACCCAAATGTCCATCAGCTGATGCATAAACAAAATATGTTTGTTCAATGAAATATTACTTGGCGATAAAAAAGAGTGAAGTAACGATTCATGCTGTACCCATGGGTGCAGCGGGAGAAGCCAGATACTGAAGGCCCCACATTAGAGCATTCCGTTTGTAGGAACTGTTAGCACAGGCAGCTCTCTCGAGACAGAAAGTAAATGAGTGGTTGCCTGGGGCTGGGAGAGATGTGGGGAGCTGAGCCTGCTAATGGAAACAGGTTTCTCTGTGGGATGATGAAACTGTTCTAAAATTAGACTCTGGTGATAGTTGCACAAGACTGAGGTGCTAACTAAAAACCACTGAGTTGTGTGCTCTAAATGAATGAACGGTATATGTGACATATATCTCAAATTATTTTTAAAGTTAGCACAAGGGGCCAGAAAGCATAGCATAAAATACTATCTAAACATTCACCATACACGTATAACACAAACATGTTTTCCCTGAATAAAATTTTTCACATGGCATCATTTAATAGGAAAACCTTTAAAATGTGGTGCAAACAGCTCATTCAGTGCATTTTTATTTTCTCTCAGAGAAAAAAAACTATAGATACACCTTTTAGCCCAGTAATTCCTTTAATGAGGAAATTGTCATGGCCATGTAAACATCTTAAGCTAAAGATGTACATTTCAGGATTGCCCAGAATAACACTTTTCATTAAATATTAGTTGAATGGTGACCTTGTAATGCCCATACCACTACGTTAAAATTTTCTCATTTCCCTGCAATAACCCGATGGAAGTTTGCCAGACACTGTGTTCCTTCTTCCTGGGAGAAGGTGCCAGTCAAACAGCTGCAAATCAGAACTGGATTCATCCAGCTGCGCCTTATCCTTTTCATGTCTTTATAACACTCCGTGTATATTCATGGTCCCGTTGGAGAAATGTAGACCACTGCCACGCCCCAACTGCTCTAAGTAATGCTACTGTGAACATCATCATCCATTTCCCTTAACCATTTATATGTGATTTATTTGATTTCACTTTTTGACCCTCTCTTCTGACAACTACCAGTCTGCCCTCTGTCCACAAGCTTGTGGGGTTTTTAGAATCCACAAGTACGTGAGTTCATAAGTTACTGGTCTTTCTATGTCTTATTTCACTTAGCGCCCTGTGGTCCATCCATGTTGCTCTAAATAGCAAGATGCCGTTCTTTGTTGTGACTATATAATATTCCACTGTGTCTATATACCTTCTCTTTATCTACTCAGCTGTGGATCGACACTTAGGTTGTTCACATGTCTTGGCTTTTTAAAATAATGCTGTAACTGCATGGGGGCACATATGTCTTTTCAAATTAGTGTTTTTTGTCTTCAGCTGAATACTAGAAGTGAAATTGCTGCATCATCTCGTAATTCTACTTTTAAATTTCTGAGGAAGCTCCATGCTATTTCTATAATGGCCACACCAGTTACTATCTCTCAAACTGTGGGTTTCCTTTTCTCTATATCCTCACCCCAAATTACACAATTTTAAGGTGGAAAGATGGAGATGGAGTGAGCTCGAGGGGCTCCACGCCTCTCCCACAGTTTGGGGCAGGAGGGGAGCAGCCCCAGCTGAGCCGTTCACCTCCTGCCCCTTCCTGCCCGCGGGGAGACCAGGACACTCCTCTTCCTGCAGGTTTCCTGCAATCACTCATGATTTGTGAAGAACGACTTCGTTTTCTCACAGAGGAAGTTGTCTTCAGAGTTTTACAGAGAGTGACAAAGCAGTTAGTCAATTAGGACGCATGCAAGCGTGCTGGGAGTAACAGAACTGAGGAAACAGAGCCACAGGAGCAGGGAGAACTGAGCGCAGGGCACCCTGCCGAGCCCCTCCTCTGGGAATTCCAGGCGCCCTCTGAGCCTGTGAGGTGGCACTTCAGGGCTGAGGGACCTGAGGGAGGGGCAGCGTTTGCAGGCACGCGCGTGAGTGCACACACACAGGAGAAGCAGGCCGTTCACTGGCCATACACCCCTCAGCTCCAGCCTGCCCGGCTCGGTGGGAACCTGCATGAGCCCACCCTTGACTCCCGCCACCCTCTGTCCCAATAAGGCGGATGTCACTGTACCCCCTAGAGGAGAAATTCTCATGCAAGGAGAGGAGGGAGCGCTCCTGGAAGGAGAGGCGAAGGGGAGCCCACGCCTGCCAAGGGTCATCACCCAGAGCCACCTCCTCTGACCCTCAGGCCCCAGGGAAGAGCTGGGGGTCTCCTGAGACAGCCAACTTTGTGTCTTTGTGTCGGAAACCAGCCTGTCTGCTGCCTGGCTCAGAGGCAGCTTCTTCTTCTTTTTTTTTTTTAAAAGATTTATTTATTTATTCATACAGAACTGGGGTACAGGCCAGAGATGCGGAGGGTGAAAGGATTCACCAGAGACAGAGTGGGGAGCAGAACAGGCAGCCCGATGAAGTACACTGCTGAGGGGAGCAGCGGGCGGGTCAGGAGAGGTCTGCAGAGGCAGCTTCTTATTCTTAGTGGGAGAAAGCTCGAGAGTGCCTTCTCCTGGGACACACTGAGTGTCCATCTCAAGCAAGTGTCATGTCTGTGTGTGTTTCTGAGTGTGTGTGTGAGGATGTGTGTTTGGTGTGCGCATGAGTGTGTGTCTGTCTCTGAGGATTTGTGCGCTTGTGGGAGTGTGTTTCTGAGTGTGTTTGTGTGTGTGTGAGTGCGCATGTCCCTGTGTGTGTGGGTGCGTGTCTGGAGGAGTGTCTGAATATGTGAGTGTCTGAATTATGTTTGTGAGTATGTCTCGGTGTGAGGGTGTGTGTTGTGTGTAGCTGTGTGCGGTTGTGTCTGTTTCTACCTGTGTGTGCTGGTGTGAGTGTTTCTGAGTGTGGAGTGTGTGTCTTTGTCTTTCTGCCTGTGACTGAGTGTGATTATCATGTGCTGGGCAGGAGCAGGCTGGGCTCTGTGGTGACAGTGATGGTTAACTGAGGTCAGGGCACCTCCAGGAAGAAAAAGTTGTGGCCAGCAATTGTGGTTTTGCCCCAAACTATTTTTAAAGTTAAATAAATAAGCATAAGCAGTCAGCCGGAAGCCCCCGGTTCTTTAGTAACTCGGGCGGACCTGGATGACCCGTGGGCAGGGCTGAGGGCTACTGCTGCGGGGCAGGCTGACCCCAGCCTGCAGCCGGCCTGAGGCCCCGTGGGGTGGGCAGACTCCTGGGCGAGAGGGCCTCGTCCCCAGACATCCTCACAACAACCGTGCGAGGTGTGGCTGCGACCCGCGTACAGGCTGGGTCATGTCATCGTCCCCAGTGCCAGGCCCCTTGCCCACGGCCACTGCGGGTGCACCCTGCCCCGAAAGACCCTCAGTAAGTGCTCTGCACAGCACCCCGTTCTTTGTCTCCAGTCAAGGGCTTCGGAGTGAGGGCTGAGAGGGCTGTTGGCTTGTTTACCCACAGATGTTCCATGAAGAACGTGGTTTCCTTCAGCAAGATCGATTAAACAAAGCCCTCGAAGAGAGAGGAGCGTTCTCTAGGCCATCTTGTCACGCCCACCCACGCCTGCCACCACTTCCTCAAGTCAGCAGTGCCAGCTTTCTATGGCTGTCAAGAATGCCACAGACATCAGAGTCCCCATCCTCAAATCCATGCCCCCCCAGCCCCCAACTGGGGAAGGGGACACAGGAGCACCCCTCAGCCATCCCTGAGGTGGCCTGCTCGGTCTGCAGCTGGGAGCACTGGGCCTTGGCCTTGAGTTTGCACGCGTGCATAAGCATGTGAGGTGTATAACCATACAGGCGTGTGAGAACGAGCATGAACTAGGCGCGCACGTGTGTGTGTGTGTGAGCGTGAGTGTGCTGGCTTGTACACACGTGTGAGAATGTGTGCGTGCGAGCGATGTGGGCATGTGCGTTGTGTGAATGTCTGCATACGTGTGTATGCTCTCAAGACAACGAACATCAGTGGGTCTCAGAAGAGCTGACCCCTTATCAAAGGAGAGGGAGACTCGCGGGCACAGGGACTCAGCGTGGGGTACAGTTCCCCCCACTGTCTGAAAGCAGAGTGTTCCTACTTGCTATGTCATGTTTATTTTGGGTCTGGGAATTGCCACTGATTCCTATAGAACTCTGTCTTAGCAGTAGGTCCGATGCTCCCAGGAAGAGGTTGGCCATAGGCCTAGAACCATCCATTCCCCACCCCAGGTCCAGGGAGACACAGACTCAAGCCCAGTCGCCTGAGGCCACAGGCTGGCTTTGCCCTTGCACGAGACCTGGCCTGGTCCAGGGACTAAATTTCCTTCTTTTTTTCTCTCTGTCTTCGTCGTGGGGACAGTCACATCAGCCAGTGACAGAGCTGCTGTGAGCAGCTGATGAGGGAAAACGGCACACTCATGCGTGTGTCCACGTCCCCAGCCTTCCCTGATGGCAGTGGGGCAGTGGGTCTGGGCTGGAGGTGGAGGTCACCGGCAGAGGAAGGGCCTGTTTCCCCCCGCACGCCCCTCTCCCTCACTGAGCCCATGACCCGATTCCACTGAGCAGATGGCCTGGGCCCTTGCTGGCCCTCCTGGAATGCGGAGCCCCTGGGGCCTCAGAGAGGACAGGCCTGGCCAGCCGGCGGCCAGCAGCTTGCCTTGGCTCTGCTGGAGCAGCTCCTTGCATTTCTGTCCTCTTCCGCTTGGGCGACTCTGTCCAGCCCTGTGTTCACCGACAGCCAGGACATCTGGCTGTGGCCGGAGCAGCGGGGTGCGGCTGCGGCCCCACCTCCCCTGAACTCCCTCCCAGAGGACAGTTCTGACACTATCAGTCCCTGGCTTCCCTTGACATCCTAGCCAAGACAGGAGACCTCACTTCACGGATGAAGAAACCGAGGCCTAGGGAGACACGCACTTGAGACACAAGGTGATCCGACCTGAGCCCCCACATGCAGGGCGCCCCCAGGGCCCTGGCCCCGAGCATGGGTGAGGTTGCAGGGCCTGTGGGGCGGGATGGCCTGGGGTGGGCTCTGAGCACACTCTCTCCTCCAGGGCGGCTCCGCGCTGTCCCCGGCCGCGGTCATCAGCCCAGAGAGGGCTCAGCAGCAGGCGGCTGCTTTGGCAAAGGACATCGGCTGCCCCACCTCGTCCATCCAAGCAATGGTGTCCTGCCTCCGCCAGACGCCCGCCGGCACCCTCAACGACGCCCAGACCAAGGTGTGCATGTGTGTGCCAGGCAGGGTGGAACTTACAGGCCAGCCATGGCCGCCCGCTGGCCAGCGGCTGGCTGGAGCTGGGCACACGTTCCTAAGCCCTGTGGGGCAGGGCCCCGGCACGAGACCACAGCAGGCCGGCCCGACTCTGCAGGGCGGATTTCTCTGTCAGGTGGGACTAACGCGCGATCCTGACAGAGGAGGATGAGGCGTTGCACAGGAAAGGGCTTGCCTGGGCCAGGGCTGGGGGCGCAGGGTCTGGCGATGCTCCTGGCCCTGCCCCCTCCAGAGAGGACAGCTGTGTGCTTCCTCTTTTGTCCTGCGAAGTCCAGCAGGGTCTCCTCCAGCCTTTCTCACACCCTTCCAGATCCATGCTTTCCCACTGTTGCAGAGAGGTTCTAGAAAGTTCCCCTGGAGACTAACCAGTGCTCAGAGCAAGCCTGGCCTCCCAGCCCTGGCCTGCCTGCCCTCTCAGAGGGATGCCCAAGCTCTTGTCCATTGTGACTGACACTGGCTCAGCGAAGCAGTGCTGCTGATTGTTCTAGAACCACTGTTATAAAGCCCACACAAACCACAGGCTGCCTTTCCTTGCTCAGCTCCTGGCGGTGAGCGGCCCTTTCCACTACTGGGGGCCGGTGGTCGACGGCCAGTACGTCGTGGAGGCCCCTGCCAGAGCCCTGCAGAGGTCCCCGAGGGCCAAGGTGGATCTGCTCACTGGGACGTCCCAGGACGACGGGCTCATCACCAGAGCGAAGGCCGTCAAGGTAGGCAGGCAGCTCCGCCGAGGCCTGGCCTTGCTCAGGGTCCCAAGACAATCCCTGACAGCCTGCCCTGTGCAGGGGCTCTGGAAGGAGTTTGGGGTGATGATGTGATGTGGGGGTGTGGGGGGGTCAGGAACAAGCCCACCGGCGTCGCGTGGGGACCGACCTGCAGACCAAGGGCGGATCCCTGGCCCTACGGCCCCCTCCATGAAGGGTGCTCGTCCCTCAGAGAGCCGGCAGGGAGGGGCGCCCAGCCCGCGGGGCTGCCTGAGCACGGGGCTTCCTACCGGTGTCCTGCCCGGGGGAGCAGGGGCCGTGCACCCAGCCACAGCGCTTGCTGAGGCCCTAGGAGACACGGCAAGCTGGAGGAAGCGGGAGCCCTGTTATCGGCCTGAAGCACACTTCCCGCTCGGCTGCCGGCCCCCGCTAGCATGGGTCTGGGCAGGCCCAGCCCTCCGTGTCCCGGGACGCTTTGGGTGTCCAGCCTGGGACGGTGCCCCAGGACACGGAACAGGAGGGACACACCCTCCTCGCAGGTGCCCCAGGGCACAGGGCGCGTCACCTCCTGCGGCCAAGAGGAGCCTGGCCGGGGCTGGGACCCCTCCACGAGGCACTGGCGTTCCGCTCACTGCGTCGCCCCGTGGGGCTCCCAAAGGACGCCCTGACCCACTTGCAGGCAGGGTGATGGCTGCCAACGGGCGCTCCCCACCCAAGCCAGGGCGTGGCAGGGAGAGCGGCCCTCCAGCCAGCCCGGGCAGCAGGCGGCTGTGTGAACCCCCTTCCGCCGTGTCACCCCAGCCGCAGGCCCAGCCACTGCTCCCTCTCCGCCCTTGGCTCGCCACCGATTCACGCCTCTTCCCTGTGGACATGCCTCTGTGCTGCTGGCAGGCCTGCCAGGCGCTGACCGGAGCGGAATCGAGAGGCAGGAGGACACGGCAGGAGGTGGGCGGCCAGCCCCGCCCTGAACGTGTCCTCGAGCTCCGGCTCCGTCTCCTGCACAGCCCAGCATCACACCCCTGCCAGACCGTCCCTCGGTGCAGCCCTGGCGGCTTGGCCTGCCCACCAGGATGGCCTCACTCTCCACGCCCCAGAGTGAGCTGCCGTGCACTGCTGAGCAGTGGCCCCGGGGTGCTCCCCGGCCACCCACGCTCGGGCTCCTCTGCAGGGCGTTCTGACCTCTGTCCTCTCTCCCCTCTCCTGGCCTCTCCTGCCTCTTCCTCGGCCACAGGACAGGTGTGCTGGCCCTGACTGTCACCCCCACGATGAGAACCACTGTGGCCACAGCAGCCACTTTGCTCTACACAGAGGTCTCGTCCCACGCAGGGCAAAAACCACATTCCTCAGTGGCCTCCAAGCCCCACGGATGCTACCCCCATGTCTCTGATCTCATCATCTACCCCTTGGCTCACTGTGCTCTGGCCCAACAGCGCCCTTGGGTGTTCCTCGTGCAGGCCCAGCCCACTCCCAGTGATGCAATGCGACACGCCTTCCCTCTTCTAGAATGTTCCCCTGGTCACTCGCTTCCTTCAGGGTCCTGCCCCCGGCCAGCACCCTCCTGGGTCAAGGTCCCCTCCTGCCTTTCTCACGCCCTTCCGGGCTCTTGCTTACCCATCCTTTCTGTGGATCACACCTTGACGCTGGTTTCCTATTCTGGAATGTTCTTTCCCTGATGACCCGCTGCCTTTGGTGTCTGTTTCCTTAGAGAGAACGTGCCGGCCACCCCGAAGGGAAGGGCAGCGTGTCCCCGGACTCCTCTCCCTGTCTCCTGCCCCCCAGCCCCCTCACACACGTGTCGTGTTTTCTTTCCCAACTAGGGTAACTAGGGTGTGAGCCCCCCACAAGACTGTGATTATTTGCCGTATCTCCAGTGCCTGGAAAGTGCCTGGCACTCAGTGGCTATCCACTGGTTTGGTACGAGGAGTTGCTGGGAACAGACAATACACCAGGGTCTAAGTAGGCGTCTCCCAGGGAGCAGCTCCCCTCGGACAGCTGCCCGAGCACGGATCCCCATCGCTAGCTCTTAGATGGGGAGCCGGTTTGGAAAGAAGCCAGGGCTTGCCAGACAGGCGGCGTCTACAGGTGTCCTTCCTCCAGGCCAGAGCTCGGGGAAGGCTGACCCCGCTGTGTGACGCAGGGGCGTGACCGCAGCTCGGGAGGCCGGGCTCTGCCCAAGGGCTTTGCAGTTCCTCCCACATCCTTCAGCTCAACCACAGCGAGGGAGGCAGCCGCCCAGGGACTGGCACGGAACGCACCGAGGAAGGGGCTCGAGGAGTCCGTGCTGGCCCACGGCCCCCTCGCTGGCCATCCGCAGAGCCCAGGCTCCACTGCAGGCTCTCTGGCTCCAGAAGGGGCGCTTTGCCCGTGTGTATGCTGACCTCGGTCGCCAGGACGGCCCCGGGCACCCCAGGCCCCTGCCAGAGGTGAGCCCAGACCAGAGGACACGGCAGAGCCAGCCCAACACAGAGCACCGCGGTGGACCCTCAGGCCTGATCAGGCTGCCAGCTGCCCAGGGCAGGTCGAGCTGCTGTTTACTCCCGAGCACCCTGCCCGGCGCACGCGGTGCCCTGCCCCGCCCTCACCAGCTCAGGCCCCACATTCAGAATAGGTCTGCGGCTTTCTCCACGTCCCACCTACCACTAGCAGAGGGGGCCGGGCTGGCACACACCCAGAGGCCCTCAGCCCTGCCTGCCCGCTGAGCCCCCTGGCTTCCCCCGCTCCTCTGTGCTGAGAAGCAGGACACAGCAATGCAACAGGCACCACATCCGCCCGGAGCAGGCAACGGCGTGTCCTCCCGGCCCCGAGACCAGCCTGCCCATCAGTGCCACCACGAGGTGACCCCGTGTGCCAGACTCTGCCTCAGGGTCTGGGCGTGAGTAAAGTCAGACTCAGCCCTCAGGAGCTCCTGGTCAGGAGAGGAGGTGACCCCGCGTCAACTAGAAGGCAGAGACGCATGCTGAGAGGGGCCTTCCTGCGGGTCGTGCGGCCAGAGGGGCCGGACCTCTCCCGCACTGTCAGCGGAGACGGCGCAAGGACGAGGGGCCGGCAGGGCCCCGTCCTCCAGCCTGGGCAGCAGCCTGGGGACAGTGTCCTTGCATTCTCGTCTGGAGCCTGTCAGTCCCCAGAGCCTGC
>NW_004567110.1:5520358-5521717 GCF_000260355.1 Condylura cristata | reverse complement strand
CCTCCGAAGGCTCCGGTCACGGGGAGGGATCTGATGTGAAGTAGCAGCTTTCTGTTGAAATTCTTCATCCGTTGCCGTGGTGGGGAATTTTCCCCCCTTTTCTCTCTTTCTAACTGGTGAAACTGACAGTCTGCCTACACTAACCGGCCTTCATTTGCATGATCAAAAACAGATTTGTTCCAAGATGCGGTGTTCGGCTTCCCCGCCAGCCTCTCTGAGGAAGGGGGGGACAATCGGGATGCCACCGCCCCGCCCCTGAGCTGGCCGGGCTGGCCTGGTCCAGAGCAGGTGCCGGGCCAGCATCGGGGTGCTGAGCGGGAGGGGAGCTCAGGCTGCCCGAGCTGGAACGCGGCACCTGGCAGCCCCAGGCGCTGGCACCAGCCCCAGCACGGGAAATCAAGCCTTTGGTGACGGATTCTACTAGAGGAGCCGCAGCAGTCCCGGGGTACACGCGGTTTCTTGAAAGGAGGTGCTGAGTGCACCCCGGGGTGGCCGGGAGTGAGGGTCTGGTCCTGGGGCGAGCCCGGAACCCGGCCTCAGAGAAGGGGTCTCAGCTCTCGCTCCGCCATGCCTTTCAGTCGAGTTACTTACAGCTGAGCTGCGGTTTCTTTATCCTTCCAGCGGCGCGAGACCCGCCCGCCTGCCTGTCTCCCGCTGTGTTCTGAGAGGACCCCCGAGCGGAGGCAGTGCGGACACTCCTGGACCTGGCAGGGCTCTGCCGTGGGGCTGCCTGGCTCCCCAGCGCTCAGAGTGACCACCAGACGCCCCCACACACACTCCTCGCCTAATCCCACCCACAAGGTGGAGAGCAGAGGGGTTGACCTCCCCCCATAGTAAAACTGACATTTTATGACTGTCCTGGTGAGAGATGAATGGGAGCCAGGCTGGGTTCACTGTTATAAATGTGTTATCATTTTATTTTTCATATTATTTTAAAAGAAATCCAAAGGAAAAGGTTCATGGACCCCTAAAATTAGGATGGGCTGCGGGCATGATGGAGACCTGGCTGGCCCCTGGCCTCTACCGCCTGCACTAAGTGGCAGAGGCAGGAGCCCCCCAGTCTCTGATTCAATCCACATTTATGAGGGGGTTCCTCCCTAGACTCTGGGGAAGTTGTGACCAGAACAGATCCAGCTGGCTGTGGCGTTTCTGCTGTGTGTGAGGGCAGATGATGATGGTGTGTAAGCCGACAGCAGATACGTGAGGGGCTTGAGATTTCGGCCTGGGCAAGGTGTGTCAGCGTGAGCAAGGTGTATCAGCCTGGGCAAGGTGTGTCAGCCTGGGCAAGGTGTGTCAGCGTGAGCAAGGTGTGTCAGCCTGGGCAAGGTGTGTCAGCGTGAGCAAGGTGTGTCAGCCTGG
>NW_004567110.1:5503132-5519825 GCF_000260355.1 Condylura cristata | reverse complement strand
GTGAGCAGTGTGTCAGCCTGGGCAAGGTGTATCAGCCTGGGCAAGGTGTGTCAGCGTGAGCAGGTGTGCTGATGGAGCCTGGAAGGTGGCGGCAGGGCAGGCGCCTTGGGCCACGCTCTGGCAGGGAGGTGGGAGCGAGTGTGGACGCAGCTCGCACCACCGGCCCCCTGGGGAAGAGCTGGCCAAGGGCCCCGAGGCAGGGCTGGCATGCGGCCCAGAGGTCAGCATGCTGGAAACTTTGGGGATCCGGGCTGGAGTATCAGAGGACGAGGCTGGGTGTGGGCCTGTGCGGTGGGATCTTGCGGCGCCAGGAGTGGTTTCAGCGGGGCGTGGGCCCCGTTGGCAGTTATCGCTGCACTGTAACTAGGTGGTGATTTCATTGATCCATCATTTAAAAGAAGAAGAAGAACACTAGCAGCTCTGGGGAAATCTGACAAAGGAGAGGCCCAGGGAGCCCGCTAGTAAGTCAAACCAGCACCGGGCCTGGGCGCGGGGAGATAGGGCGGGACTCGGTTGGGAATTGGACGGCAGCTGGAATGGCGGAGGTCCGAGCCCGACACACAACCTTGGGAGAGATCCTGAGCACGCGCTGTCACCAGAGCAAGCAGACGCAGTTCTGGGAGGGGCCAGGGGCCACCGCCTGGCTGGCCCGGCCCTGGCCTTACAGGAGGGCGCTCTGGAAGCCTCAAGAGGGGCCATTTCGGGGCGGCCGGGAGCGGACAGCAACAGGGGGCCGGGGGCGGCGAGGCGTCCTGCTCCCGGGCCGCTTCTCTAGCTGCTTGCGGGGGACCCCGGGGGGCCGCCCCGCTGCGCCCGTGTCCTGGCCTGAGAGGAGGGCACAGGCCTCGGCTGGAAGGAGGCAGCGGCCCTGGCACCCGGCGGTCCTGCCAGGCCGCGCTGCTGCCCAGGGCGAAACTTCCAGACCGAGGGCTCCAGGGAGCCCGACTTGGCCTTGCAGAGCCTGGGGGTGTTGTCACCTTTTTTTTTTTTTTCCTTCTTAAAGCAATTTGAGGAAAGTCAAGGCCGGACCAGCAGTAAAACAGCCTTCTACCAGGCGCTGCAGAACTCTCTGGGCGGCGAGGGCGCGGGCGTGGGCGTGCAGGCAGCCGCCGCGTGGTACTACTCCCTGGAGCACTCCGAGGACGACTACACCACCTTCTCCAGGGCCCTGGAGAACGCCACCCGGTGGGTGAGGCGCCTGGCCAGGCCGCGTGGCTCCGTCACGCCCGAGCATGTCGGATGTCTGTTCTGCCTATGCTGTTGTCTGGGGCTCCCCACCATGGGGGAGCAAGGGGTGACCCAGCCTGCTCCCGGCTCCAGGGGGCACTGCCAAAGTGCTCCCCAGAGGCGCCTTGGTGGGCTCTGTGCCAAGAGCAGCCGCTGGGCAAAGCTCTGGAGCGCCGTGGGTCCTGCCCGCCCCAGCCAGCGGCTCACCCTGGCCTGACCCCACTTCCGCCAGCACCCCCTTCTCCGGTCTGCCTGGGAGACACACGGGAGCAGGCTTACCTGGGCCATGCAAAGGCCCAACAGCCTCAGTATTTGCCAAAGCTCCCCGGCGAGTGCAGAGTGCACCCCACACAGGGAAGCAGAGGTGGACGGTTTGGGGTGCCCAAAGCCACCCCAGCCAACCAGTGCTCCTGCTGTGGCTCATGCAATCGCTTGGGGTGCTGTGCTCACCGCCCGTGGGTCTTGTCCCCCTCCATGGCTCAGGCACCCTCCCTCGGGGACATCTGCCTCCGGCCCCGCCCCAAGAGCAGTTCTCGAGTGCCCCTCACCCCTGCGGGCTCTACTGTCCACAGAGTACCCCTCTCCCCCAGGGCCGTTCCCACAGTGCGCGGGGAGCAGTGTCCCCTCGCCCCCCGTGGCTGCGCAGGCCAGAACTGTTCCATGCCAGTGTGAGACTCGGGGCCCAGGAACGAGCATTCATAGGAGCGTCTGGGCAGGGCAGGGCTCTGTCGGCCTGCAGGCCCCGGGGCAGGAGACCACGTGGAGGGCGCTGCCAGCTCTGTCACCCGAAAGCTCCTTGCCATGCTCTGTTTCCCAGATGTGGTCCCCTCTGAGCAGGAAGAAGATGGGGCGCCTCCCACCCCTAACTCCCTCCCGCTACTGAGGTCTGGCGACACCAGCCTTTGCTCTGTCCCTGAGGATGCAGCTGGAAGGCCGTTGCCACCACAGCCCTGCCTGGTCTTCCCACCCAGGCATCGGTGGCTCCCCGCAGGGGTCACTAGCTCAGAATAGACTGCCCTCCTGCTGACATCTTGGGGCCAGTAAGGCTCCAGTTTCTCCGCAATGGAGAATTCAGCGTTGAAACAAACAGCCAACAGCTATTCCTGGAAGCTCAGCACTGCAGGGAGGCACCGTCACTCACAGATGTCCCAGCTCCGGGCCCTAGCGCCGAGACGAGGGGGCTGGCTCAGATCCCTGTTGAGGAAAGAGCTCAGGGTAGAGTCTAGAAAATCCGCCCATGTGCCCCCGCTCCGCCTGGACTGGCTCTGAGGGCTCTGACGTAGGAGCTGAGGTCTGCGGAATGGCAGATAACCAAGAAAGGCTTCATGGAGGAGGAGGTCTCCAGTCCTCCCTTAGCCCGGGTCCTCCTCTCCTCCAGGCAGACGGAGGCCTTGGCCTCCATAGGGCCGTGGTGTGTGGCTCTCCCTGCCCTGCTCACTTCTCACGACCCCCACACAGGCCCCAACCCACCTCCCAGCCTCTCCCACATGCACTTGAGCTGGGGTCTCCACCAGCAGAAAAGGGGGTGACACCGCTCCCCATTGAGTGACTTTCCCGGATATAACGCACTTAAGGATTATAACATCCCAGCAGAGAAGGCCCCCGTGGCCCCAAGGCTCAGATGTCGAGAGGGGGCATGCCAGGAGATGCAGGAGCTTGTGAGTGGCCCCAGGCCAGCCGACACCGGCAGGGATCCCCCACATGCCCAGCGCCCGCAAGCAGGACTCTGCTGTGGGCTTCAGAAGTCGATTCGCATCACCCCAGAGGACCAGAAAATGTGAAACGCTTGTGGAGGCTGCTCTGGCCTTGCCGGCTTCTACGCTAGATGCCAGCAGAAACCCTTCCAGGGGTGACTCAGGAAACTGTGCCCCGACATTACCAACACCCCTGGGACGGGCACTGCCCCGGGAGCGGAGGGCGAGACCTGCCCTGGGGCTCCGTCTGCCGGAGTCTGCCCCCAAAACGTCACCATCTGCTTCTTCGTGTTTTGCTCCAGCCTTTGAGTAATCGGCGCTCTGGGAAGGTGTTGCCCGGGGTTCCTTGGCACGAGAGGCAACGCCGTGGCCGACGGTGTGTGACCATAGCTGGCGCGGCGTATTGGACGGGGTGCCGAGGCTGAGCCGGCCGCAGGCAGGCCGGGGCGGAGGGCCGAGCGGCCTGGCCCTGGGAACCGGCACGATGCCCTGAGAGCTCCACGCGGCCGTGCGCCTGGCGCTGACCAGCCCCTCCCCCTTTCTGCAGGGACTACTTTATCACCTGCCCGGTGATCGACATGGCCAGGCACTGGGCACGCGGGGCCAGAGGAAACGTCTTTCTGTACCACGCCCCGGAGAGCTACGGCCATGGCAGGTAAGGCGCCGGGCAGGCGGGTGCCCTTGGCACGCGAAGGGGCGTGGCCGGGCCCCTCCCGTCTGAGGCCTGCGGGAGGCAGACATGGTGGGGGTCCAGGTGCAGGCCCCGCCCCGACTGGTCAGGGCCTTGCCTCCCCGCGCCTCCTTTACCAACGTTGCAACAGGTGTGGAGGCGGCAGCGGCTGGGTCTCCTGGAGTGGGCGGGCCAGGCCTGAGGGACCTGCTGGGCTCCCTGGTAACCCTGCCCGAGGTGCTGACATCTGACCAGGCGCTTCACGCGAGGAAACGGCTTTCCAAAGTGGACAGGGGTTTTCTTGGCGGCAACAAAGGGAAACATTCACCCCCACACCCCCATTCGTTTACCAGTCTTCTTTCCCAGAATAAGGCACTTCAGCATACCGTAGAGTCAAAATCCCGAGCAATAAAGTGGCCACAATGGAACGGGCAGTAACAGAAAGCCCACAGTAAGGGAAGAGGAGCAGGCTGTGCCTTGAAGTCAAAAGAATGACCTGAAATGGGCGGGGTCCCGGGCCCCTCCAGCTGAACTCTGGCAGCAGAGCGGCTGCGGCCCCAGCCCCGCCAGAGCAGGGTGCCAGCTGCATCTCCCAAAGACAGAGCGGGAGGTTCATTGCAGCCCGGGTGGAAGCCAGGTGCGTAGTGCACAGCCTGCACTGATTTGGGGGCTGCAGGGAGGCGGGGGTTCAGGGCGCTAACTACCCCCCCGCAGTCCAGCCACCACTCGCGAGTCTGGGGCTGGGCTCTTCCCCCTGCGTTAAGGGAAGTCTTGCCAACTTTCTGCTGTACCGAGCAACATCCAGAGAGCAGCTGGAGAGCGGCCACCTGAAGATGCCAGGTCCCACGCCCTGGAACCTGTACATTACGTAGGTGCAGTGGTGACATTTCAGATGGGGTTTTAAGTGCCCTAGATTACTCCGGCAAGCCCAAAATGCAACCATGAGTGTCAGCAGTGGGAGGTTGGACACACAGGGAAGAGGAGAAGGAATGATCGAGTGTGAGTGCAGACAGCTGCCAGCCTGGAGCCCCCGAGCTGGAGGGCAAGGAGGCGCCTCCCCCCAGGATCTCCACAGGAGCACAGCTCTGCTCCCCTTGACTTGCACTCAGTGAGACTGTGGACTCCTGGCTTCTGGGAGTGGTGAGAGTGTAGGTTTCAGTTGTTTACGCCTCCATGTTTGGGCCGTTTGTTACAGCAACCACGAGAAACAAATACATGCCCCAGATAGTCCAGTTTCCCAAGCACCTGCTATTTACCTGGCTTTCCCCACTCCGTTACTCAGTTTATACAGCACCTCATAAAGATGCCCACAGCCCCCTGACCTTGGCAGGGCTGCATGGTCATCCCCATTTTCAGATGAAGCATGTCTTTAGCAGCCTTGACAGATGGGCCTTGCACAAGGATTTGTAGTGGGTAGTTACAGAACCAGGACTGACCCTCACTTCTCTAAGCCAGCGCTCTCTTTCCACCCAAACAGGTGGCTTTTTTGCTCAGAACTGTTCGTAATTTTAACCTGTTCCAAGCCACTGGCTCCAGGTCATGGGAAGGAGAGTGAATGTCAGGCCGGGGTTTGGGAGAAAAGGCATTCAGGTGTGATGAAGATTCCGTGGTTTGGACAGAATTGAAAGAAGCCCTGGGATTCCGTGTTCAGCCGCCTCAAACTGGGTGGCCAAGTGCGGGAAGGCATTGGCAGAATAAGCCTTGCCAGCCTCTCCCAAATGCCAGAGATCTGGGAATTCCAGAGAGTGGATTCCTACCTCCTTCTCTGCCAGCCTCTCTCTGAAGGCAGCAGCTGTAGCTGAGGTTATGACGCCCTGCAGTGAGCTCATCAACGCCCAGAGTGCATATTCACTCTGCCCCCCACCTGCATAGGGACACAAAAAATGGGGAATGTATCTACTACACGGGAACCCAATGGAGGAAAATGAGAGCACGGATCCATAGGATGCCAGGCAGGGTGCCCCTGCCCCACCATGTAGATGTCCTAGGACCATAACGTGGTACCACGAACTGGTGGTTTACGTCAACAGAAATGTCTTTCCTCAGACTTCTGGAGGCTGGGCGTCCACAATCAATGAGCTTATGTCAGAGGTCACTATGAGAATTGAGTTGTGTCCCAAAGGTGCCTGGCACAGAGCGGTGTACCAAGTGTCCTGTTATTATTGTCCATTCAGACGTGTTCTGGACATCACCCTGGCTGTGAGTCTCGCTCCCCGCCAAGATCAGATGGTCACACCATCTCTGTAGTGGGGACACCTATCAATGAATGGCTCGCAGAGACTAACCCATTTCATTGTTGGCAAGTTTATCTTTTCTGCCTGGAAAGACGTCTCTCTCTCTGCCCTGGAGCGCTCACACCTGCCATCTATTTCTGGCTCAAATCTGCAGGCTTAAAATATATGCGTGTGCGTTACATTTTCAGCCATCTGTCTCGTGCCTCATCTCTGGTGGCATCGACTAGCTTGCCTGGCATAGCTAGCAAGCAAAACGGTCCATTACCACTTTCTTAGACTTGTGAATTGTTCACAGTATAGCATGGTTTACTAACTGCTCACCTGGATAATTGAGGAGCTTTTTATCCCTGCACCATGGCCAATGTCCCCACGAGGAAGGACTGGATGCAAGGGTCGGGAGAAGACAAAGAAACTGAAATCTACTGTGTGAGAGGAAGGTTCAGGTTTAAGACGGACTCCAAGAATTTGAACACGGAAGATGATTTTGTCCAACATTTTCATTTTACAGATAGTGAAACAAAAGCCCAGAGAGGAGAGAGATTGTATTTCAGTGTCAGAGCCAGTAAATGGCGATCTGGACCCAAATCCTGTCTCCTGCTCTCCCCAGTATTCTTCCATTGTACCCACTTCAGAACAAAGCCTCGAGAGTGTATGTCAGTTCTCGCACTGGCTGTGTGACTTTGGACGCTGCCTAACCTCTCTCTACACACCTGTCCCATAGTGGTGCTGCAAGGGATGAAGGAGACAATGTTTGTGCCTAGATGTGTGTGTGTGTGCTGGTGTGTGCGCACACACATGCACAATACCCGGTAGTTTGGCTTTCCAGGGCTTTTGATATGAGAACAAAACTCCCAGATCCTTTGCCGAGCTCTGTCCACTTGGGAAGTTTCCGGCTAGGCCCCTCCCTGCTTCAGCCGTAGAGTCCTAGGGTGTCATTCCCACATCTGGATGGTACTGCAGATGTTTCAGAGAGATGGAATTGACTTATTTTTGAGTGGACTGGGGGCGTGGACTCTGGGGTTAAGCCGGCTCCATACAGGATATTGGACCATTTTGTAACTCGGGGGGAAGCTCGAAGGAGTGGAAAAGGTCCTTTGAGATCGACTTAAAGAGGTTTTACTTCTGTCTCTTCCACTTAAGAGCTGTGTGCATTTGAACAGGTATTTTTGCCTCAACTTCCTCACCAGTAAATGGGTAGTTCCATCTTTTTAAAGTCCATTAGACAAGTATGCATTGCACATGGTCAATTACCAGATTACTTTTCCCTTTAGAGAAAATATGACTAAGGAGAAAAATATTTCAAAATGATTAAAGAGGCAGTAATATTCTTTCTTTATAAGTTGTCCCCACACTGGAAAACAAAGCTATAAATTCTAGACTCTAGACATTTTATGTGCCACTGTCTTTATATTGTAGACATTTCAAATGATCCAGGGGCCTTTAATAGGCCATGCTAGAAATATTATTTTTCCAGCTGACTATCTTGGTGATTTCAGAAAACCGAGGAATTTCGAGCAGTCAGATTCTTGAATTGGGTCCATCAGCCTGGCTCCATGCTGTGTGATGAATGAGGTTATTACCAGTAAGGAAGGAAGTAAATCATTTCAGAAACTGACCCCTCCAGCCATCCGGTGTTTGAGGGCTGGTGCTCTGTGTCCTGTCAGTGTGATTCAACTAGTATTCACCTGCTGCCTGGATGCCCCAGCTACTCTTCTGGACCCTGAAGTGGAGCGGCCGTGAAGACAGAAGAGCTGCCCTCTGAAACTAACACTTGTCAGTGGTGGGGCCGATGCGTGTCCAGAGATGGAGCCCAGGACCAGATACTGCACACATTAATAAGCAGAGTAAGCCCTAGAGGTGCCCTAGGAAGGAGGAAGGTGAAGGACTTGGCACGTGTGAGGATAAAGAAGGAATCCATCGAAAAGGAAAGTGATTGGAGATACGGAGAAGAATGGCAGGACCCTGTAGTTCACACAGGAGTTCGTAACCCATAGGCAGGGGCAGGTTCCGCCTGAGTCTGATGGGAAAACCTTGGAGCTTGTTGGAAGTGCAGCATCTTACACACGTGAAACACAGGTCATCGGAACCCACGTTTCACAAAATAGCCTGTGGAATAGAAAGCCCACTCTCGTGTGACGATCAGTGAGTTAATCAGGAGTCTGCGAAAGTGGGAACTGGTGAGAAATGAGTACGAGAGGGTAGAACTAAAACGTCCTTAGTTTGGGAGCACAGCTCAGCCTTCCCTCGGCGCATGCCAGAGGCCTGAGCTGCACCACGCGGTGGGACTCACCCTTTGACTTTCCTGCAAAACCATAAATAGAATGCATGGCCTATGATTTCAGCTTTTGGTTTCCTGAAAATAGGACCTCCATGGGACATGTAATGGATTTAATGAAGCTATAGAGTTTCAGTGACAAATACAGCTGGCATCAAGGAGAGGAGGCTGGTTGGTTCTTGGTAAACACATAACTTCCTGGAGAGAATAGATGCTTTGGGCCTCTTCTGAGCCCCAGTGGCCATTGGTTTCTGGAGCGAATAAAATGTTCAAGTTCATCCAGGAGGCCAGTCAAAAGCTTGCCTGTGCTGTGAAACCATCCCTGCCACACGCCCCTGACAAGGATTTCGTGTGGCGTGGAGGATGAGAGTCCATTATTTCAAGTAAATTGAAGAGCTCAGTTTAAAGGACGGCGTAGCAAATCCTTTTGTAAAACACCAGCCGTTCATAAAGCGTGTAATTACTTCTTGATTCATTCGTAGGCGTATTTGCACTTGAGCGTACTCAGTTTGTGCAAAGAGAAGCACACGGACAGAGTTCAGTTTGTAAGTTATTTAGCGATCCCTCAAATCCTCAAAGAAAGATCAAAATAAAATAAAGCCTGGGAAGAAAATGGACCTTCACCCCTCCTCATTCCCTCATTTCCTTCAGAGGAAGTTATCCAGAGATGCTGACTGGAGATACGAAAGGGAGTGTCTCACGTGGGGAGGGGTCAACCGACTTCCTCCTGCAGACAGAACAGGGAGAGGGTCCCCGGAACAACAGGCTCTCCAGTCAGTCCGTCAGGGGCTGCAGCATGGGTCTGCGTGTGGCCAGTGCCCGCCCCCCCACGACTACCCGTGGGAGAACAGCCTCCTCCATGCAAAGACGTGACTTGTCTATGTCTGGAAAAGTAACAGCACACCGTCCCCTCGTGTCCAGCTCAGCCCCCCTTCTCAGCTCAGGTCATGTCAGCGGGTCCCAGGATCAACACGTTCCTCCTGTCACTGCGCACCCCAGTCACCCCAGACGACCAGTCACTGCCCTCCCCCGGGGCAGACCTCCGCTTGAGAGTCGGTGCAGCGAATAACCTCTGCAGTGCGGCCTTCGGCTTGCGACTCACTGGAACACAGGCTAACCCTCCCTGCACCCCCAGCCAGCAGCAGGGGGAAGGCGAAGGAGGGCTGAGGGTCAGATGGAGGTGCAGCGTGTTGCCTAGAAGCGGTGTCTGCCTGCCCTGGGTGCGGGCCGTGACCGCTAAGTGTGCGCTCGGCTCTCGTCCCTCAGCAGCCCAGCAGCGTGGCCCGTGACGTCTGGCTCAGAAACCACGAGCGCCCCGGCCCCTTTCCTGCGTGGCTCTAGCCACAGGCCCGGCCCCTCCCAAGGACCCTGGCCTGGCCAGCCTGCCAGCCAGTGGCACCCCGGTGCATTTTTCCTGTACCAGGAATAGCTGCAGCCTGGCTTCTCGGCGCAAGGCGCTTCTCGGCACAGACCATGTGGCCTGGCCCCTGGGGTCTCAGCTGCCCTGTGGGTCCCCACCCTGCCCCTCCCTCTGCCCAGCCACACCTCCCCCTCCTGCTGCCTGGACCCAGCCCAGAATCCCCAGCTGACTTCACGCCCACGGGGGTCGGGCTCGCCCCTCTTCCTGCCTCACCAGCTCCTGGCCCCTGCCTCCCCTTCCATGCCAGCCTCATTCCCTGTCTCTGCCCCCACAAACTCCTCTCCGTCGCCTCGCCTGAAACACATCCATCTCTTTTTTCCCTCTTCTTATGAGGCTTTGCAAATAACTGTCATTTTATGTCTGCCTTTCTTCCTCGTATCCATCCAACCCCCGCCCGTCACCTGTCTGCCCGCCCATCATCCGCTACCTAACAGCTCACAACATCCACTCTTCAAGTCCACCGACCTATCTGCCTTTTCTCTCCGTCTGTGAGCCCCAGGACAGAACAGCTGACTTAGTGTTCCTTTACCCCGCACTAGTCAGCACACAGCCCTCAGCAGGTGCTCAGCAAAGGCGGCCCGAGGTGGCCCGAGGACGTTCCTGTCCTGACAGGCTTTTTGGCCCGGTTCTCACTCCATTCACAACCTGAAACTGAAACTCAGACAGTCCACCTGGGCGGAGCGGTCTGCTCCCACGCTGCAGCAGAGGTGACATTGCCACCAGCAGGGACAGTCACCACCCGTTAGGGGAGCTTCCTGCCGCCGTCAACCTGGGAGCAGCCAGCGATCCCACAACCCCAGAGGCCAGAAGGGTGGTGAGACGCACTTACGGAGAGAACCAAGGCGCAGAGTGAGCTGTGGACGTGGCGCATGAAGGGGCTCAGCCGGCCAGGGGCACAGGGACACGAGGCCTCCAGACCTGACCTGGGCCCAGGACGAGCACACGGGGAGGCGTGACTGAGTGGCGCTTTGAAAGACAGCCCATGGCCCCAGAGCTAACAAGACCAGCACGAGAGAACTGTCCATCCGCCACGGCTTGGGCCGACGATTCATCAGTGAGCAGACCCAACACAGAGCAGAGAAGCCGGACCCGCCTGTCAAACACCGTGGTCTCAGCTAGCCTGCCTCTTACCTCTCAGACTCCGGGGTGTCCTTCCATCTCGCTCTGCTGCGGCCGAATCCACATCCCCTCTTCTTCCTCCAGGGCGCTGAGCCAGGGCCCAGGCTTGGCGGGTTTGAGCCTCTAATCCCAGAATGCCCTCTCCCAAGGCCCCCACTGCCTGCCCCTCCTCCAGATGTCTGCCTCCGACTGCTGGAAATAGCTCCAGCATCGTGATAAGCATCAGCCCTGTGAAGGAAAAAACAAAGCAGACATCCATAGACACAACAGGCTCTCATTTTAAACAAATTGGTTGGGCTGGATTCCAGGCCTTTCCCCCAAAGCAATGCTCCCCTAACCTTCTGGGGACACAGACTGTGAGGGATTGAAGCCAGCTGACATCAGCCCGTAAGAGCTGATGGTGCACATTTTCCCCTGCTCTGCATTTTATGAGTGTCTTGGAAGGCCTGCAGCGGGGGCATTTACACCATGGAAATTGGCAAAAGCCAACTGTTACACGCTTACCAGGCAAACCAGTGCACGGGTCTGATTGAGAAATTCTGGAAGCTGGAAGCCTCTCCTGGGAAAGAGTCACATGCACAGCCCATGCCAGCTTCTGCCGCCCAGACTCAACACAAGACTAGTGAGGACGTGGGGGGAGGACGCCACAGCTGGGCGGGGAGCGGCACAGCCAGGCCTCAGAATCCCAGACCAGGCCGGGCCCTGGCGTCTCACTTGAAGGTTATGGGGTCTTGGCAAGAAGGCTCCGAGAGCCTCGGTGCCGTCCAGCGCAGAAAGCCCACGAGTCGCAGCAGCGAGGCCCTTCCCAGGCCCCCGGGAGGGGAGGAGGGTGTGGCTGAATAATCGCGTGTGTGTGGACGAGAGGACTGACCGGTGCTGCCTTCTCTACACCTCTGCTCCCTGACAACTTTTTGGCTTCCTTTTTCCTTTGTGGATCTGAAATTTTCACTAGGAGGTTGGATGCTTCGTGGGGCTGGTGAGCCTCAGCCGCCTGCCCAGGCAGAGAAGCAGGGATGGGGGCAGGGCTGGGCTCAGCTTTGAGTCCTGGCTCTCTCGGGTCTGGAAGAGGTCTGCCCGTCGCCTGGAAGGCAAGAAGGTGGTGATGCTGGCTTTGTCCCGGGCCTGGGCTGTCAAGGTCACCCGGCGGGGCACGTCCTGGGTGCTCAGGACACAGTCGGTGTCAGCGTCGTCACTGCTGAGCTGCTGCTAAACAGCCAGTCACACAGAGAGCAGCTGGGGGGGCCAGGGGTTCCGAGACTTTATCTGGGGCTTTGTAATGGAGCGGAATTGAGTAATTGATGGGTTGGTTGGCTGATTGACTGCCAGTGTGGTGTGTTTATTCTTAGTCTTCAGCCTGACTGTTAGCAAGACCCCACCCAAAGTCATATGAGCAGTGTTTCTGGCGTGACGAGCGCCCTCCCTGGAACTTTGGCTGTGACTGAATCTACTAGAAGATGCGGTTTGAGCCAGCCCTCCCCTAGACAGAGATGCTGCTGTCAGGCGTGACAGAGGTGACCTCCCAGACACCAGGGGCACAGGCCAGACCCGCCTTTGGGAATGCCAAGTGCTCGCACAGCTGGGAAGTCCTGTCCAGCTCTCCCACTCGCTCCTGGCCTGGGGCTCGCCCCTCTGTGTCCTGCACCTGGGCTGGTCTCCCAGTGCCAGTTCCAGCCCAGCCTGTTCAGACCGCTCACCTGGCTTCCAGGTGCCCACCCCCAGCTTCCTGCTTCTTAGATGTGCAGTTCAGCCGTAGCACGTTCTGATTCACAGCAGTTACATGCCAGGCTCTGTCCTAGAGCCGGCAGCAGGGATCATTGTCGCCTTTGCAGATTCGCAAGTGTACAGCTACTCACGGGCAGGCTTGCATAGAGCAGAGGCTCAAAGCGCCGCTGGGCCTTTGGAACAAGCGATTGCTGTCCTAAGTGACGTGGGCCGTGCAGGGTCAAAAGAACATTCTCGCTGGAAACTGTGCACAGGTGTCTCGAGAGAGTTAAATGCTCGGCCCTGGGTCTGCTGCTCACCATGCCCTGACCATGGCCTGGGTCTGGCCGCCAGCACCACTAGATGAAAAACCCAGCCAGAGCTCAGCTAAACGACGCCCTCCCCAGGACCCCTCGGCATAAGCAAAGAGAAAAGTCTTCACTGAGGACAGAGCTGGTTTGGGCGGGGCTGGGTTTCCAGTTGATCATCCTGTGACTCTTGCTGCTGCTTCCCCCCCGTGTTTCCGCAGCCTGGACTTGCTGACTGATGTGCAGTTTGCCTTTGGCCTTCCGCTGCAGCCTGCCTACGAGGGACGATTTACCCCAGAGGAGAAGAGCTTGTCCCTCAAATTCATGCAGTTCTTCTCCAACTTCGTCCGGTCGGGGTGAGTGCACAGTGTGTGAGGCCGGCCCTGTGCCCCCACCCTCGCTCCGCATGGGGAGACCCCCCTTTCCCCCAGGATAGGGGTCCTCTCCTCTTTCCTCCCTCAGTTTCCTTCTGCCAGCCAAAACTATCTTTGGTGTCAAATGTTCCAACTATTCCACCGCCTTGTTCAGCCACATTGGTGGCTCTGGCTGGGGTTTCTCAGCCTCAGCCTGACTGACTGCCAGGTAAGTCTATATGGGGGTGGGGGTGGGGGGTTCTGTGTATTGGAGTTGCTCGGTAGCTCTCCAGCCTCTGCTACTAGAAGCCAGTGGCGTTGCAACTACATCCCAGTTGTGAGGCCAAAAGTACCTCAGCCACCGGCTGCTGTCCCTGGGAGGCCAAATCACCTACCCTACGTGGGGAGCCCCTGTCCCCGCAGGCAGAGAGGGTTCAGTCGCTCTGGGCCCTTCATCATCCGCCGGCCCCACACACGCCCGTCTGGCCCGGCCAACGGACTCTTCTCACTTCCCAGTCGGCTCTTCTGCTCCTCTCACCTGCCTCTGCCCACCTCCCTGTCGCTCATTGCAAGACAGGTACTGGCCTCCTGCACCATAGTGGGGCCCCTGGAAAAGGGAAAGGTACAGATGTCACAGTTGCACGGGTGCCCCCTGAATAGGCTGAACCCCACACGGAGGGCCACGAGACAAAGCCCCTGTGTGGCAGCTGAACAGAAAGTTGTTTCTGTCCGTTCCCGATGTAAGACTGTTTTGCTGGGGGAAAGGCATTGAAGTTGACCTTGAGGGGTGACTAGGGTATTCAGGCCTTGCAGGAGAGGGCAGGCATCGGGGCCGGGGGTGAGCCAAGCCTCCCTGGGTGGGAGCATGGCAGGATGGCACACACCTCGCTTGGCGGGCGCCACAGGCCGGAGGCAGGTGGCACGGCACGGTGGGGTGGGCGGTGGCGAAAGGAGAAACCTGGCCCAAGAGGTGACACACCACTTCGGCAGGCGGCTGGAGGTTGCCAGCTGTGCCCAGGCCTTGGACAAACCCTTCTGGGGTTTGCCCACGGAGTAGAGAGGGCCACGGTCGCGGCACCGGCCACGGGCGACGTCTCTCCTCTACCGGGTGAGGGGCTGCACCCTTGCTCGCTAGTGATTTGCAACACAGGGCGGAGAACACAGCCCGCAGTGAGACCCAGCGGGGTCAGGTTGTTTTGACACCCATGGGTGACTGGGTCCCCCGAGGCGAGGGCGTGTGGGAAGCGGCCCCTGCCAGGAAAGGAAAGACAGGTTCCCGCATGGATGCTTCTTTCTTCCCATTTCCCCAGAAACCCCAACTATCCTCACGAGTTCTCCAGGAAGGCTCCTGAATTTGCGGCCCCCTGGCCTGACTTTGTCCCTTCTGCCCATGGAGAGGGCTACAAGGAGCTGAGCACCCTGCTCCCCAACCGGCAGGGCCTGAAGAAGGCCGACTGCTCCTTCTGGTCCAAGTACATCCGGTCTCTGAAGGCGGCGACAGGTAGGGGCCGGGGCAGGAGGGCGGGAGGCCGCGAGGGGCTGGCGGTCATCCGGCTGGACGGCTGCACTGGGCTCTCTGGGCCTCCTAGGCAGGGCCTGGGAGCCGGACACGGCCCTGCAAGAGGAGCGCTCCATCCTGGGGGCTCATCACCAGGGTCACTGTGCTTAGGGGGAGCAGGAGGAGAAACAGGAGTGAGAGAGGGATGCAGAGAGGGATACAGTGACCAGGGCTGGAAGGGCCATGGGGAGATGGTCTTGGGGGCGAGCCACGAACATGGGTGTGGTCGGAGAAGTCAGGCTCGACCTTCTCACTGCCCTCAGGAGAGACGCTTGGAGCTGGGTCTGGTTCCTCTGCCAGGGAGGAACGGGGCCTTCCCACGTCTGTGTGGTGAAGAACTTTGTGTTGAATTGATGTTGGCGAGGGATAATGAATCACAATCAGGTCTGGATATATAGGGAAGCGAACGCCTTTAGGAAGCTTCCAGAAGAGGGAGCATCGGTGAGATAGCGCAGAGAATGCTCTTCACCTTCCCTGGTGCCAATATGAAAGGCTGCACCCGAGCTGGTGGGAACAGAAAGGAAGGGCTCGCTGCTCCCCAGAGCATCTGGGGGGGCGTGGGGGAGGAGTGATGCCAGGACTCGGGTTCTCAGCATGGCAGAGGCTCTACCTGCAGGAGGGACAAGAGAGGAGCGTGCAGCCTGGAAGAGCCCTTGTCTGGCAGGTATTTCACTTCCAAGGCCAAGTGGGTCTTGATGAACTCAGGTCCTGTGCACCCTTAGCGTGGCCCCTCAGCTGGGGGAATCTGGTGCCCAGGCCCCTCTCTGGGGACTAGCAGGGAGTACTCATCAGAGGCTCGAGTCTCCTGGGCCCAAAGGGAAGAGATGAGGAAGGAGTGCGGCCTGGGCCAGCCTCGCCCCTGTGTTTCAGTGGAAGCCAAGGACGGGCCATCACCAGCGGCTGAAGAGGAGAGTGGGCCAGCTGACTCTGCGCTGAGCGAAGACCTGGATGCTCCAGAGCCAGGCTCCAAGAGCTACAGCAAGTGACCACCCCAGGCTACCACCGCGGGTACCTGATTCTCTAAAACAGCCACTAACTTTCAATAAAGCATCTACATGCAGTAAAGTCTTGGCGACTCTTGATTGGCTCGTTCAAGGCAGCCACTGGGGCGTGCCAGATATGTCTTGAACATCTCTGCAGTTGGAGACGCGGCCGCCTCCCGGCAGAGACTCACAGCACATCGCCTGTGCCCCGAGTCCTGGGCTGGGGAGGTGAGGACCTCGCCCTTGAAAAGAAGAAAAGTGCGCAAACAGAGTCCACCTTGATGCGGGCGTTAGGCATCCCCTGAGGGCAGGCCCTGGATGACATGGTCCACCTAAAAATTAGAAAGGATTTCCTGTGAAGGTCCCAGAATGCAGGCCGGAGCTCCATTTGGGCTGATGCACCTTCCTAGACAAGGAACAGTGTGGTCTGAATGAAGGTGGAGAGGGCAGAGCTGGCGAGAGCACAGAGCAGAAGCCCATCGGGAACAGAATGGACAAGACCTGCCTGGAGGCGGCAGGGTGGGTGCAAGGAGATGGAGCCAGTCCCCGGCTTCCGGTGATGTGGGTTCCCAGAGAAGCTCTTATATTTATTATTTACCCTCCTAAGAGACACACTTAAGAAGGCAGATCTTCTCTTTAAACTGTCTCACACGTACACACACTTCACAGCCCCCACATGACATGTCATGAGATGTGTTTGCACATGTATCTCATTTCAGCATAAACCAAACTCAGATGACTCACAGTCAGGACTATCCGCCCCTTTTGAAGATGTCGAGTGTGAGGCTCAGAAAGGCTGATGGTGCTTAAATTCACACAGAAGGAGGTGGAGGACCAGAGACGGCTCAGGCCTTCTGATTTCTCTCTTGTACTTTCTGGCCTTCAGATAGGTCTACAGATAGCTGTAGACCTGTGTCCGGTGTAACCTACTGATAGCTCTGAAAACCCCAAGTAGCCCTGAGCCTTCATTCTAGCCTCAGTCGGTTAGGAGGGCATCGAAGCAGTCAATGAAAGGGCCTAAGCCCCAGGTTACTCCCGGGGCAGACAGCCCCAAGGGCTCAGTAATGTCACTGGGGACAGACTCCTTCCAGCTCCCCTCTTGCTGCTTTCAGCACAGGGACAACGTCTGACTTCACTGACACAAGATGGCT
>NW_004567110.1:5478559-5502977 GCF_000260355.1 Condylura cristata | reverse complement strand
TTTTTTTTCTTCTAAGAGGGAAATGTTACCCAGGAATTCCCAGCAGAATTCCCTTTATGAGTCTTTGCCCAGAAGGAGTTAGATCTCTACTTTCAAGCTAGTTGTTGACATTAGGGAATGAACGAGCATGATCTGACTGGACCTAGACCCCAGGCCAACAAAGTGGGGTGCAGCTCGCAGAGCTAGTGTATAGAGAGCGCCCATCATCCCTGCCACACAATTAACCTAGGCTCCACGGTCACGAAGTCCCCCCATTCATCATCTGGGGGCTTTTCCTGTCTGAGATGCCCAAGCCACACCCCAGATGGTTTAGATCAGTATCTTAGAGGAGGTTGGGAGTCATGGAGGGCCGGGCTGGGAAACCAGACACAGGAGATTCCCACGTGTTGTCAAGATGGGGCCTGTGTGAACCTCTCTAATGTTTACTTCCCTCCCCTGTGGGGTGAACTCAGTTCCGATCATGGAAGGCAGCGTTCAGCAAAATACAAACAGGCCGTATTTGTTTTTACTTTTTCCCTATCATTTCCCACCTGTGAGGTAAGGCATTCTAATTCCCTAAAACCAGTAAAAAAATGTCAAGGCCACACAGCAAGAGATGTTAAGGTCAAAGAGGTGATGAAGGTGGCCACGCAACTGGCCCTCGAATAGGTGAGAACCTGGATGACTCAGGTGGAACCAATGTAATCACAGGGTCCTTGAAAGTGGAAGGGGGAGGGGCCCTCCCCGGTGCCCCAATGGGCTACAGTGCAGTACCAGAGTTTGATCCTGGCCAGGATGGCGCAGCCGGCCTCTCCTGTCTCCCCGCTGCTCCCCTCAGCAGTGTACTTCATTAATTTGCCTGTTCTGCTCCCCGCTCTGTCTCTGGTGAATCCTCTCACTCCCTGCATCTCTGGCCTGTACCCCAGTTCTGTACGCACAAATAATATATCTTTTTAAAAAACGTGGAAGGGGAAGAGGCGATGACCTCAAGGCACGGCCTTGGCGGAGAAGGGCGTGGACCGAGGCGAGCAGGGCCCTCTGGATGTGGGACAGGCCGAGGCAGGAGTTCTGCTGTGGGGGGAGGGCGCCCGAGGACCCGTGGGGTAGCCCTCGGACTTCCCTGTCGCGTTGCTGATCTGCAGGACGGCGGGCTGGTGCCGGCTGCTGTGTTAAGCCTGTGAGTCCGCGCTGCTTTGTTTCAGCACCTGAAAACGAGCACCCCGTTCTGCCTGTGGACAGGCGCCTTCGGTGCCATCCTGGACCAAACCTTGGTGCACTCATCACTCGCCTGAAACCAGGCGGGCCTCTCCAGCCTGACGTCCAAAACTCACGTCCACTCGCAGCCCCGCAACGGGTCACTCACGTTCTTTAACAGGGTGGGCGGTGGGCGCAGGGTGGGCTGGTGCTAGTGGGAGCGGCTCGGGCCCCCCCTTCCGAAGCCCCTCAGGTACGGCCTCGCCCCAGATGCCACCTGCTCCTCGCTCTCAGCCTTTGCACGCTGAGAACACATCCCCGTAGACATCCTGTTATGGTACTGAAGCCTCCTGTGCAGACTCGCCCTGCTGATGGGGCGCGGATCAGTGCCAAGTAGCAGGCTGTGTTGCCACAGAGCCCTCGGCGCTAAACCCTCCCAGGCGCCCCCGTCTGCCACAGCTGTGCGAGACGAGCAGACGGGAAATCGGGGTTCCCGGGCCTCACAGCCCTGGCCTGGCCGGTGGTGGGAGAAACAACAAACTGAAGTGAGAATGTTGAGTGAGAGGAGACCTGAGCTCAGGCTGATGGGGAGACTGAGAAAGGGGCCCAAGGCCGGGGCCCCCCTGCCCCATCAGGCTGTGCCCAGAACGCCAGGTGCAGGACCCCTCTGCTGCTGCTTCTGCTCCACAGAAACCCCCTTGACGCCGTCTCCGTTCCCAGATGGGATGGCCAACCTCATGGGGGCACCTCATGGGGGCACCGCCCTCTGCGAAGGGCAGGAGGTCACAGCACTGGCACCAAGGCGAGGGAGGGACAGAGGTCAGGGGTGAATGGGCCAGCACCCTGAAGGTCACCTTTAGGACCAGGCAGCAGTCAAGACAGGAAGTGAAGAAGCGCACCCCGAGCCCCACCATTAGTCTGAGTCAGCTTCCTGCTTCGAGAGCAGTGTCCGGAAGGGCAGGAAGGTGAGGCAAGCGGCTTTCTCAAAGGGACCATGCACGATGGCCCCGCCCCACGTCCCCCCAACTGTCCTCGCAGCGTCACACACATCCACGAACGTCTTACCAGGTCTTGCGGCTGTTTCTGCCATTCTGATTCCTTCTTTTCTGTCCCGTCACTTCCCCGCCTGTCCCCAGCGTGCTACGTCAGCGATGGCGGCCTCTGCAGCCTACCTGTCTGCCCCCACCCTTCTCGCCCCCAGCTCAGAGGTGGGCTCCGTCCACGGGCCGCCCCTGGGCTCACCCCCTGCTCTGGGTCCGCGCCCTGTCACTTGCTCCACGTCTGCAGAGGGCCAGCGCCAGCTCCCAGGTCAAGTCAGTTCCTTCTTATTTTACTGCACTAGTCGTTTAAGGTCAGGCTCCGCTGTAGCAGCTTCTGCAGAGGCTGGAACATTCCACGCCCAAGGTCTCCCCGACCCCTCCCGGGGACGGGCCTCCCTGGAATCTCCAAGCACTGTGTGCGCTCACGTCACCTTCGCTGCCACCCAGGGCTGGGGCCACTGCCCTGGCTCCTGACCCACAGGAAGGTGGTTTTCAAGACAGGAACAAGTAAGGGTTCCGACTCCCCAAAGTGAACCAAGTGACCCAGAAGATGCGCTTCATGCCCTGGGGCATTAGTTTCCCCTGGAAACGAGGGTGCCGCTCACCCCACCCTAGTCCACAATGGGCGAATGCCCCTCAGGGGGCGTTCTCATTACCCTCACCCGTTTCTGTCCCACTCGCCCCAGCTTGGGCCCAGGCCCTCTGTGGGGTGCTGCAGACAGGGTGAGATCCCTGAGGCCCAGGGAGCCCCCAGGCCGAGAGCAGGGCCCCAACCAGAGAGCGCAGTGGGTCCCAGGCAGTGGACTGAGGGAGGGACAGGAGGTTTCAGGAGCTGGAAGACTGGAGGAAGTTCTCCAGGAGGTGAGTCAGGCTGAAAACCTCAAAGAATAAGCGGGCAAGGAAGTGTCAGCGTGTGGGCAAAGAACAGCTTGTCCCAGCAGCCCGTCAGCTAACACGTCAGTAGCTTTCGCATGTTTGGGAGCAGCCTCGGCCCCTGGGCCTCTCCCACCTGCAGGGGAAGCCCCAGAGCCCTTCTGAGTTCCTGGCCCGTCAGCTGCCCGTCCTCCAGGGCGGGGCCCTGCCAGCCTCCCCTGCGATGGGCCTGCCCCGCCCCCCCAACCAGCTGCTCAGGGCAAAGCTACAGGCCCGAGGCTGGGTCTCACTGTGCCCACGGGAGTCAGTGTTCTGGCTCTTTCTGAGGTTGGAAAGGAAGTGATGATGACAAGGGGAGACAGCCGAGGCAGGCAGGGGAGGAGCTGGCCATGGGCAGGGGTCAGGCCCCAAGTCTGAGCTGCACTCCAGGCCTGCCTGGCCGGGGCAGGGCTACTTGGGAAGGGGCTTGGGCCCCTTTGTCCAGGGGCCTTGGGCCCCTTCTGACATGGCCGGGCTCCCCGTCCTCCGTATTTAAGCTGATCCCAGTAGGTGCTGCTGGCCACTGCTGGCCCAGCCCTGTCCAGGTGGACCCAGGCATCCATGTGGTGTGCCCCATGGGAGGTGAGAGTCACGAGAAAGAGGGGGTGCCAGGCTCCCCCAGGGGTAGATGGCATGTATGTCTGCTGGACTGGGCAGGTGTTTGGGTAGAAAAACAGCCGTGGAACGAGGAGAGGACCCCACAGCAGGGAGGCGCTGGTGCTTAGGCCTCGCCCCAGCCTCCCCTTCTGCCAGCGGCTTCCCGACGGTGGGCCTGAGCCCGGGCCTCTGGCCTTTCAGAAGCGAGCTTGTAGGACTGTAAAGTGGGGGGAGAAAGTGGCCCACTGCCCAGCACAGTTGTGGGAATGAAACACCAGCGTGGATATGAGCCGCTGCTGGTCCCTCGGCCTGGGGGTGGGCCGGGCGTGATGGGGCGGGGGGGGCCCCTGCCTGCTCTCACCGGCCGGCTGTGCCCCCAGCTGTGACCTGCCTCTCCACAGCTCTCAGATGAGAGGGGCCCTCACCCGCCACCGCAGAGCGGCCGAGAGGCACCGAACGCACGTCCAGAGACAGCTCCGCTGCTCGCGAGGCAAGACGGCACCCAAAGCGCAGCACTTTTATTTGGATTTTCCAGCTCTTGGCCACAGACAGCCCTTTCGCTTCTCGGCAGGGTGTGGAACCACCTCATGCTGCTCCAGGGTCTCAGCAAGGCAGCTCTGAACAGCTCTGAAGCCTGAGGCCCACTGCTCAGGGCCTTCAAAAGATGGGCTATAAATAGCTCGGTCATTAAAAAGAGGAAGGCTTGCACCTGGACAGCCACTGACATGTAAATTCCACCCGAGCCCTCAGGGCCCAGGCCCCGCCATCACCACGCTCTCCGCATGGCTTCCAGGTCAGGGACCGCAGGCCCGGCGTCTCCCCCATAAAGCTGCCTCCAGAAATACCCCGAGGTCAGGTCACAGGCAAGCGCTGGCCAGTGGGCCGCAGCTGTGGGTCCTGGACAACCTCACCCACCGGGCAAGAGGAAGTGGCTCCTGGAGGGGAGGTCAGAGCATGTCCCGAGGGGATCTCTGTAGGCTGGTGGTATCTGGGTGTCTCAACCCCAAGTCGGTGAGGAAGTGGGGGTGAGTCTCTTGGCAGTGCCGGCTGTAAGACCCCGGCCAGTTGTCAAACCCCAGCATCTCATCAGAACGGTGGGCGGCCTCAGGCCTCAGGTGTCCCGCAGAGGTCAGCTTCTGTCCTCTTCCTGCTCCTCTGTCACAGAATCATTTCTGTCTTTTACCCTTGAGCCCTCAGAAAGCTCTTAGCACTGTAAGCGCTCAGTGGTTTTCAAATTATTTTTTTTATTTTTATCAAGGTAACATGAGTTGACAATACTACGCGAGACTGGGGGAAATAGGGTCACACCCCTCAGGCCTATGCCACCCCCAGCCCCAAGGCCCCCGGTCCTTTACCCTAACCCATGGGGACCCTCCCCCATGTATTCCTCCCCCGCCACCCATGGACCCCTCTGCTAGCCTCGATTCTAATCATACTTCCAGGGTTTGTTTTGGTGTAGTTTTGTAAGTTCCTTTTTTAACTCTCTCCTGTGAGCGTGACCCTTTGCCCTCTGGCTCACTTCACTTAGCGCCACCCCTCCAGCTCCACCCATGCAGTCACACTGGCAAGCTCTCCTCTTTTTTTTTTTTTTTTTAAAGGTTTATTTATTTGTACATACAGAACTGGGGTACAGACCAGAGGCTCAGGGGCAGTGAGAGGCTTCACCAGAGACAGAGCGGGGAGCAGAACAGGCAGATGGATGAAGCACACTGCCGAGGGGAGCAGCGGGCGGGTCAGGAGAGGTCTGCTGCGCCATGTGGTCACCTCCGGGGCAGGCGGAAGCGAACTCATGCGGAAGAGGCTTTAGCTTCTCAGTGCTGCGCTTTAACCTGCTGCGCCACCAGGGAGGGCCACTCTCCTCTTTTTTAGAGCTGAGTAGTTTTCCATTCCTTGGCATTTCTCCAAGAATGCAAAGCACTCGCATGCAGAGCCTGCAGCCCGTGCTCACTGTGGCACTGTGCACAGGAGCCGGGCTGCAAACAAGGTCCGGGCCGCGGCAGTGTGTGGGCTGAGGAACTAACACCCAGCCCCGGGTGAGGAAGAAGTCAGAGCCTCCGCTTCTCTGGCTGAGATCTGCTTTTACCGAGCACTTCTCACCACCGGTGGGGTCTGCTGAGGGCCGGCTCTGTGCCAGCGGCGCCCCTGAACCCCTCTTCCTGACACCCCACGCCGCCTTCAAGTTAGCTCACCATGGCCCGAGACCCATGCAGCCTTCGGCCCCCGGGACACATAGGGTAAATCAAGACCCAGAACCTCGACTGGGAGGATCTCCGGGGAATAGTTAACACACCCGGTGACATGGGTATCCAGAAATGTCCCAAACGAAGTCCCTATAGAGGTTGCCTCAGCCCCCGCTGTCCCAAGTGGCTTCCCAGAAGGGACCCCCCCATAGCTGTAACAAGTCACCTCCTTTTGTTACAGGGTAGCCCAGAGTGAGGCTTCACCCACACACTCAAAATGTAATTTTCTGCAGGCGCACACAGAAAGGGTGATGGGTTTATTATTTTAAAAAAGGGGAAAGGAGGGCCCTCCCTGGTGGTGCAGCAGGTTAAAGCGCAGCACTAAGAAGCTAAAACCGCTTCAGCATGAGTTCGATTCCTGCCCGGGAGGTGACCACATGGCGCGGCAGATCTCTCCTGACCCACCCGCTGCTCCCCTCAGCAGTGGACTTCATCAGTCGGCCTGTTTTGCTCCCCACTCTGTCTCTGGTGAAGCCTCTCACTGCCCCTGCACCTCTGGTCTGCAGCCCAGTTCTGTATGTACAAATAAATAAATCTTATTAAAAAAAATTAAAAAGGGGAAAGGAAAAGGAAACAGCCCAGGGAGAGAGAGAAGGATACAAAGTAGCTGGAAAACTTTATCAGCGCAGCTAACTTGGAGTTCTAGCCCCAAACTAACGCTGTTCACCCTGTTACAGGGCAGGGAGAGAGGGACACCCCGAACCCCCAAACCTGCCTGCTCTAAGTGGGTTTTGCCCTCCACCGCTTCAAGACGAAACAGATAAAACTTTAATGAAAAGGGACTTTTTATACAGTGAATATACAATACGGAACACAAAGAATATAACTTCTAAATCAAACACCCGAAGTGACCCATCCCCTCGTGGGCAAAAGTCGACCCAAAAGGGATCGGCCCAGAGCAAGGCCTGAAAGCTGCCACAAGACTTAAGCACCTCCTGGCCGGGACCCGTGGAAAAGGGTCAGAAATGGCCAGACAAGTCTGGGAGGAAAAGAGCAAAATCAAATCAATATAAACACAGCCATAGTCACCTCCCTGCAGGTCTCTCACCCACATCTGCCTTAGCCAGTCCAGGGCCAGGAAACAAGCCCAGTTTCTCCCTCACAGGCTCGCTGCTCCATGTGGCTTCCTCAGGTCTCCTTCTCCCTCTCCATCCCACTTCCTTCTTCTCCAGATTCCTTCTCTTCCTTTCTCTGCTCAGCTCCACCCTCCTTCTGGGTGGGGCAGGGAACCTGGAACTTCCCCTTTTCCTAAGGACCCCCCCTGTTACAGACCCAGTCACACTGGCTGAGGGCAGTTGCTTCAGAGAGAGAGAGCCATTCCCTCTCCAGAGTGTCAGTTGGAAAACCGCTCCCTATTTATCCCCCAAAGTCCCAGAATTCCTGCTAGCTCCGCCCCTGAGTCCCCGCAGTTTTCTCCCGGGTGCTGCTGGGAGTTGTAGTTTCCAGTCATTGGAGCAGGGGGCGGAGTCCAGACAGCTGGAGTAGGGGGTGGGCCCACAGGACTCTGCAGAGTTCCTTCAGGACTTCCTGCCCCTTTACACTTTGATGGGTCAGAGGGTGGTGAGGACAGGGAGCACATGGGAACCTGATGGGGACAGAGCTTGTTGCCCCTTCCATCTTGAACTTTGACCTCTCAAGTAGGTTGTGCTCAGATGCTTCCGCTGAAGTCCTTCAGGATGGCGGTTTCTGTGCCATCAAGGTCAAGTCCACCATGCTTGCTTGTCCTTCCTCTGCTCTCTTTGTGCCAGCTCATGATAGCTTCCACAGAGATGGGCAAGGCCAGCAGCTGAGTGGGGAGGAAGCCAGGGGGCTGGCGGCCTCTCCCCACAGGGAGCCATCCCCAGGGAGGCCGCTCGGCGGGCGTGTCTTCTGCCTGCGTGGCCAGTCTTGGTGTTGACAGCCGTCCTCGCTCCATCACGGTTTCCACTGCCCACTTGCTGATGAGAAGTTGGGACGATCTCTGTAAGGTTCCAGGGTTCCAGAGTGCCCAAGGGCATCCAGCGGGAGAAACTGTCAAGGCATGGGGGTGGGGTGCGGGGGAGGATCTTCCTCCGGCACAAGGTGGCCAGCAGAGCTGTCAGGCATTTGAAATGATGTCAAAGTCCTCGTTTTATTCTTATATAAAATGAGGGCTGAAAAACGCATTTCGCCCAGTTCTAACGGGGTGAGAAGTCCTGCCCAAGGTCACCCCCTGTGCGGGGTCTGGAACTGGACGGTCTGACTGGAGGGCTCAGCAGCCTGGCTCGGGGCCACGGGAGAGGGGCTGGCAGAGTGGACTCAGCAGAGCACACTGCTGTCACCGTGCAGGGCGAGCAGAGGCCCGTGAAGGGGCAGTTAGAGGTTAGTGTGCTGGAGGCACTGAGAATGATCCCAGCAGATCTGCCAGTCTACCGAGCCCCGTAAGCATGGCTGCGATGTGGGCACTGAGGCAGCTGGGAAGGAGGGCTCAGGGTGGCATCGGCCCAGCACCTGGCCCCCAGCCCGTCGGGCAGCCCCGAGGCCGCTACAGCACATCCTCTTGCAGACTGAGTCTCGGGACGGGACGAGACCTGCCAGGACCCCTCCCCAGTGACTCACCGGCCACAGAGCCGCCCCGCCAGACAGCAGATGACATCATAACCACAGCCCGGCTGCCCGCCAGTGACATCACAAGCCCCAAATAGCTCGGCATTTGTTAACAGTTTAGGGAGCAGCGGTGCCTGTCTGCAAGCCCTGCCCCGCTCTGGCCCGGGGAGCCTTCCTGGCTGCTTCTTAGATCCGCCGTGGCTTCCGTCTGGAGAACAGAGACATCAGAATGACAGAGAGGAGAGAGGCGGGCTCCCAGCTTCCCCGCACCACCCCAGAGCCGCTCACCACGGGCTGGCTGCCCTTCCGCTGGGGCCGCTGAGAAGGCGGCCTGACGCCCCAGTCAGCGCCACCTTTAGACAAGAGAGTCTGCTCCGAACCGCATTGCAGGCTACTTCTAAGACGCCTTTCTGAGCAGCCAGTAACACTTACTGCGTTAACTATTCTTGTAAGCAACCTGCAGTCACAGTGCAGAGCTTGTCACCGCCCAGAGCACCAGCCACGAGCTGAGCTCGGATCGTCCGGCCTGGATCTGCTCCGTCGGAGGGAGGTTAGGTCCGATGAGGGACCCGACCACCTGAAGTCAGAGTCCACCTTGACCGCTCTTAGTCTATCCAGTGGCTGCCACCTGTCAAGTCAATTTTTCTCTGATATTGCAGCAAATCCCATTTCTTTGCTTGATCATATAACAGGTGAGGACGTCTGTGCCGACAGGTGAGGACCCGCCATCTTCCTCCTCGTTGGGCCTGCCTCGGTCCCCCGCGGGCCTCCTTGTGAGGGACCCAGTTGATGCTCCAAGGGTCCCACTGTTCCACCCCAGTGTCACAGTCATAACAGCAGCCGGCCCGTGGGAATTCAGAGCGTGAAGGGACATTTGCAAGCATCAGTCTCTGTTCCCATTCTCTAGCCGGTAGCTGGGACTTGGATAGAGAAAGGGGCCCCCAGCAAGTCCACGTGACTCCCCAGAGACCACCCACCCTGGGGCCTCCTGGCAGGGACACAGGGACGATGCAACATGGATGCAACGTGACTCCTCTACGTGGCCTGTCACGTGATTCCTCAGTGGCCCAGGGGGTCACCAGCTGTCCACGCTGATTCGCACTATCATCTTGTGAATGTGGACAGCTATGCATGCTTACAACTCATCCTCACAGACGCTCCGGGGAGAAACAGAACAGTGCGGATCTCCAGTAACAGATGGGGTGACTGAGGCTGAGGCCGGGTGAGAACTTGTGCCCGGTCTCCGCTCGTTCCTGGGTCTCCCGTGAGACTCAGTGATGCCCACTCAGCTCGCCTTCATGGCATGTCCCCTGTCGGGCCCACGGTGCTGAGCCAGGCAACAGAGCCAGGCAAACTCGCATGGCAGGACGCGAGGACTCGGACCCCAGCCCAGTGTCCGTGGGCTTTTGCTGGCCCACGCACAGCTTTCACGTGACTTGGAACAAGGCCGTCCCCTCTGGGAAGGCCCCCACGGCTCGTGGCTCAGCCACAGACCAGGGTGGTCACTGGGGAAGGGGTCCTGGCAGGCCCCCCGTCCCCAGACTCAGTCTCGTCGCCACCTCCTACCCCCGGGAGCCGAGCCGAGGCTGACGCGCAGCGGGTGCTGTGGGCTGCTCTGTTCCTGCCCCGCCAGCTCTCCTCTGGCCCACAGACGGCCATCCCCCGCGGGGCGCTGCTCTGTGGGGCCCTGTTCCTCTCGCCATCCACTGTCCAGCTGTTAAAGATGCAGGAGTTTTCCCAGCTCAGCCACCCCGCTGGGAAAGTGGAGCAGACAGTGGGTTCATCGGGCTACCAGAGACCCAAAGCCAGCGCTTCCTGAGACCCTCGTCCTGTTGACTGTAGATAGTGAACTTGGACATTAGCCGGGACCCAGGAGCAGCAGGGCTGACTGAGGCCACGTCCAGCCTCGGGCAGGTCCATCCCCACCCAGCCTCCTGCTGTCTCCCCATGGCAGGAACGGACATGGCTGGGGCAAGCCCCTCTCCCCTTCTTCCTGTCCCCCTCCCTGGCAGCCAGCCGACCCCTCAGGGAGTGGGGTACTCTCCCCTCCCACCCAGTATCACTTGCCTGCACTCCCACTGGCCTGTCGTCAGCTGCTGGCCTGCTCCTCTGAGGGGAAGCTCAAGGCCTGGAGACAGACATGCCCCCCGATTTCTGTGCACAGGTGCCGAGGTTAATGGCTGCACTCGCCCGTCTTTTCCGTGGTGACTCCTTTCCTTGTGATGAGAAAAGCTGGCCCCCGCTCCCCTCCCTGAAGTCCGTGCCCTCTCCGTGAGGCAGGGGGCCTGTGGGGGTGGTCTAGAGAGCCCGGGGCACCGAGGCCTGGGAGCCGCTCCTCCCGGCTGGGGAGGCCTCAGCCAACCTGAGCTTCGTCTGCCGGGGTCCCCCAGCCTGGCTGCAGGCCGCTTCTGGGAGTTCTCACGGGCCTCGAAACTCCAGGCACTGGGCGGCTGGTTTCCAGGCCATAAATACCTGGCACCCAAAGGCAGACCCTGGCCCAGCAGCCGCGATCGCTCCCCACCGACAAGGCTGCTCCCCACCAGCAGAGGCAGCCTTGCTTGCCTTGGCCCAGCCTCCAGGAGACGTGAGGATGAGAGGATGCTGTCTCCTCTGCCAGGCCAGCCGTGGGGGTCCCCACGTGCGAGCCCACGAAGCCCACGACTTGCCTGTGGCACTCGTGCCCCATGCTGATGGCTGCTGGGGCTCATGCCCAGCAGGGCTCCCCCACACAGTGTCCCCCTCGCTCCCCACTCGTGGGCTCACCCCCCCCTTCGGGGCCCAGCCCACCGTGCTCAGCAGCACCCCCGCTCTCCTGCCATCTCCTTCACTGGCCTCTCTCCTTGCTCTTCACCTGCCAAGCCCTGTTGCGTATGTGGTCAACTCCAATGAAAGGTCGGGGTGATGAAACAACCCCAAAAGACCAGGAACCGCCTCCATGTCCACTAGATGTTCTGATTTCTCAGCGTCTCAGCGGTCCCAGCCCAGCCTCCATTCTCATGGGCTCTTCCACCAAGAGTCCTTCCTCTGCCCCACCCCCCGCCTCCCCCAGGCTCTCAGGTCTCTCTCTGCCCTTCAGGAAACTTCTGGAAGTCCTGGCTCATCATCAGATAAGACATCTCCACCTGCAGCCTGCCTCTGTTCAAGCCCCAGTCCGGTGAGGGGGAGCAATTTGCCTTTCTTAATCCGAAGACCTATGTGGCATTTTTCTGAACCAGAGCGCCCCACCCTGTCAGCAACACCATCTGCCATGCTTTGTGTCTTTAGCTGCCTGAGGGCGTGCCAGGGGCTCGAGTTAAGGAGCCTCTTGCATGCACTTCAGCAGACTCATGTCCCACCCACCCCTGGCCCCGGGGGTTATTCAGGAGCCGGATCTGCCTGGGGGCCCCACAGCCCCATGTGATGCCTTCCTTCTGCAGCAGCACAGAGCCCGGGAGTGTGTGCACATTTCTTCTGCTGGATGGTGAGCCACTGAAAATGTGTGGGATAAAGAGAGCTTAACCTTGTCATACATGTGTGTGCACGGTGAGCAATGCACTGGGGCCAGAGCTGGCATCTTGTGCTTCCGGGTGCTACAGCTGAGGCCGGCTGGGTGGGACAGGGAGAAATTTGTATATGACTTGAGCTTTCTCAGGCTGCCCCTTGCCAAGTGGTTTCCTCTGAAGCTCAGAAGCAGCCCATGTGGGCTGGAGTGGAAAGTAGTGGTGTCAGCAGCCCTCCCTGACTCATCCTGAAAGCCTGGGGCCCGGCTGACCACCCCGGCACACTCCACTCCCAGGCACCCTGCCTGCAGGCTGTGCTCCCGGACTCCTTTTTCTTCCCAACATCCCAGAGGGGCTATTGCTAACTCCAGCCCACCACTCTCTCTCTCGCTGCCTCCCTCCTGCTGGTCCTCTGCCCCAGAACACGCACGCATGGCCACTCGGGCTCACTGTGTTCACAGATCTGCCCAACGGAAGCCTGCCCTCACCCGCGAGCGGGGATCGCAGAGGCCCCAGGAGACCCTAGTGGGGGCACGGTCCGAGTGGCCGTGTGTGCTCTGCCACCCTTTCTGACTTGTATTCCCTGCTGAGACCTGTCACCCAGACCCACCTGGACATGCCTCAGTGTCCCCTCGCTCAGAGGGGCTGTGAGATGTGTCCCACAGAGAAGCCATAAAAACCTGCGTGGAATGTGCACCCCAGACACCCCACCTGTCCACAACCCTTTCCCTGCCCCTGGCCCTGCCCTCCCCCTGGGGGCAGCCCAGGTCAGCAGAAGCCCAGACTGGGACTCTCGGCCTCTCTCGGCCTCGCATCGGCAGGCCAGGCAGCCATCTTGATGCAGCACCATCGTGAACTCAAAATGGCGGCGCTCCCGGCTCTGCCTCACGCCCAAGATGGCGCTCCCACACGGACGGAAAAGGGGCCGACTTGGCGGGAGTCTGGCTGGAAGGCTGGATCAACCACATGGGGTGTTTACAGGCAAAGGCAACCAGCACGCCGGAGGGCTGGCGTCTGCTAAGCAGTGGTGCCCTTATTAAGTATTCTGCTCTGGTGGAGTGCTTCTTTCCAAGCCACGACCACCCACAGCTCTCGACATTCACCCAAGCATCTGAAATCTCACTGCTGATAAGACACCCAAAGAGCCAACTCCTGGCGAACAATGTCTGCGTGCGGACTGCATCTGTTCCTGCCAATATCTCCTCCTCAGGAATCAGTGAGCTGTGAGCAGAGCTGAAGGGAGCCGTCCCCCAGCCGCCTCCCTCCCTAAGTCCCCTCTCCTAGCCCCGCCGTTCTCTCTGCTTTCCTCCCCTTCCACGTCACTCTTTGATTTTGCTTAAAGTCCAGTCGTAGCTGAGTTACCGGGGTCCATAGTGGAAGGAGCAGAAGTCACCAGCATGGACTCCCACAGGGCCCGGGCTGCATCACCTCATGAGAGGGAGCAAAGCTGGGCCCAGGGAATCAGCTGTTACCGCTTTTGCTCCTGGCGCGAGAGGCCCAGGGGAGAAGCCCACTACCATTCAGAGGATTGCGAGTTATACTCTTGTTAAGGGGCAGGATGTCCTGAAGGAATTCTGCAGTGTCCTGTGGACTCCAGCCCCTACTCCAGCTTTCTGGACTCCGCCCCCTGCTCCAGAGACTGGAAACTACAACTCCCAGCAGTGCCAGGGAGAGAAAAGCAAGGACCCAAGGGCGGAGCTAGCAGGAATTCTGGGAGTTTGGGGATAAGTAGGGCGCCATTGCATCTCTTGCTCTCTCACTTGGGCACAGCTCTCCAGACCGTGTGACTGGGCGTTTTCAGTCAGCTGAGTCGGTAAGGTATTCTAGTTACTTTCTATCCTGCTCTCTTTCCCTGGATTGTTTCCTGTTCCTTTCCCCTTTTGTAAACTCGTTATTGACCCTTTGTGTGCGCCTGCAGTATAACTGAATTGTGAGCACGTGGGTGAGGCCCCACAGACAGGCGCCCAGTCCACTCTGGGCTGCCCCGTAATGCTCTCACCACACACATGAGCAAAACTGCAGCCACCATCTTGCCACCATCTTGCCAGATAACAAAAAACACAATTTATCATGTCTTGACAGTCTGAGTCTCGGCGAGGACATGTGCCTTCGCTTCTGGGGGAGCAGGTCCTTCTCCGTTTCTTACGTGGGTTATCTGAATTCTGGAGTCTCAGCTGCTGGTGAGGAGTGGGCGCCTGGCTCGCGGTGGCCCCCAGCGGCCCTCACAGGAGGCAGCTGTTCTCATCTCACTCTTTGGGATTCCAAGGATGCGGGTTCCCCAGCTGCTGCCCCGATTGCCTGTTCCAAGGGGTAAGAGGTGGGTCACCGGATTGAGACTGATGCTGCCCTTTGGATTAGGGGGCCCGCCATCGTGATCCCCAACAGTGTCACACCGATCTAAAGGGAGCTTCCTGAGGAAATGATGTCTCATCTTGCAGGTGCCGCCACCCGGTGTAAATAGCAGGTTAATGAGCTCGGGCTGAGACAGATGCAGGTTTGTAAGTAAGGGTGTGAGCTTCCTGTGGCCCAAGAAGAAAATGTGATCAAAACACGTTTTGGCTGGGATGCGACTGAACAGAAGTCACCTTGAGGAAAGTAGGTCAGGTATTGAGGGCGGAATTCTATTTTTTCCTTTACAAATGTTTATTACTCTTTTAATTATGAAAACCACATAAAATCCTACTGAGAAAGTTTTTCATTATACATTTGTGTTTTATAACTAGTCACCTGAAAGCTCAGGAATTCTAGAAGCATTACTTTGACGTATTTTCCTCCAGTCTTTGTTTCTGCATGCAGATAGGTGTCCACGTACAATCATGCTAATTCCTTATATATTCCTTGTATCCATTTGTCCTGCCCTTTTGATTAGATCAGATAAGATGAGATCAGATCAGATCAGATTAGACGACTAATGTCGTTTGAGAGTGAGTTCTCTCAGTTACCAGTGCTGGGCATGCACTTATTAATCATATATTCCCTCCCACCTTACAAAAAAGTCTTCCCTCCATTTTATAGATGAAGGAAATTGAGACTCAGAGAGGAAGAGGATCAAGTATTGAACAAGGAAAAACAGTGAGATTGAAACCTCCTGGAGGTGCGAAGAGCTGTGTGTCCACCTTTGGACACCTGACAGCCGATGTGCAAGTCTGTGTGCCTCTTTCAAAGCGAACCCCCAGGAAGCAGCCCTCGCCCCGACAGAAAGCGAGCCCACTGGTCCCAATCCCCTCACTGGGTGTCTGATCTGGAGCCTCTTCCACACTCCCTCGAGAGCCCCGCCAGTGGGCCCTTGATGCGCCCCAGCTCCGCCGTCCAGCCGCTGGCTCAATGGCCCACTGGGTGGCGCTTCCCAAACACCCCCGTGAAGAGCCTCACACTCTGATCCTCCTCTCCCGAGGTGCCTCTGGAACAGCCCCAGCACCGATCCGTGTCCGAAGCGTAGACATGTCGCTGGGGTGGAAGGCGGCATGCCCCGGGGCCTGCTGCGTCCATCTCTGGGGGCGGGGGTGGTTCCCACAAACACCCACCTGCGTGCCGGACACGTGCGTCTGGGCTCGCGTCCCTGCATGCTGGGCGGGCGTCCGTGCGTCTGCCAGCTCATAGTCAAAAACAGGAAAGGAAAATGCAAGCGACTTTTTATGTAAATACTGGGCAGCTGAACACTTAGCTTGTGCTTCTAGTCATTTCAGAGTTTCTGAAACACCGCCGTTCCTCCCCTTGGATGGAAGGCAGGCGTGGAGGTGGGGGAAATGTGGCTATTTTTATCTGGGGGATTTCTGGGTCCTTCCTTTATGCCTTCTCCGCCTCGCCCACCGGAGCCTCCTCCATGAGGAAGACGCCCTGAGGAGAGGGACACAAACCTGCAAAACAGGTGTGGATAGTGGAAAATTCACTGAAGGACAAGACATCCTCCCATGAGTCTCCCCATGCCACCCCAGTGCTCCCGGTGAGAGAGTTGTAGATTTGAAGACAGAACCCATAGGCCACAAGGCACCTCCATTTGAGGCAAAATCTTTCTGCCCCCTGGATCTATGGGATGAAACTGTCACGTGTCCCCGTGGTGGCTGAGAGACTCCCAGGCACTTACAGGAACAGACTGTAGACCCAGACAGACAGGTTCAAACGGTGACTGACATTTCTATGACCTTGGGGGTAAATTCACTCTCAGACCCTGCGTTTTTTGTTTGTTCTTGTTTTTGTAACATGGAGATGAACAATGCCTTCCTGCCCTCAAACAAGGTTCCGTATTAAGTATGTGGCCTCTCTTGCCCTACAGAATGTGCTCGTAGACGTAGACACTCTTTCCTTCTTTTTGCCTAACTAGCTACTTTTGGGGAATCTGGGGAAATAGAGCAAGTACAAATGAAGAGACAAGAAGGAAATAAAAGTTTGAGGTGCTCAGCATCTATTTAGGGGTAACCGATGCAGAACTCATTCGAGTGGAATTTAATGCCGTTCACAGAACTTTTCTGCAGTGTTCCAGGAGCGCCGGGAAGGACAGAAACAAACCATATGCAGAAGTCTCTAGGAGACATCCATACAATGCAAACACCTCCACGAGTTACGCATAAAATAAGGAAACCTGAATGAACTACAAAACAGAAAAGCTGCCTTGTTACCACAGGTGGAGCTTCCCTACCCCACTGCACAGTGAGATGATGACATCAGGCCTTGAGAAAAGAATCAGCCATTGCAAATTGACTGGCAAAGGACTAAGATAAACTCAGCTCTGCCTCTCCAGCTCAAAAAGGAAGTGAGGTTCTGCAGGTTTGGGGACCAGGGTTGACAACAAAGGAATTCTATTTTACTGGCTGAAAAGCAGGCTGGGGGAAGGAGCCGTGGACAGGCGGGGATCCACTGGCTAGTGGCGAGGCATGCCGTAAGGCAGAAAGAGGCTTTTCTTTGGATAACCAGAGCTTTGAATTTCTGCTGAGGCGTGTCTTCCCCTCCAGGGAGGCCCCCTCTTGCTGCCTGCCGTCTCCTGGCTCCAGCCAGCCTGGGGGTTGAGCGCCAGGTTAGCTGATAAGCCCCCGGTCTCGCTGTGTCTGTAAAAGCAAGTCTCAGGAAAAAGTGTAGACACTTTTCTTTTGCTCCTTTATGCACTTAGGCTCTGCGACCAACTTAATTATTGAGCCTTGATTTTGATTCACTAGATGTCAGGGATATAAAAATGAATGCAATGATGAGACATCACTTTACACCGTCTGGCTGGCATACCTAAAAAGAGCCATGGCACCTGCCGCGGGGGACATGTGCTGGGAACAACAGTCCACACATTGCTGGTGGAGATGCAAATGGTCAGAGAAGTGTCAGAGCCAGGAGGCAGCAAGTGCTCAAACTTTGAAACGTTTTATTTCATCCAGTGATCCCACTGTGGGACTCAATTCCATAGAAACCGAAGGGGTATATATGCACTCGAGTGAAAACACATACATCCGGGCAACACATACAGTAGGGTCCCACATACACATGGCTAGGCGAAGGGGCCCATCAATAAGGCTGCGTTGTATCTTGGGGTGTTGTGGGGCTACGTAAGGACCAGATTTGAATGATGGCAGATTTCTATGATGTGTCGTTGCCTGTAGAGGTGACTCAAAGAGCGGCAAGCGTTGATGAAACATCTCTGGACATGGCTGTGCACACGTGGGCAATTCTATGAGCAGTCCTGGCGGTGGGAGCGGATGCCAGCCAGCCTAGAACTGGTACCTCAGGACTGGAGGAGTGGGGTGGGCTCCTTTGTGAAAGCAGAAGGGTGAAGAAAGCAGAAGAATGGGAGCTGGGAGGAGAAGGGACAAGCAAGGTAATGAGATCAAAAATATGTAGCAGACAATTCGCTGTGTGCACACGTGCCTAAGTGTCTCAGGGCATTAACCTGGTGGCACAGGGGTTAAAGCACGCTCTACAAGGCTGTCCACAGCCACTGCAGCACAAGTTCGATCCCCGGCCAGGGAGCTGACCCACAGAGTGCGGCAGACCTCTCCTGTCTCCCTGCTGCTCCCCTCAGCAGTGGGTTTCAGTGGGTCCCCTGTTCTGCTCCCCCCTCTGTCTCAGATGAATCCTCTTACACCCTGTACCCCAGTTCTTGGGTACAGAAAAAAAAAAAAGAATTGTTCTTAAAAAAAAAAATAGTTCAGAACAAATAAAAGCCATACAACCTACTGACTTCATGGAAGGGCTTTCTACATTTTTGAGTAAAATGAAAACAATACCCTCAGTGAAAATGCTAATGAGGAGGGCTTGAACTTCATTCAGGGAAAGAGCGTCCCACAAAAAGAGCAATACTGAGACACCATCGTGAACATGTGTGTGCTATGTCGTGGCCTGCAGGGGAGGCCCCGAGGGAGCCAGAGCAGGAACCATTTCAGCAGGAGTGAGGAAGGAGGCAGCCCGTGCCTGATGGACGACCCACAGGGGTGGTGGAAGGTGGACAAAGAGAGACAGAAGAGGAGAAGGGGATGTAGGACGTTTAGGGTGCTGATGTTCTCATCCTGAGGAAAAGTGAATACTCTGTAAATCTAATGAAGCAGAAATTTATTAAATTAAAATATAACCCATACACATGAGTGACTTGGTGATGGGAAGCCCACGGGGATTACAATTGAGATGAAAAAAAAAATGTACAAAAGGATGTAAAAATAAACTATTATATTTAAAAATATATAGCCAATAAAAATGGAAGGTGGGAAAGAAAGAAAAGGGGTGTTAGGGAATTAGGTATTTAGCACCTACCACGTACCAGGTGCTGTTCAGGGAAGGAACATCCGTTTGGAAGGCAAAACTCCTAAAGAGGGCATGAGGTGACGGGAGAGGACCGAGTGTGAGCGTGTGGACCAAGTGGCTATTGTAGAAAGAGATGCCAGCTGAGGTCCTCCCTCTGGAGCCGAGGCCAGGCCAGGGAACACTCCTCCCTACAAACACCTGAGAGGAGAACATTCCAGGCAGTGGGGTCAACAAGAAACAACAGAAAGCCTGGGAAGTTCTAGAAGCAGCAAGAAGGTGATATGGTAAGAGCAGAATGAGAGAAAGGAAGATGAGAGGGGAATTGATGAGACAGTGCTTACCACGCATACAGACGCGTGTGCATTGCTTGAAGTACGATAGATTCCCTAGAAACTGAACAAAACGCCACAGTGGAGACGTCCAGGGTATACATCTACTGTGGAGTTTCGTGTCGAGTTTGAATATTCATTTCCCTGTGAACACTTGCTTTAATCTAGTGGGTTGCTGGGTCAGCAGACCCACACAGTAAAGAGAGAACTACTGAAGAGGAGAGACTCACCCCGCAAACAACGGCGGGTGCATCAGTGTCTTCTAGGGCTGCTTCCACAGAGTGGCATTAAGTTGGTGGCCTGTGTTCGGCGCCCTCCTCCCCTTCTGTGACCACGGCCCAGGTTTGACATTCACAGGCATCACCCCAAAGTCCTTGAGCTACAGTATGCCCCAGGACATTTGAACACTCATATTATCATTTTAAAAAATGATTTGTAAATATTTTTTGTGACTATAAAAGAAGTAGGGGTTTGCTATAGACATCTTTGAAATGGCAAAAAAAGAAAAGATGAATAAACTGATGATTTCATCAGCTAGTGAGCATCTCAAGTTAATGACGTTGAGCTCTCTGTCGTCAAGATCATGTGGCATCAAGAAAGTAGATTCTACTTTGTCTAATGTTAGAGCATTGCCTTTTTTAATTTTTTCAAGAGCAAAAGTGAGATTTCCTAAGAGATAATAAATGTCATTCCTGTTAATTAGCCAGCATTTTCAAATGACTAGAATATTCCAAGTCCCAAATATTCTCAAAAGCAATCAGTCAAACTGTTATATTTAGAGACTCACTTAAAATGAACAGGCACGCAGGTCCCAAGCATGCCATTGTATCCTGGGTTAGAGAAGCTTCAAGGAGATTTATAGCCTCTACATATACCGACTCTTCATGAGCTCATTCTACTCCATGCTCTCTGAGCCACCAGCGAGCAGGCCGCTGGGGCGGCTGGGGAGAACAGGAAGCTCGGCCCGGGCTGTGGCAGCAGGGAAGCAGATGAACAACCACGCTGGAGATCCGTTAAGGAGATAACGCAACAGGATCTGTTAAGAGCTGAAGTAAGGAAACGAGGAAACAAGCCCACGTTTCTGGTCAAACCAACGAGTGGACGTGTCTTGTCAACACAGAGAGGCCGTGGGAGGGACGTCTGCAGGTCCCCAAGAGCTCCGTTTGGACACTGGCCCTGCGGTGCCTATGGGCATCCACTGGCCGTGAGCCCAGGGATCTGAGGAGACCTGTGCCTTGGTGCTGGCACGCGTGGGCGTTTAAAGGCACTGGAATGTTTGTGGGCACAGGTGGATCAGAGAAGAGGCCCTAATAAGTTAAAAACTCGAATCAGCTATTTCCAAACAAAACACCCAGTGCTTTGAGAATTTTTAGAATTAATGACTTGGAAAAATTTCCTCCACGGCGTTGGGTTCTGCCCGTCATCTTTGGCGACGAGTGATGCTACTGGCCCGTCCTTAGCTGGGCCACAAGGACAAATTTGCCTTGGAAGCGGAGGCTCTCCAGTGGCCCCCATGCCAGGCTGTGATGGGGCCCCTTCCTGCCCCTCCTTCTACTCCGCCTTTGCCCGAAGACTACGGGACTTTGGTCTCAGAGTTCTGGAAAGTTCCTAAGGGTTTTACAAGATGTTTCCTTCTTCTCATATGCTTCAGCTTTAGCTAATATTAGTTGTAAATGTCTAGGATGCAGATGAGAAAGCCCTGTCTGTAGAATATGCGTGAGGGGAAGTCTCAAAACCAGAATGGGTGGGCAGTGGAGAGAGACGCAGGCATGGACTTTGCATGGCTGGGCAGAAAGAGATCCCTGCACGGAAGGAAGGTCCTCTCTCTGTGAGTATCTCGGCCGCTGAGAAACAACTTCCCTCTGCCTGCCTCTGCCTCAGGCCTGTCCCCAGAACAGACGAGCTCCCCGCATCACCACTGCTCACGTAGCTGACCCAGCCCGCCTCATGGCCCGTCACCGATTACATCCAGCATGAAATGCATGATGCTTTCTGTTACCCAAAGTTGACCCTCATCAAATCTTCCTAATTTCCTAGTCAACACTGTTTCTCTATTGTCCAATAGCCACCTTAAATTTAATATTCCCTCAAGTTTAACTGTTCTATTCCTCTAAGAGTTGATGGGACAAAAATCCAGGAACTCACCTGGGATCTTTCTCATGTGCTTTTATCACCCATGCGAGCCACGTCTACTCCAGAGTAGATCCGCATGGTGCCCAGCCTCACACCAACACCACTGAGCCTGCCCCAGCCTCTAGCTGACGTCATCTCAATGCGCCCCAGCCCCCCACTCCACCCAGTAGCCAGCATCTTCTTGCCGAAGGTAAGGGTGGACCAGGCTGTGGGTCCCCACTGGACCTGGAATCACGCAGACTCTGTGGCCAGCAAGGCCCTCTGTGATTCCTCCCTTCCGAGTTCTCCATTCTCTTGTCCCTTCTTTCACTGTGCTTCTCTGTAAGTCCTCCGGGGTCCCCAAACACCCCCCCTCATCTGTCTTAAAACGCCGCACGTCCTGCCCCTCTCCTGAGATTATCACCCCCCTGCCTCCTCCGCTCTCAGGTCTCGGCGCATTGCACCTGCTCTCTGGCTTCCCTGAAGTCGGCCCAGGAATCGGCTGCCGCCAAGCCCCTCTCAACCACAGCACCCAGGCTCCTGTCCGTCAGCGCCTGCTGGAGCTGGCCTTCCCCACTTCTTTAGCTGGATGTCTGTTACCTGACTGTCCTCTCTGGGGCGAGCCCGCTCTGTCTCTCCAGGCCAAGGAGCACAGCTGGCCATGAGGCACTTAGCAAACATACTCACTGGCTTCCAGCAGCAATGACGAGCTACTGTCAGCCTACTCGGGGGCCCCAGGGGCAGCTGGTGTTCATCTGTGACTCCACACTTCAGCTCTAGTGCCTACGAGCGACTTGGCCTGCCTCGTGACCTCTCCTCGTGAAATGAGAGCCTTCTAGCAGGTGAGGACGCAGCGGTCACTGGAGTTGAAGCAGCTAGGTGTTGGCGATCCCCCCAACCTGTTGAGGTGAGGGTGATCCATTTTACAGACAGAAGCCAGAGCTCGGGGCAGCTAACGGACCACTGGAGCCGCAGGGCACACGGAGGCCCCACAGGCAAACGGCCGTGGCCGCCCTCCTCCCCCTGCCCGGGGTCTGCGCTAGGCCTCCGCCAGCTTGTTCCGCAGTTTGTCCTTGGCCACTCTTGCCTCGTCTGCAGACAAAGTGGACAGTCTTGGAACGTCCTGTGACCTCGCAGCTCCCAACCTGTGGCCCTGGCTGGCTGACCGGGGCCCAAGGCGCTGCCCTGGGGGTCTGGTGGCTCCTGCGCAGTGGCTCTTGGGAAAACAAAAGCCAGGCTGCTGCAGGCGGCTCTGCTCACCCTGGTCCACCCGAGCCCGCAGCCTCCTGTCCCCACCGCCATGGCCACGTGTGGCTCGGGGGAGAGCTCAGGACGGTAAGAGTGGGGGCCCCAGGTCAGCTGGACTGCTCCAAAACACCTCTCCCAGCCAGCCCGAGGGTGGCTGTGGCCCGCTGGGGATGCAGGAATCCAGCAAAGGCGGGCTCGGAGCGTTATTAGCCAAACCTCAGGACTGGCCGTGGTTACACCCAGAATGCGGAAGACACAGAACAGCTAGGGGAGGGGCAGCAGAGAGAACAGAGAGGCTCTGACCTGGTCGCCCCCTCTCCGGGGTTCCCCTCAGGCGCCAGTTGGGGCACGGCCGGGGAGGAGGCCCCCCGGGCACCCACCAGGCCTCGGTACAGCCCCCCCCCAGTCCCGGATGGAGTGACCACACCAGAAACACGTGGTACTGGGCTCCCACATGTCGGAAAACAAACCGATTTATAGGAGAAATCTCTAAATTGTGCTCTGAAGCTCTGGGCCACGCCCTGGAGGTCAAATAAAAGTGTCAGCCACAGCAGCCCTCCTGCCTGTCTGTGTTCGCGTCACCCTCCCCCCTGCCTCCACCCCCCCCTCAACGATCGCGAGACTCCCCCTCCCCACCCCGAGCCCGGGCCGGCCCCGCACGACCAACTGTTGCCTGAGTGTGGGGCGCCGAGAGGCTCGGAGGCGGGAACCCGCAGCCTGTGGCCCCTTAAAAATCTCCTTTCCCACACGCCCCCAACAGTCAGCCTGAGCTCCCCTCCCAGATGTGTGCAGAAGGAATCCTCTTTCCCTTAAATTTGCTCTTTGTACCTTGGGGCGCTCACCCCTTTTTGCACAAAGAACTTTTCCTGGGCTTACGACTGGACCGTCCATTTGCAAAGCCCAGACCCCCTCGGGGACTGCCCTTTCCCAGGTCCCTAAAGAGGGTGTTGGTGGTGCTGTTCCCACCTTCGGAAATTCTGCAGAAACCCTTGCTCGAATCTCGGTTGTAGCTGCAAACGCTGACTTCCTAGCCAAAGCCTGACTCTTGGGTTTTATGTACCTTGACTTTTTTTTCATCTCTGATACCTCTCAGATGACCAATGTGCAGGAACCTTTCTGTTGTCTTCACCAATGAATTTGAAAACTAATGTCACAGCCATTCCACTAAATCTCATCTACTGTACGCATCTTGAAAGTATTCACATTCAGAAACTATTTTATTTTATTTGACTTACAATGAAAACAAGTTTGATAGTCTGGTTTCTCCTACTGTAGAGAAGAAAGGCAGCAACAGATGACATGGGAAAGATTACTAGAAGAATGGACCTTGTCAACAGTAAGAGGGAAGGTGGAAGTCCAGGAGGAAAAAACCTGCATTCCATTGCAAGGCAGTCCCACTCCCTGGTTGTTCAGGTGTAATGATCTCCGTCCCCTGCTACCTCACTTGTGTTTTTGTATTTTACATCTGTTTCAAATCATGTATGTTTTGCGACACCAATGTCCTTTTTCATAACCTCTATTGGAAGTAGATTGTTTTAAAAGTGATACCTAACAGTCTGACAAAAAATTACTTAAGAATCACCACAATACTACAAGTGGCTCAGAGAAGACTACTTAATGGAAAGAGCTGAGATTCTACTCCTAGATCGCAAGTGCTTTTGGATAGCACGGTCACAGATAAACATGAGGGAAAAGTACACATTTTAGCACACCAATTAAGGAGTCAAGTTAGTGTGCAATATATTTAGAATTTTTTAAAGAGGAGTATCAAATTATTGTATTTGAAGAAATCATATGACTGAAAGAACTTAAAAATATGATTTGGCACTATGTAGATTTTTAAGGAAAAGAAACTTAAAAAGACGTAGTGACTAAAGTAGTAAGTCTCAAATGTCCAGGAAATGTCTGCATGTAGTACCTATTTCTGAGTGAACAAGTGAGATAACATTAGGACAGTTTCTTTTCTCCTTTTTTCTTTCTTCTTCTGTCGGTTTAAAAAAAAAAAA
>NW_004567110.1:5471616-5478459 GCF_000260355.1 Condylura cristata | reverse complement strand
GCGTCTGAGCGCTGGAGTCTGGGGGCCACTGAGCGCTGGGGCCTGGGGGCGTCTGAGCACTGGAGTCTGGGGTGAGATGTTTTTGAAGCAATCTGGGCTGTTTTTCCTGTGGAAGATCAGTTTGTTGACAAAAGCAAGGTTCTCACTGACCTGGCAGCTTTCCCGGGGGGCAGAATTTGCTGGAACCCATAGAAAATAAGGGAAAAGAAGAAAGCAGATAGTTTCTATCTAACCCAGATCTCAAAGAGAAAAGACAGGCAGCATTGTGCACAGGCCGGACATGCAGGCCAGGCACAGTGGGGACCGGGCCTCTGCCCAGCACCCCCGAGACTGCCCACACAGCCACAGAAGCCCTGGAGCCTGCAAGACCAGCAGGCCAGGCCCACCCAGCCGGGAGCTGCGGCCAGCCGGGAGGGGCTGCCCCCGACGCCCCCCTGCCCGGAAGGAGCTGAGTTCGTCAGCAAGCCAGGGGGTGTCAGCAATGGAAGGTCCCGCAGGTAAGCACCCCAGCCCCCTCTTAGAGAACAGCGAACTGAGGCCCAGAGAGGAGAAGGGGTGGAGCCTGGGCAGAGGCCTCGCCAGGCGGGTGCACGCCTGTGCCCCCTCAGGCCGCAGCCCTCCCCACGGCCAGCTCTGGTTCCCGTTAAACAGGGAGGAAAACAGGGATTTAGTGGCTCCTTCAAGACCGTGTAAGCAGGCGGAGCTGAGGTCACCCGCTGCCCACACACTCCAGGCTTAGACATAGCCCTAATGCAGAGCCAGAGTCACAACTTGAAGCAGTTTCCCCCTCACCAAAGAGGGGGGACACTATTCCCTGAGGCCCCACCAGTGCATAGACTGCAGAGCTGTCCCTGTCCTCCGGGGTCTGCGGTATTATTGGAACTGTGCAGGGAAAAACATCTGCCTTGGCCTCAATACCAAATGCTGCCCCCCCGTCACCCCCCGAGCTCTGTCCTTACTGTGGGGCCACGGGCCAGAGCTGGGGCCAGCACTCGCCGGGCACTCGCGTGGACGGCACTGAGCGCTGCCCCCCCCCCGGGATGGAGCTGGCCCAGGTATCAACTCTCAGGACCTGTCGCCTTGGCAACTGCTGGGCCCCGCCCCCAGCCGGGGCTCTCAGACCATCCCGCAGCCAGCCGGACATGGCGAGGCCTGGGGTGTTGCCCTGCCGTCATCCTGCCTCCTGCTTTCGCTCCACCACTGCCAACCGTGAGTTCATCTGTTTCATCCTCCCTATCCCCGTGCAGAAGTCCTGGGAGTGCCTTTCACCTGGCAGAAGCCACCTCCGCCCTGACATGCATGCCTGCTTCCCTGTTTCCTGCCTCTTCTAGGTCCTTGAGGCCCAGCCAACTTTCCCAGCACCCCAACAGGTCCTGACTGCGCCTCCAATGCCAACTACCTTCCCACCATGCTTCTTCCCTGACGCAGCCGGAGGGAACATTCTAGAAGATCTGACCACCTCCCTGATCTGATGATGTCTGTTCCGTGGCCCCCATCACCCTTGGGGAGACCCAGACTTCTTTCCAGTGCCACAGGGTTCTGGGGACCTGGCCCCTTTGAGGTTGTCCCAATCATGCACCTCTCATAGTCTTCTGCACCCCCCAAGATGGCCTGCTTACACCCCCACAGTCACACCTTACAGGCTCTGTGTGCATTGAGCACAGGCACTTTCTTCTGCCTGGAAAGCCATGTCTCCTTGCCCCACTTAACAAGATTCTCTCGTTCTGGCTCCAGCCTCCTCCATCTGCAAACTGCCACCTCTGGGCCCCCACAATCCATTGCATCGTATGGAATTTGCCTATTTCTGGGCCTATGAATGTGTTTGGGGTGAGGCTGTGCTGTTTGACCACTGTGGTCCCAGCTCCTTCCAGTGTCTGGCCACAGTGGGTGCTCACTGCACAGGCGCAACAAAGGGGTGTCACCATCAGGACTGCAGAGAGCTGGCCAGGAACAGCTTCAGGAAGGGGACTCTGGATCAGGCTCTGTGGTTCAAATCCCATCTCTGCCACTTGTAGCCATGGTAATTTAATTGCTCTGCCTCTCTGCTTTCTCAATTATAGCAAAGGGTTTTCTTTTGTTTTGTGGTGAATAATGAATGCGCGTGTAAGTTACCTCACATGGTACCTGGGCAGACAGGTTAGTGTGTAAAGGTGAGAGTCACGGTGAGGACACACAGTGCCTCCACCTGCCATTCTAGCCTCTGCCTGGGGCTGGACTCCTATTCATCCTACATGTGCCCTGTATAGCCTGCCCTTGGCCTTCCCATTTTGCTCTCCTTGGTCCAGGGCAGGGATAATTGGTTATGGGAACCTGCTATGATATGTCAACCTGCTATGCTCCCCCAAGCCCTGCAGTGGCCAGAACCTCAGTTTGCCCCTGCTCATCTTGGGGGTCCCCTTTGTAAACATATTCAGATCTGCACCTGCATGTTGAGTTTGACTGACTCACTTTACCCAGACACGAGGGTGACACTCGACAGAGCAGGGAGACTGTGGCTGGGGAAGGGCAAAAGGTGAGGGTCAAGAGGCATCCCATGGGGAACTCCCTGTCTCTGTCTGCAGCAGGGGAGCTGCGCACAGAGCTGGAAAGAACTTTAGGTCCAGTTAAAGCTCAGTAGTCTGGTGTCCAGAGCCCTGGGAGAATCGCAGCTGTCTCAAAAGTCCCAGACAGACTTGGCAGGAGGAAGCGCCGATCACAGATCCCGTCTGACCCCTAGAACCACCCTGTGTCCACTCCAGGGAGTAGTGGTGGAGCCCAGTAGGCCCCCCGCCCGAGGGGAGCCAGTAAGGGCAGCCGAGGGGACACAGCAATGCTTCCAGCCCCGCCGTCCACCAGCCTTTGACTCCATTCTCTGTGTGGGGGGTGAGGGGGAGGCTGTCTGGCATCCCCAAACCTCTGCAAGGCTGAGTCAAGCCTCTGTCTGGCCTCGCCCTGCCTCTCACCACATCTACTCACTATCCCTGGGGAATCTGCTCTGATGAATGATTGCAGGGAATTTGGCAAGAACACACGCAGGGAGCTGTCTAAGCCCAGCCGCTTAGACACAGTCACAACACAGGTCTGCGATCAGGGGGCTGGGAGAGCCCACGCCATGTGTTAGGAGAGAGCCCACTCACCCCAAAGTTAGGGCTCAAGGCCAACATTGTTATGCTTTGAATTGTTTCCCCCAGACATATTTATGTTGAAACCTTCACTCCTAGGAGATCTCTGCCCTTCAGGTCACCCACCTGAGCCCTGTTCTCTCAGCTGTACAATAGATGTCATGTTACCCCAGGTCATAAGACTGTGCAAGGAGAAAGAGCCTTGAACCAGAAAGTTCCTGATGCACAGGAGAGTAACCCCAAAATTGCAATTCTCCCTTCCTTCCTGTGGCCCATTCCAAGTCACCTTTTTCAACGCTGACTAGTATTCCACAGAGCAACCCAACCACAGTCGGCTTGACCATTCGCCCTTGAAGGCATTTGGGTGCTTCCCACTTTTAGTGGGTACAAATAGAGCTGCCATGAACGGAAATGTCCATCCACAGACGACTGAATCAGGCAGAGGAGGTCTACCCACACACGACAGAATGCTATTCGGCTGTCTAAATGGAAACACCACCTGCAGACTTTTTAAAAATTGAGGGAATTTTTAAGTGTTGTAAAGAAAGCCAGAACCGTAGAAACAAACACCCGACATTCACACAGCAGACAGTTCGACGTAGTAAAACAGGAGACTAGTAGACCTCAGTGCCCTTCACTAAGCACCGTGAGGGCTCGGGGATACGGCAAGGGGACCTTCTTTGTTTCTACAAAGAAGCGTATAACGAAGAGAGAAGGAATTTAGAAGAAAAACACAGACCTGCGCGTGAATGGGATTTTGTGCAAACGTGTTTTTCTGATGCTGCGCTCTCCTCCTCGTTCCCCCTCATCTTCCCTCTTTTGTTTTTCGCCCCTTCCTGCCCTCCCCCTCCCCTCCTCCTTTTGCAGTTTCCCTGCTGTGCTAGCTGGGTGCAGCCGGTCCACGCTTTCGAAACTCCGTGGCTCTTGGTCCCTCCCTCCCCGGGCCAGCGCACTCTCCACTCCCACAGGACCTGGCAGCGCCTCCAGGTCTCTCAGTCCAGACTGGCCTTGTTCCGAGAGACTCTGTGCTCTGATTTCGTGATGCCCAGGCTTCAGGGTGCTCAGGGTGAGTGAGGGCAGCCTCAATCCCACCGGATGACTGATGCAATGTGGGTCCTGCCTCCTCTCCCTGCTGCTCTGTGCACGGTCTCCACCCCCCAGCCACCCCTCATGGTGTGCGTCACCCATACTTGCCTTCCTCGTCCCCCAGGGTGGACGCCAGGCTCCTCGGCACTCAGCAAGGCCCATGGCGTCTCTGCGTCGCCCTTTACCATCCTGGAGGATGTCTTGGGGTCGCAGACACAGGATGACTCCCTGTTGCCGGGTCACAGGGGACAGCTCGCTGTGTTGAGTGCGTCCACCACCCAGCAGGACGGTGGCCCAGCCCACCCGGTGGCGGCTGTGACCGTGGGGCTGTTTCTGGTGGGTTTGCTCCAGGAGGCAGCGCAAGTGGGCGGCTGTGGCTTGGAAGGCAATGACCCCAGTCCTTGGTCCAAGCATCTAAGAGTTGACAGACAAGCCCCCCACGACGGACACCCACCTGTCCAGGACTCCCCACCCTCCAAGGCTCAGGAGAGCAGAGGCCGTGAGTCTATCCTGGGAACAAGGATGCAAGTCTGTAGGAGGTGTGTGTGTATGCACGTGTGTGTGGAAGATGTGTGTGTGCACACGTGTGTGGAAGGTGTGTGTGTACTCGTATGCTGTGGTCCAGAATGAAATCCTGGTCTTTCAGGATTGAGAATTCTGGAAAGCAAATCCAGCACTCCCTTGGGGTGGTACATTATGATGCAAATAGAAGCCTCCGCGTGGCCAGGAAGGAAGTCTGGAGGTTGGGAAGCCTGTAGAAGACCTGACTGGCAGGTGCCAGTGACGGGGAGGACTGGCTGCGCATTCCTCATTCTAGAAGCCACACTCACGCAGGTACGCGGTCCTCACTCCGTCCCACACCCCCATGCACCCCAAGCCTTTTGCTTCATCTCACCCTCAAAATTCCCAGTGAAACATATTATCTCCCCATTTTGTAGATGAGAAATCAGGGGCTCGGGAGAGCAAACGTTCGGAGACATATCTCCGCCCGAGGCCTCAGTGTGGCCAGAAGGGAATCAGCAGCCCTCAGCCTCTCTCACAAACCCAGGAAGTATTTGAAAGTGAATCCAGGCCCTGCTCAGACAGTTGGAGGCTGCTGCCCTGTATTTTTGCAGCTTCCAGGTGAATTCAGAGCCCACAGTCACTTCGGAGAGGGCCCAGTCCACTCTGGCAGCGCCTGCGGCCTAGAGCTCGGGAATGAAGACGTCAACCCGGCGGGCCCAGGCCCCTGTCTAGCTCCCCCCACATGGCTCAACACCGGGGTGTCCCTGGCTCAGGCTGGCTTTGAACCTGCTTCCCTGAAGCTCCTCCAGGGGGTGGTGGAGAGTGTCCGTGCCCAGCGCGAGGACGACACCATGGCCCTCGGCTCAGCGGGGCTGCTGCCGCCGCCTTTCGGCCCGGAGCCCTGCTCCTCCTCCCCACTGCCCCCAACCCCCAGCAGCGTCCCCCACCCTGCATGCACCCAGACCCTCCACCAAGCCCACCCAGCACTCCACGTGACTTGAAATGAATTTTGCCCAAATGAAATGCATTTATCCAAATGCATTACAAACTTAAGTCCACACAAAATGCTGCTGGTGGATGTTTCTAGCAAGTTGCTCCTAGTTAGTAAAACCCAGAAGCAACCAAACAGCCTCCGGGAGATGAGTGGATGTTCAGCTGTGACCATCTGGGCAGTGGAATATTACTCGGCACTGAAAAGAGACAAGTTGGCAATCCATGAAAGAACAGAAAAACTTAAATGCATATTGCGAAGAAAATGAAGCCAAACTGGAAAGACCCCAAGCTGTACGATTCCAACTCATGGCTTCTGGAAAAGGTAGCACATCAGGACCACCAGGGTTGGGGTCCCTGGTGGAGGAACAGGCCGGTGGCTGGGCATGCGAGGGCAGTGAATGTCCTGTAGGGTGTAGCTTAGTGGACACTGGTCGCCATATGTGTGCCCAGACCCATAACAGTCTGAGGCCAAGGGAGGGCCTCACTTGACAACATGTGACCACTTTTGCTCATCCTTGCTTGAAAGAGGGGTGACGTTGATAGAGGGGGAGGCTTGGCACACGCAGGGCAGAGGATGGATAGACCATCTCTATAAGTGCCTCCTCTCAATTTTATTTTAAACCTGAAACTTCTCAAAAAAATATATCTTTAACAAAAATCTGGGGGGAGGTTGGGTGACTCCGCTGTCAGCACCTGTCACAGCTATACCTCAGACAGGGGACACGTCCTGGGGTTCAAATTAAAAAGCCCCAGGAGGTAAACAGTGGCCTTTTTAGGGTTGTCAGGGAGTTTAGCTATATATTTTTGGTTTTCTTATAGAGGTAACACTGGCTGACAACACTGTGTGTGAGGTAGGGTGCAGGGCCACCCCTGTTGAGCTGTGTCACTGCCCAGCACCCACTGCCCAACACCCACAGTCCTGGGCACAGGCCTCTCCCCTGGGCTCCCTGCGCCCCGCCTTCGTCCTCTGGCAGCCTCAGTTCTGCAGTCAGACTCCCAGGACTTTGATGAGGCTGGTCCCCTCGTTTCTTTATATTCAGAGAAGAGTGAAGCCACAGCGTTTGTCTTTGCCCACTTACTCCGCTCGGTAGCCGCCATCCGCCCGTGTGGTCCGCGTGGCCCGTGGCCATCTCCTTCTAGCCCGTGTGGTCCGCGTGGC
>NW_004567110.1:5468154-5471231 GCF_000260355.1 Condylura cristata | reverse complement strand
GGGCGGGTCTCATCTACATTCCCAACCGGGTGCCTGAGGGTCCCTTCTCCCACCCCCATTTTATTTGTATAATAAATGTGGTCGAGTGACGACTGTATGCAAAGGCCCTGGGGTCCCGGCCACTACCACGTGTCCCACCAGGCGTCCTCTTCCTGAAGCCTGAGTTCTGGGGGCAGCCTGAGTAAAAGTGGGGTTCCAATGGGACCTCCACATGGGTCCCGTGGCTCAGTGAGGCAGAGGCCACAGCATGCCCACGAGTGGGCCGCAGGGATACAGAGAATTCACCTGCCGAGTCTCTCTGGTGAGAATCCAGGAGCAGAGGTGCCCATGGAGTCCCAGAACTCACAGGACGAGGCTCTGGGCTGGAAGACCCTTGTTGTCGTGACCTCAGGTGGTGCCGGGTGAGGGGCCTTCCTTCTAGGGGAAGGGCCCACAGATAAGCTCCAGACAGCAGCTTGCCAAGCTGCACACGGCAGATCTGTGGCTTTCTGTAAGTTATTCTTGAATAAGTAGCTTTTCCAAGACAAGGGAGCATACCCACGGTCCTGGCCCAGGGCCTGCCCGGCAGGCAGGTGGAGCCCTGCAAGATCCTAGGCCCAGTGGACAGGCCAGGAGACCCCCCCACCCCCGCACCCAGGTGCCCCTGCCCAGCTTCCCTGGAGACCCAGCAGGTCTGGCGTGGGGAGGTTCTGGGTGGAGGAATTTCGGGCACTTTCATATGTTGGCCTTAGGCTGACCTGCCACCCCCCTTCAGAAAGAAGCCCGCCGTGCTGGCCAGGGCCCCAGATGCAGCCCGGAGAGGCCAGGGAGCCCAGGCCCAGCGTCCCAGCTCTCTTTTCATCCGTACACACCCCGAGAGTATCCCCAGAGAGCAGCAGAGACACCCGCGGGCCTAAGGACACGGGTGGCTGGAGGAGGCAGGGAGAGGAGCACACAGATGCCACGCCCACCCCATAATCACGCTGAGGAGAGATGGGGGCTCCATGGACCCACACGGGGGACACAGGCGCAGTCCCTTTGGTGAAGATTGGAAAGGAACCTAATGGCCTGTGCAGCCCTGACTCGGTCCCCATCACGCCCAGCAGGGTGACGTCTTTGCTCCCATCTCACAGATGGAAAACCGAGGCTCGGAGAGGCGAGGTGGCTTCCCTCAGACCTCCCGGCTGGCATTAGAGCAGTGTCTCTCGGCCCAGCCTGGCCTCTGTTCCACCACCCGGAGGGGACACCCTCCGGCCAAGAGCACGCGCTAAACATGGACTTCTGCCCAAGTGCTCCTGCAGGCAGAGCACCTGGTGGGCCTGCCGGGTTCCCCAGTTGCAGATCACCCCGGCCGGCTAGGCAGGGACACGAGGGGTGGTGACGTTGACCCTTGGTCTCTAGGCAAACCCTGGGGGCTGGGGTCACCCTGCAGGGGTCTCCTCCCTCTGGGAGACAGACTGGGTCACTGAGCCAGCCGGCGGGGGCTGGCGAGGCGGGGTGTGGAGGCCGGGCCGGTCCACCTCTGCCACTCGCGCCCTGAAGCGGTGGGCCGGGCTGCGGAAGGGCTGTGTGCTCTGTGCGGCCGAGTGGCCCAGACAGCCCTGGGCAGCCCATAGTGTGTGGCCCCATGTGCGTTCATGGGACGAATAGATGACAGCCAGCCAGCTGTGAGCAGCCCGGCGCCTCCCGGGGGCCTGGTCCCCAGGCCATCTCTAGAATCTTTGCATCTGGGTCTGGTCTTGCTTCAGGAATGTTCACGCCTGGACTCTGTGCTTGAACCCCCTCCACCAGCCCCTCTTTGGAATTTATCTGCAGCTGCCCTGGGAAGTACGTGCAGAGGAGCTGCCCAGAGCTCTGCTCTGGCCTGGAGAGCCTGCAAACAGCTGGGGGCAGGAGCCGGCCCCAGGGGACCGGAGCCAGAGCAGCCCTGCTGGAGACGCTCCCAGAGCCGAGGCCGAGGGAACATTCCTCACGCCGGAAGGTTTCACTGAGCACCTACTCTGTGCTGGACTTGCTCACTCAACCCCCCCCCCCCCGACTGCCAGGAGCAGTGGGGCCCCTAGTGGGAACGCACAAGTGAGCAGACTTTGCTTCTCGCCACTTACCTGCTGTGTGACTTCACAAAAGTCACACAACCTCTCTGTGCTGGAAGCAGGGTATGGACCTGCAGATGAGTGCAAGTTCCAGGAGCCTGCGTGGCCCTGTACTGGGCCGTGGACACCAGTGGCAGCAGCACAGATGAAGGGCCAGCTAGAGCAGAGTAACCCTCTATGCGATGCCCTGGCCCACACTTGGGAGAGGGCCGGCTGGCTTGCGGCACGGGGCAGTCCTCTGGCTCATTCAGCCATGAAGCTGATACAGAAAATACATTAGTCTAGGTACTTTGGGGTGCACAGCATGCCAGAGAGACAGGCACAGGGTATCTCCTCCAACTCCCCAACCTCTCTCCCAGGCCCACCCTCCCCCTCCCCCACACTGTGTAGGGAGCTGTGCAGGGTAGGGCCCAGGGATGAGAAGTTGTCAGTGTCCTTGGGGAGGCCGTTGTTCTGGGGCCCCCTCCAGGAGACAGGGGTGCACTCAGCAATGCAGGTGTTGGGAGGCTCCGTCCAGGAGCCAGCCAGCATCTTAGTTTACTTGCCCAGGATCAGAACAGTCTGGTGGCGCTGAGACAGGTGGACATGGAGGGCAGGGGGTGGCGGAAGCTGGGGGGCCAGGAGAGAGGCTGTCGGGGTCACGTGGGGATGAGGGCAGACCCGCCCCCAGCACACACCTCCCCTGCAAGGCGGGTGCCAGGCAAGGGGAAGTTGGGGAGGCAGGCCCTCGAGGGCGCCCAGCCTGGGGAACTGGCTCCCACACCCAAGAAGCTCTGGATGATGAACAGGGAAAGGGAACGCCCCAAACGGGTGAGCAGGGCTTTAATGTCAGCAGAGGAGGTGGTGGTGAGAACAGAGCCTTGGGGCTGATTGCATTTGCGAATTCCTGCCATTTCTAGATGGGCGTCCTGGGCCATCCTCTGCTTGCAGACAGGGAGCGGGGAGGGGAAAGGAAGAGCAGGAGCAGGAGCAGCTGAACGAATGAACACGAATGAGCGGGAGGGC
>NW_004567110.1:5462680-5467938 GCF_000260355.1 Condylura cristata | reverse complement strand
TGGTCTGCCTGGGGTGACCCAGCTCGGGCACTCACCACTAGCGCCCCGTGAAACCCAGCCCTGTAACTTTCCCTTTAAGAGCTGTCAGAGCCAGGAAGGCCGGCCAAGCTGGGCTGGAGGTGGGGACAGAGGGAAGAAAGAAAAAAAGAGAGGCAGGAAAAGTTTTTTCAGAGGAAAATGCAGGGTTTGTCCTTACCCTGACGTCAGCTCTTGCTTTCATAACCCCCCGGGGCTGCTGGAAGTGGCATAGCCGGTGTTCCTGATGGGCAGGCCAGACTGGACCCAGCTCCCCCGAGGTGTCCGGCTCCTCTGGGCTGCGCGGTGAATGCTGTGCTACTAACAATCAGGCATGTGGTGGTTCCTGCCCTGGACGCTGGCAGCTGTGACAGCAGCCGCAGGCGGCACACGGGCCTCGGTGAGTCTTGCCTGGAGGGGCTCACAGCGGCCCTCGCTTTCCCGCTGGGTCCTGCTGCACGGGGGCAGGGTGAGGGCTGAGCGTGGAGAGGAAGGAAGGTGCCCACTTGAGGGCTGGGTCGGACACAGGGCCAGTCCTGGCCGGGAGACAAGCCGGGGCTGCGTCTATGGAGACCAAGCAAACGGCTGTCCACGCCCCATGTCCCTACCTGGACCCCACCTGGACACTTCCCCTGCCTGAATGCAGCGGGCAGGGGCAGGAGGCAGGGCCAGGTCAGGGGGCCTGGACTCCCGACACAGCTCTGCCCAGACAGGCTGTGTGACTGTGGGCCGCCACTCACCCTCTCTGATCCACATAGGGCGAGAACGCTTTTAGGCAACTTCCAGCATCTCCAAGTGTCGGCGCGACCCCAAGGAGTGGCGATGGAAAATGCCAAGAGAAGGTGGCAGAAAGACGCCAGCTTTCAGTAGAAGCCCTCCTGAGAGCACTTGGGGTGATTCTCACCCCAGCTGCGGCCACCGTGGGCTTCCACGGGCTTCTGCAGCTCTGAGGCATATGTTTAGACCCAGCGTGGGAAGCCTGCTGTTTTCTGGGGGCGAGGGGTGCACGGCCCCTCTTTCCCACCCCACCCAGGCACCACCAGGGGATGGGCGTAGGGTTGCTTCTCCACGGGACCAGGGTGGAGACATGTAGCAGCAAAGCCGGCCCGAGGAGGCAGACACCGGCCGGCTCCGGGGGTTTAGCCGGGAGGACCGGCAAGGTCTCCCAGCCCGGGAGGAAGATGGCCAGGGGGCTTTGTGTCCTGACCCTCCACAGCTTCCTTCAGGGCGCGCAGCACTCTCCTGCTGAGGCCCTGGAGGCTTGGCCTCAAACAGTCTAGTGCCAGCTGCAAACAGCCCTGAGGCCGAGAGCCGGCTGCCAGCTGGGCTGGGGAGGGCTTCCCCGCAGAGCCAAGAACCTGCCCGGCCCTGGCCACCCCACGAAACGAAATGCCAGCTCCAATTTATCAGTGAAAGAAGTGGAGACTTAGAAGAAGCAAGGGGCTTGCTCAGGGCCCCAAGGCAGTAAGTGGCCAGATCCTTCTTTTCTAGCATGTTCCAGGTTTAGGTGAAACCCAGCATCGCTGGGAGCCAAATCAGCCCCGAGGCAGGGCTGCTGGGGCTGGGAGCCCCGGCCTGCGAGGAGAAGAGGTGAGGGCTAGGCAGGGAGGTCCAAGCAGGAGAGGGGCCTGGGCGGGGCCCAGTGGGGGGGGGGCTGTTTGCTCCCCTGAACAGCCAGTGCTGGCCGAGCAGGGGACAGGACCCTGGGCTTGGTGGGGGCCGAGTGGCCCAGGAGCCCAGAGTTCAGACAGTCCCAGAAGGCGGGGTGGTTGGGGGTGGGGCGGTCTGTCCCTTTGAGGACCCCCTGCCTGGGGCCGTCTTTGGGCCCCCACGCGTCCCCTCACAATTGCCTCTGATGCAAGCACTCTCGGGACACCCTGTGAGGGCCCCCGACACATGGCAGCAGTGCTTTCCTGGAGGGCCAAACCCCGTATGTGGGAGCCTTCCGCAGACTAATATGTGAAGCGAGCCAGGCCGAGAGGGTCCCAGCGGGGCTTCAATGGAAAAAATGATCGTAGATGCTCATATGGAAGAAACGGTTGCCAAGAAAAGCGTCTCAGAAGCGAGCGAGGGGAACGCGCCCAGCAGATGTGAGCGCGTGAGCGGAAGGCCCGTAGCTGAGGGAGGAAGATGCCAAGCCAGGAGGGGACTGGAAGCGTGGGCCAGTGTGTCCGGCGTTTAGCACGTGAAGGAGAGATGGCAAGCCTCGTTCCTCTCCTCCCCGCGCCGAGCAGCGACTGTGGCCAGGAGAAGGGGCGGCCCTCCGATAACGCCAGACTGTGTCAGAGGCCCCCAACAGACACGCGAGCATGTTTGAAGCCCCTCCGGCCACTCTCATCCAACCCGATTAAGTCGCTGTAGTTATCCCTCTTTGTAGCTGCAAAAGGCAAGTTCAGAGAGGGTAAGTCATTTGCCCGAGGTCACACAGCTCCTGGCAATCTGTGAGGCTGAGTTTGGGTCTAGGGCCAGCTCTTTGCAGTACGGCCCCTGCCTCCTTGGCGTGCACCCACTAATCCAGAAATGAGAACAAACCCCCACACCCTGCCCCAGCCCCAGGTCCCACCCCTCCGCGCGTACAGGCCAGTGAGGAGGGGGAAATGTGGCAAGGAGAGGTGACCGGGTGGTGTCCGGAGAGACAGGCAGGTGCAGGTGCAGCCTCTGACGTTGCGCGTTGGGGGACGCTTCCTTGTTGGCTGACCAGCTCAGGTCCACCAGGCTCCGGAAAGGGGGCGCTCTGGGGGGAGGCTCGCAGCGTCTGGTTAAGTCACCCTGTTCATTAGCTCCTCAGCACACACACAGGTGTGCACAGGTGAACCTCAAATACTCTACGGGGCATGCGCACTGGTGTGTGGGCGAGGCTGAGATGTGGGTGGCACTGAGTGTGAACCCCCGTGGTGTGTAAGTGCTTGAGGATGTGGGTGCCGGGTAATTTCACCTGCTTTTTATGACTTTTTAAGGTGGCCCCTACAACATTTGAAGTCCAAATATGGTTCATCTGTTTTTCTGGAGCGTGTAGACCTGGAAAGACACAGATGTACTTGGAGGGGCTAAGGGGGCGGGGAAATACTGAGATTTCTAATCCTGGCTCCTGATGGTGGCAGTGATGGAGGTGATGGTGGTGGTGATGATGGAGGTGATGATGATGGGGTTGATGGTGGTTGTGATGATGATGGAGGTGATGACGGTGGTGATGATGATCATGATAATGATGGAGGCAATGATGGTGATGATGATCATAATGATGGAAGTGATGATGATGGAGTTGATGGTGGCAGTGATGGAGGTGATGGTGGTGGTGATGATGGAGGTGATGATGATGGGGGTGATGACGGTGGTGATGACGATCATGATAATGATGGAGGCAATGATGGTGGTGATGACAGAGGTTATGATGGAGGTGATGGTGGTGGTGATGGAGGTGTTAACAGTGGAGGTGCTGATGGCAGTGATGCTGTTTGTAGATGAAACTTATGTCCTACAGCCCTGAGCTGGATCCCTTGACCTGAGTGGCCTTGTGGCCCGTCCACCTTGTTCTCTGGACGCTCCCAGCCTGCTGCAGGCTCAGCACCTTCTTATTTCTAGAGATGTGGGTTAGAGAGTGGACTCTGTCTCCGCCCTCGGGGTTGGTTCACATGTTGGGGACAAACTTTTGCACTGGCAGAGAGGTGCATGCAGAGGGACTGAGAGGAGAATTCAGGGGACTGTGGGAAGAAGATAGCCACTCTGATCCCCGAGCTTGAACCCTGGAGCGGCCCCGGGCACCTGCACGTTACGATCCTTACACGCATGTAGAGTCGAACACCACTGAAATAGACACTGTCACCTTTCCTCCAGGCCCAACACTGTCAGCAGGCCAGCTCCCCTCCCCCCCCCTTCCTCCTCTGAGAAGGCTGGCCAGATGCAGAAGTGGCCTCTTTGTGCTGTGCTTTTACCCGCTGCGCCACCAGGAAGGACCCGGGCTTCCCATTTTTTAAAGTTTGTTAAAAAAAAAAAGGATCTGGGCCTCTGAAACATGCATCATGGACATTCCAGGGGGTGTGGCACAGCCCACACACCACCCTATCTGGAGACAGGTCCAGACCTGGATTTGCTAGGCTGTGGGGAGGTGGGAGCAGGGAGAGGGCGGGGATGAGATCCCAGGCCCCTGGGGGAGAGGCCCCAGAATCCCTGAGCCTGGAGTTCCAGGCAGCTCCAGGGTTGGCTGGGGCAGGGAGAGAGAGGCAGTCTGAGGCCGAGGGGTGTCCTGGGGGCAGGACAGCTGGGGCCAGGACAGGTGTCTCGCCTCGTGAGACTTCAGGCCACTTGAACTCCGGTGTGCATTTTCAGCCTTGACCTGGAGACCCTGACTGGCCCTTGGGCCACAGCCTAGGCCCTGCTCCATCCCTCAAGGGGTAGGGGAATTCTTCCCAGGGCATAAAAGGGGGTGGGGGCGAGCTCTGGGAAGTCCCTCTAGTCGTGCTTCCTCCATTCAAGGCGTCCCAGAAGATTCTCTGGCCATGGGCCCTGGCCTGCCATCGCCATGTCCCTGAGCCTGAGTGTGGCAGAGCCGGGCTGGCCATTCCTCGCCACTGCCCTGTGCGTGCTGACTGGACCTGCGACCTCTGCTGCTCTCCTTCGGGCCCTGCTCGCCCAGGCTTTGTGCACAGTGTAGACGCCTCCTCCTCCTCCAGGAAGCTGCCCGCTCCGCCCCTACCTCTTTCTTCTCCCTTTGATCCCTGGTCCTTAGATTCTGCTGCGACACCCTCCCTCTGGGTGGTGCCAGAAGAGACCGGTGGGTTCTAATCCCAGCTCTGCCTTGGCCTGGGGTCTTCCGGCAAATGCCAGCCACCCCCACCCCGTGGGGATGTGAACAGCAGCCTGCGTGTCAAATGTGCAGATCTCCAGGCTGGCTGCCCCCAGCCAGAGAGCACTCCCCAAGGCTCAGGGCTGTCCCTCCACCACAGCAAATACTTCCTTTCTATAAACATGCCAGGGTAAATAATCTAGGCCTGTGGGACTCCGCAGAATACCTTTTTTTTTTTTACAAACTTTAAAAAATGGGAAGACCGGGCCCTCCCTGGTGGCGCAGCGGGTTAAAGCGCAGCACAAAGAGGCTTAGGCCACTTTCACATGAGTTCGATCCCCGCCTGCCCTGGAGGAAATCCACATGGCGCGGCAGACCTCTCCTGACCCGCCCGCTGCTCCCCTCAGCAGTGGATTTCATCGATCTGCCTGTTCTGCTCCCCGCTCTGTCTCTGGTGAAT
>NW_004567110.1:5451263-5462165 GCF_000260355.1 Condylura cristata | reverse complement strand
TCCTTCAAACCCAGAGCCAGGAGACTTCAGGATCAGAGCTAGGAACTGAGGGCGCCTGGGAGTGGCTCCCTAGGGGTACACTCCTAGGGGGTGCTCAGAAAACCAAGTCTCCCCGCTCACAGGTGGTTACCACTGTTGCACCAGAAACTTAAGAACAAAGCATCACTGAGGTGAGCTGGACATGGGCAACTGTAGAGCTAAGCTCAAGCCCTGGTCATATTCACCCACTCTCCCACACACGCGGCCTCTCTTTTCAGTTAAAAAAAAAAAAAAAGGAACTGGCTTCTGGAAGGACACCCCTGTCTTAAACCCTCCCCTGCCCTCTCAGGTCATTTCTGTCTCAACTCTGCCCCCTGGTGGAGTAGGTAGGTGCAACCTCCCCAAAGCGGAGAGTGGAGCCCACTGAGCCACTGAGTGCTTGGGGTGGGGGGGTGTTGTGGCAGGGGAGGATGGGGGAGGAGAGAGGCCAGCACCTGCCAGCCTAGCACTGGGCCCTGAGGAGGTGGGACAGGGTGAAAAGCTCCAGGAGTCGCTCAGCTTAGAAGGAGTGGAGACACATGTTCAGAGGGGTGCCTTTTTTTTTTTTTTTAAGATTTATTTATTTATGCATCCAGAACTGGGGTACAGGCCAGAGGTGCAGGGGCGGTGAGAGGATTCCCCAGAGACAGAGTGGGGAGCAGGATAGGCAGATCGACAAAGTACACTGCTGAGGGGAGCAGCGGGCGGGCCAGGAGAGGTCTGCCACGCCATGTGGGTCACCTCCAGGGCAGGGATTGAACTCGTGCTGCAGTGGCTTACGAGAGCTTCATAATGCACTGCTTTAACCCATTGCACCACCAGGGAGAGCCCTTAATCTGTCTTTTAACAAGATCCATAGGTCAGTGGTTTGCAACCTCTGTTGCCTCCAGAAGGCCCTGGAAAATCCCAGCCCACTGCTGTCTGGAAGTCAGGGGACAGTGGCCAGTTTGGTGTTTATTAAAGCTTTTGGGTTGATTCAATATAGGATTAACTGTGGGAGGCCTCTGGTGGTGGCCCTGGCTGTTAGGAGGCGCCCTGGGGGCGGCGGGCGGGGCAGGGTCTGGGGGTGAGAGCTGAGCAGGGAGCGGGGTCATCTGGCTGAGGGGTCACCTCCACGCCCGCCTCTCAGACACATGCTGTAGGCCACAGCTTATGGGGGAAGCCGGAGGCCGCTATGGGCCCCCACGGGTCTAGTCTGTCGGCTCACAGTCGCTTCTCCAGCCCTGCAGACCCTCAGGCAGGTCCCTGGTGCCTCTGCAATGTCCCCGCTGCAGGCCAGCACCCAGGACTGGCCTGGCTCGAGGCAGAGCTGCCCGGAGGCCTGGGTGGGAGGGCAGGGGAAGGAAGGACGGATGAAAGGTGGGTGCCAGGTCATCCTCCCCGATCCCAGCCACCACCGCGGTGCCCCCTGGCCTCAAGCAGATGGCTAGTGAGGGCAGGGCAGGGGCTGGGTGCCTTTGCTCCCGTGGGGCCTGGCACAGTCAGTGTTCCCTAAGCACCCTCCGTGCGATGTGGGATGTGTGACTCCATCTGCATCCCCACTGCGCTGGCCGCCCAAGGCCAGGAACCAGGCAGCTACCTGCCGCAGGGCAGGCACCCCGAGACCCTGGGTCTTTCCCAGGGTGCAGCTCTGGTGAAGGACCTTCTCCCCTGGACTGGGACTGGGACTGGGACTGGGTCTGGGGGTGGGAAGGGTCTGGCCACTAGATGGCGCCAACAGCCAGGGCTGGGCTCACTGGCCGAGCACCCAGCCCTCCATCCCAGGCTTCCAGGTCCCAGGGACCTTGCTGCGAGCTTCATGCCTGGGGAGCTGCATTCCTGGGGCACCCAGCAGGTACCAGGAAAGGAGGCTTCCTTCTGGGGGACTTCAAACTGGTTGGAGACAGCAGAGTGGACAGAGACCATGTGAAGAAGGGATCCCGCCAGGTCATAGCCATAAGCTCAGCTCACTGTCCAGCTGGGCAGTGAGGGCAGGGAGGAGTTCCAGGCATCTCGGTGCTCATGTCCCTAACCCCCCAGCAGCTCCCAAAGAGAGACATGACATCCCTGCAGTGCAGATGGGGAAGCTGTGGCTCAGGAAGTTTCCCAAGGCCACATGGAACAGTTACCTGTTCTCTTGGCATTCACATTCAACCGAAGATGAGGGCGACCTTCCAGGACTCGGCAGGGTCTCTGAATATCAAGTGACGCCACAGCCCCACGGTGACCGACAATCCCATACCCTTGCCAACAGGTAGCCCCACAAAGTTCTGTGTCTCAAGTACATAGAAATCAGGTACAGACATTGCCCTTTCCAAGTTCACACTCCAAGAGGGAAGAGGGCCTCGCTAACATGATCTGGGGAAAGCATGGAAGGCTTCCTGGAGGAGAGGGCTTTTCTATTTCCTTTACCACGAACATGTTCTGAGGACCTGGGAATTGGTCAGAGGGGGGTCCATGAATACTCACAAGGTTCTGAGTCTTCTAGGGTCACAGACAGACAATGAATCTCCATGTAGTCAGAAAAGGGTGCATTGTTGGGGAGGGGCTGGGGGCTTGGTTTCAATGACTTGAGGGTTTGGGGGTTTTGTTGTGTTGTGTCTCTGAGGAAAAGCACACAAGGGGAGGCAAAGTAATGGCTGCTGGGTGGAGAGGACGAGTGCTGCCTACCCTCAGGACTCCTTGTTCCTACCAGCCAGGCTTCCTCAAGCCACGTCAGCCAGGACAATGAAAGGACACGAGCATCTCTCTGCCATCCTGGGTCTCTATCTCTGGCTCCGGAGAGAAGCCACCTGTCTCTCCCCAAAGGAGGGAGAAGTTCAGTGACATCTGGACAAATGAGAGCCAGACTTCCTTCTTGGGTACTACCATGGGTCAGACACTTTGTGGGGGCCAAGCCAGCTGTGCCCCCCAGGCTCACAGGTGTTACCCTGCAGGACACACAGGCAGGTAGCTAATTACTAACATGCAGAGTGTCTGTCAGGGCCTGTTAGGGACCCCTGGGCCCAGGGGTGTGCTCAGGGCTGGGTCTTTAAGCTGCAGCCTGAGCAGGAGGTGCCAGTGAAGAGAGGTGGGAAGAGCTTTTCAGCCACAGGGAACTGCATGAAGAGCCACCACTCAGCTGGAGTCAAGCAGTTGCCTTTGAACTCCAGGCTTCTTGGTCCTACTGGGTTTGAGAAGAAAGGGGATGGGACACCATGGTATCTCAAAACAAAGCACGGAGAAAAATACGTCATGCAAGGCTTTTGAACACTATAAAGACGGGAAGGTGATTGCAAGCCCTTGCGCCTTGAATGCCCTGCCTGCCTGGCAGCCCCCCCTTACCGCTGTCATTCCCCCACAGGACCTCGCCCCAGCTGCTACCTCCATGGCCTTCACCACGGCACCTTTGGAGGACACCTCACGCCCCCAGTTCTGCAAGTGGCCCTGTGAATGCCCACCGTCACCGCCCCGCTGCCCGCTGGGGGTCAGTCTCATCACAGATGGCTGTGAGTGCTGTAAGGTGTGTGCTCAGCAGCTCGGGGACAACTGCACAGAGGCCGCCATCTGTGACCCCCACCGGGGCCTCTACTGTGACTACAGTGGGGACCGCCCGAGGTACGCAATAGGAGTGTGTGCACGTAAGTGAGACCCTCCTACCTTCCAGCCTCCCAGCACCCCCCTAAGGGTCAGGGCCCTCCCCCACTGCCTTCTCTCTGGCCAGTCTGTGATTAAAGGGCAGAGCCATGCCGGGGAGGCAGCAGTGTCAGCATGCCTCTTGCCTCTAGAACTGGCCTCCTGCTTTCTCCTCAGCCCTAGAGCTGCATGTATGGCTGACCCCGGGGAAAAGGAGAGCCTTTGCCCAGTTTCCTTATTTGCTGATGCCCATAGTCTCTCAGGGCCTCCTGGAGAGCTCTGGGCACTTTAGTGTTATTGTCAATTCAAATGCTTTGGCATCAAACCCCTCAGCAGCAGTGAGAAAATAAACCCAGCAGCCTGCCCTCATCCCTTCCTGCCATCCACCCACATTTTCCCAGCTACTAGTAACTTTTAGCTTTTCAGTCCTTTCTTCTGGTGGTCACCACTATATAATGCATGCCTGCTGTTAAATCTTGATTGACTTCGGATGTCAATTTTGGATAATTTATGAATGATCTTATCTTATAGTTGATTTAGCTCCTCGGTATTACCTGCCACCTTCCTTCTCTTCCATTATTGCTGTCACACTTTTAGGTTATACAATAATTCAGTATATTCAATATTTTATCTATGTAACTATTGTTTGCTGCAGCCCGAGAAGGTACAGTTGCTTGAATTTCCGTCCTTGTGGAGCCTTTGTTTTCCCTGGGGTCTTTAGTTGCCTTTGCTTTTTCTTTACTCTTTATCTCTATAATAACCTGTGTTAGGAAAGGGGCTGTGTTTTGTTTGTTTGTTTGTTTCCTCTTCTTTTTTCCTCAGAGGCCTCATTTTGGGGGATGTCTTGTCTTCTGTTTCTCTCTGGATCGATATTCACCTAGTGTGAATCATCTTAGCATTTATCCAAGATACATGACCTAACATGTATGGAGAGAAGTGACTAGGCATCTTGGCCCAGTAGTTTAACTTCTAAAAAGTTGATTAACACAAAGCTTGATTAACTCAAGAACACCATCCTTCTCTTCGTGTTGAATTAAATCTTCCCCATAACCATGATTCCATGCACCTTGTTATATATTCACACACAGCATGTCTCTCATCCTTCGTGAACCCATTCTGTTAACTAAGGCAGATTTCTCATGAGGTTTATACACTTAATTCTAAGTTAGGTCATCCTGTCTGTACCTTGTAGTTATTTCATGGTTGCTTCTGCTCTTTTATCATTAGTTCATACTTCTACTTTCAGACCAACACATCATCTGTCCAGCTTTCGAAGTGACTACCTTTGATTCTCCACTCATTCTACTTTGTTCCTTTTACTGAGACTCATTATTAGTTCCACAAAACAGTGGGTTCAAAGAGAACTTACCACACAACCTGCACAGCATCATCAGATGTGTTGGTAAAATATGCTTTTCTAGAACTTCACCCCAGGGTTATGGAGTCAGAGTCTCTGGAAGTAGAGATGGGACTTAGAGCCTGAACAAGCTTCCAGTGATTCTCGTGCATGCTGAGATGTGAGAGTGTATAGCCATTCATAGACCCCCTCCCACACCCAGCAAGGAGACCTGGCGGAGTCTTCCTGCATGAGAACCACTACTAGTTAGAGGACATGGTCTCATTTCCATTCTCTTTATAGCTGTTCTTCAGGTCATTAAGGAGGTAATTGTGTTCACTGCAATTAGACTAATCGCTAAAGCTGTATTGACATTTTGCCCTGTGCCAGGCACCACACTCACATAGACATTTTCTCGTGAACCCAGAGATCAGGCACATGCTGAAGCCATCCACCTGCCCGCATTCCCCCCCACCCCAGGGGCCAGGAAGACCACCTCCCTGACCCCTCTCTCTATGTCAAGTCCTGCCTTCACTCGCTATGGCCTCTTATTTCCCCTCATCATGAGTCTTGAGTATTACCTTCCCTTGTATAGTCGGTCTGCAGGGGATTTTAATTGGTAGTTCACTTGTCAGGCCTTCCCTGGTCATATAGGTTTGCAGACACCAGACTGAATAGCTAAACAATAGTCTCAGAGGTTTTCAATGTTTGTACCCACTGTCAAAAGGGAGTTACCATAAGAAGCCTTTTCTTTTCAAAATTATTTACACAGTAAATTCTTTTTGTCCAGGTAGGTTTTAAATCATGCAGTCACTTACCCACTACACACACGTGCACACAGACACAGAGTCACAGATACACAGATCACACTCAGCCATGGTCTATGTGGACAGACACGTGCTATTCACTAGGGTTCAGCTGAGCTTCTCAAAAAGCTGATATAGTGTCTGAGTTCATGAGACCAAAGTGCAAGAAAGAAGAGAAATCAAGGTCTGAGAGATGGAGGGGAAGGCACTCGGGGCCAGAGAGGAAAGAGCAGGAAGGGTCCCTCCAAATAGACAATATTTTAGCGAACGGCCAACTTAACCAATGGATAGTTTCCAGGACAGGCTGCATCTACCCTGGCAGAGGAGCAAATTCAGTAAGTCAGGGCAAGGCAGGACATAAAAGGAGCAGTTTCGACTCTGGCATTTACCCTTCAAGAGTTAGGTGGGCACTGTGGCAAGCTGTCCAACGCAAGCTCAGGCAGGCAGGGTCACCTCTCCCGGGGCCCAGCCACTGTCAGCAGGCAGGAAAGTGAGCTCAGTCTCCCCCAGGGTGTTCTGCTGCCACAATCCAGATTTGTGCCTGATTTGTAAATGTTTGGCAAGCAACGTGCTCCAAAAATATTTTTTTTAACATTTCTTTGGCCAAATGAAACATCAGTGGGTAGAGAATGACCTCTGACTTAGATGCTTTGGCTATTTGGGGTGTCCAAACACTAGTCTGCATTCAATGCAGTGGGGTCAGGCCCCAGGGCAGTGTGGTTTGCAAAAGGATCATGAAATTTACAAGCAGGCAGATTTGGTTGGAATCCTGGCGCTGCCAAATGCTGGCTACGTGACCTGGGACGCATCACTTAAGGAGCTTGATAAAATCAGCCTCACGGGGTTCTTGAGAATAAACGAAGAAATGCAGGAAGGCTTCAAATGTGATTCACCACCCTGGTTAGCTTGATTTGCTTTGTTTTAACTCTACCCCAGTGCAGCTAGCTGTGATTTCAGTCCTCAAGGAGGGCAGGGCTATCTAGTTCCAGGCTCAGAGGACCCACTCAGTGTAAAGACTCAGGAGGAAGCAATTTCCACAGGTCTTCTGAGATTGGCTCCCTAAGTGAAACATGAGACACTATCACTAACTGGGACTATGACTTTAGATAGGCTACTTACTTCTTAAGTGTCAATTTCCTCATCAAGAAAAATGTAACAAAGGTATCTAAGTGTTTGGGTAGCTGAAATATTGAGTGCCTAGTAGTAGGAGTCCAGTGAACACTAGAGCTCACCCCATCTCACATCCATCTACCCATTCATCCTCCCACCATCCACCCACCCACCCATCCATCCATCCATCTACCCACTCCCCCACCATCCATCCAACCACCCACTCATTCATCCACTCACTCACCCATCCATCCATCCATCCATCCATCCATCCATCCATCCATCCATCCATCCATCCATCCATCCATCCATCCATCCATCCATCCAACCACCCACTCATTCATACATCCACCCACCCATCCATCCATCTATCCACCCACTCACCCATCCATCCATCCACCCACCCACTCATTCATCCACCTACCCACCAACCCACCCACCCATCCATCCATCCATCTACCCACCCACCCATCCATCCATGCAACCACCCACCCATTGATTCATTCACATATTGAACTTAGGTGAGTGATAATACAACCATGGGGTATAACAATGCATGATCCACCTTCTCTGTCTCCAAGAAGGTAGCAGCCCATCAGGGGTGTGAGTGCAGGAGTGAAGGACCAGTTGTTAGAACAAGGTTTTGGAAACCCTTCTTAAGAAGTAAGTTCTCCGGGACATGCCTGGATTGGAAACCCGCGATTAGACAGGCGATGGTAAAGGAGACTGAGTCAGCTTCCCCAGCAGCAGGGAGCTGGTCCTTCCATTAGTGATAAGAGACTGAATGGGGAGGGAGTGTTCGAGGTGCTGTTGCACCCACCTGCAGCTGTCGCAGGTAAGTACATCTGGTTTCCCTCTATGGCTGGCAGGCAGGCAGGCAGGTCAGAGCCAGCAGCATCACCTCACTGTCCTTCATGCCCCCAAGCTTCACTGGAGTCTGAGCAACTTCGAGACACAGTGCGTCTCAATTTTGGTTGCAAATTGGATTCACTGGGGGATTTTAAAATCTTTTTTTAAAGATTTATTTATTTGTGCATACAGAACTGGGGTACAGGCCAGAGGTTCAGGGGCAGCGAGAGGCTTCACCAAAGACAGACTGGGGAGCAGAACAGGCAGATCAATGAAGTCCACTGCTGAGGGGAGCAGCGGGCGGGTCAGGAGAGGTCTGCCTCGCCATGTGGTCACCTCCAGGGCAGGCGGGAATCGAACTCATGCGGAAGTGGCTTTAGCTTCTTAATGCTGTGCTTTAACCCGCTGCGCCATCAGGGAGGGCCGGATTTTAAAATCTTAAGGCAAAAAAACTAAGTAAATGCCAAAGCCCAGGTCCACCACCATATTCTGGGGCACAGTACAGGCATCAGAATATTTTTTACAAGATGTATTTATTTATCCATACAAGAACTGGGGTGTAAGTCAGAGATGTGGGGGGTGGGTGAGAGGATTCCTCGGAGACAGGGTGGGGAGCAGAACAGGCGGATGAACTAACATACACTGCTGAGGGGAGCAGCAGGGAGTCAAAAGGTCTGCCGTGCCATGTGGGTCAGCTCCCTGGCCGGGCTCGAACTCAGGCCGCTGTGGCTGTGGTAGCTTGACAGCTCCGTCTTTAACCCCTGCACCACCAGGGAGGCCCCAGCACATCAGAATTTTTAAAAACTCTCCCTATGTTGTGATGGAGCAGCTGGCAGCGAGTAGCACTGGGCCCAGGGCTCCCAGGGACTTTTACTGCCGCTGCTGAGTAAACTTGCCCACACTGGGGTGAAGCCATGGGGCTTCCTCCCCACTCCCCGCTGTGCGTACGTGCTGGTGCCTGCATGCACACACCTCCATGCAGATGCTCCTGCGCTCAGGGGTGTTCCTGTGCCCCGGAATCAAGAGGTGCCGTCCGCGGTGACTCAGAATACAAAAATGAGTGATTCACCGGGGCTTCCTCTGTTTTGTTCTTTTTTCCTATTTCCCCTCCTGTACTGATGTCTGGTGAAAGGAAATAGGTTGGCGAGTCTGACCCCAAGGTGATCATTCACCAGTTGGGTGACCTGGAGCTGAGGAATCCCTTGATGGCCTTGAGCTGTCTGCCAAATGGAGAAAACGAAACTGTTGCTTGAGGTACCAGGAACATCGAGGTGCCAGAGTAGCGAAAGGGCCAGTAAGTGGTAAGGCCCTTGTTTCTGGGCCTCTGTCCAGAGCAATCGCAGCGAGGGTGGGGGGCAGGGAACAAAGGTACCCAACACCCCCAGGCTGCGCTTCAGCTTCCTGCTGTTCTGGCACCTTGGGCGCGTGACTTCAGTGCTTTCTGTGAAAACAAAGGTGACGATGGGGGACTTTCCTTGCAGGAGGAGGTCAGCAACACAAGCCCCACCTCGCGGGTCTGTGCCCACGGCCAGGGGTGGTGCTTGGGAACTCTTCGCTCCTGCAGATGCAGGGATTGTTATTAGTAGCCATGTCCAGACCAGGCCAGGAAATAGGACTGTTGGCTGAACGTGGATTCCAAACCACCCCATCTCAGGGCAGTTTGCGGCCTCTCTGCCCGCACTTCCATGGTCCTCAAGGCAGGACACAGCATGCAGGGCAGCTCTGGGCTCTCCTGGGTGCCTCCTTCCATGCACGCAGTAACTGTCCCTCCTCCGAGCTGGGTGGTCTTGCCGCAAGCATGTTCGTGCCAAGCAGGCGTGCCCACCACAGCGGTCAGAGGCGGTTTTATGAGAGGAATGAGCTCACGGGTCGACAGTTTTTCTATTGATGATTGAATCAACCACCTTTGGCATTTTATTTAATGTTTTTAATTATATGAATTGGTCATGATTCCCTTAATCTACGCAGATTCATACTCTACTCATCTAGTGTTTAACGCTTTTGTCTGTTAGTTTGGCTTCATTGCTCCATGCATGGAAGAGAAACTACTTCTGCAAATTCAGGCTACCATTTCCATGATGATAGTAGACTCTGTCTATTAGATAAGTATGATGCAGACTGATCTACCTACATAGATATGGGTCTATCGTATAGAGTATATGATAGACTGTATATTATATGAGACTTCTGTTCATGCTACAATCTGATGCTGCACTCTGATTTCACACTTCTAGTAAGTTTGACCACCGAAAAGTAACAAAGAAGTATTAAAAAAAAACACTGACAGTTTCTCAGGTACAATCCATGAAAGAAAATCAGTTATTTACACAGACATGCCATGAACTGACATATTTAGATGTATTGAGACGTTTTACACGTTGGCTTGTTAATTCTGCGATTGTTTTCATGTTTCCTGATGTGAATGTTCCTCTGGCGCCGTCGCCAGTCACGTAGCAGGAAATAACTGGGCTTCTCCCCTGTCCAAGCGTGGGCACCTTCCCCTCCTCACTGCCTGGACTGCTGGAGGTGTCCTCAGATGCCACCCTGGGCCCCTTTCAACCGTTCTCTGCCCAACAGAAGCGTAATTCATTCATCCGTTCAACAGCTGCTGAGTGCACACCTACTGTGTGCCAGGCACGGTACTAGGCTCTGACAGGTTTGCATCTCTTCCTCACCCTACAAGAAAGCCCTTCTTCCTTCCCTTCCTAGTACTCCCACCACAGTCCAGGTCTGCTCCCACCTCTGTCTGGCTCTGTGGCGGCTCCCCTTCCCTGTCATGCCTGTCGCCTTGTTTCACACTGCACGTGTCGCTGAACACCTTCCCAGGCTGCTTGCCACCATCAGCATCCTCCATCTTCTCTTCGGTAACGTCCACTAAAGCACAAGCTCTGTGGCATTTGTCTACTGGGATCCCCAAAGGAGGGGAGTCCCCCAAAGCTAGGCCACCCCACACTCTCACTGAATGAATGGGAATCCACTTTTCAAAGCCTTTGACAAGCCCGTTTTGCCCAGAATGTGGCCCTAGAGGCAGACCCGTCCCAGCATCAGGCTTTGTGCCCCACGCTGAGGCCAGAGTAGGGCGCCAGCCCGGAGTCCAGAACACCACCTGGGCAGGAGAGCTACTCAGCGGGTGGGAGCTGAGTGGGTAACATACCCAGCACCCCCCCATCAGAGCCCCACCACGCCCTG
>NW_004567110.1:5423503-5446876 GCF_000260355.1 Condylura cristata | reverse complement strand
CCTGTCCGCCATCTTGCTCCTGCCCTCCATCTTACTTCACCCACCTCCATCTTGTTCCTCCTTCCTTCACCTTGCTCCTCCTTCCTTCACCTTGCTCCTCCCTCCTCCGTCTTACTCTTCGCTCCTTTGTTTTAGTACCCCCTCCTCCTTCTTGCTGCTGTCCTCCATCTTCCTCCTGCCCTCCATCTTGCTCCTCCCTACTCCATCTTACTCCTGTCCTGCATCTTAGTCCTGTTCTCCACCTTACTGGTTACCTGCCTCCATTCCCAGCCCCCTTGCTCTCCCTTCTCAGCTACCTGTCACACGCCCCTGTGGTGGAGGTGGGGATAGCCAGCTTGGAGGACCAGCCGAGACTGGTGAAGACCCAGTCTGACAGTGAAGACCCGCCACAGCTTCTCTTCCTGAGTAGTCACCAGGCCAGGCAGCCCAGAGCACGGGCTTGTGCCCGCCTTCCTGGCCTCTGCCCGGGGGCCGGTGGTACGGTCACCAGCCCAGTGCAGCGGTGGGAGGCTGAGGCAAGGGTGCGAGCTGCTTAGAGCACGGTGCCGCCTCCCCAGGGGGGCTCAGACCTGCACTGGACTCTGAAGGCTGCTGTGCCCTGCACCCCCAGGACCTGCACACATAAAGGTCCCCCCACCAACAGGGAGCCCCCGCCCTTGGCGTGGAGGGGTGGGCAGGGGCTGACTGAGCTGGGCGCTCACTGGCCCGCCCGCCCCCAGCGGCCGCGGGCGAGGTGGAGCCCTGGCAGCAGAACTGCATCGCCTACACCAGCGCCTGGAGCCCCTGCTCCACCAGCTGCGGCCTGGGGGTCTCCACGCGGGTCTCCACGGTCAACGCCCGGTGCTGGCCTGAGCAGGAGAGCCGCCTCTGCAACCTGCGGCCGTGCGACCTGGACATCCAGCAGCACATCAAGGTGGGTCTCGCCCCAGGCCAGGCGGCCAACTCAGACTGGGCCTGGCTCCCGGCCTGGGGCGGCGGCGGTAAAGTGGGGCGATGGAGCCCCCTCCCAGCGGTTACTTGGGATAATGTGTGTCGCCCTGGAGTCCCATAAAATAAAAACAAGGAAGAACTCAGTGCCAGCTCCATTTGGGGGGCACTGATGGCCTTGCTGGGATGCTGAGGAGAGGGTTGCCCAGCTGTCCACCGCCCTCCCTGGACCACAGGCCACCATCCTCTGGACCCACTGGACCCGCCCCACCACACGTGGTCAGCTGGCTCTTCCTCTCCTCACCCGTCTTCCCCCTCTGATCTCCCCGCCTCAGTAGCATGACATTCTTGGTGCGCCCTGCACGCTGGTCTCTCAGTGGACGTCTTCACTGAGGCGGGAATAGAAAAGTCAGCCCGGCCGGAGCCAGAGTGAGGCCCTGAGCCATGCAGGAGGGGGAGATGGAAGGACCCACCCAGTCTCGTGAGCCCCGCCCCCTTTTGTTGCCATAGTGGGGTGCCCTAAGAGGACTCCCAAATTGTCCAAGAGTCAGCAGTCTGCGTCTGCTCCACTCCCAGTTCTGTGGGGTGCTGGTGCATAGCAGACCCCGAGAAGCCTGAACCCGGTGAGTGTGGCGAGTGCTGATGAAAGAGCCCCGGGAAGAGCCCCAGTTTCAAGAGACAGAGAGTGGAGGCCCAGCTCAGTGCAGAGACAGATGCTTTATAGAAAAGCCACGCAGTGGGGAGCGCTGCGTGACGGCAGCCGAGCAGGGCGGTCAGGGCTGGTCCGCACCGAGCTGAGGTGCAGAAGCACGCAGAGCCCTCCCTCCCGGAGACACTGACAAAGCGCTGGGCTTTGTGGAACAGCAACGGAGGTGCCATCTAGGCAGCTGGCTGTCTTTACCCCACGTCTCACTCCTGTGTTTGCACGAGGCCTTCCTAGCTAGTCCTGGAAGTGGGGTGGTTCCCCCAGGTGAGGTGAAGGGAGCGCTGAGCCTTGGAGGGAGCAGGTGATGACTCACACCAAGCACCCGATCCCCAGCTGGTGCCACCTTTCCTGCAGGCAGGGAAGAAGTGCCTGGCCGTGTACCAGCCAGCGGCGCCCGTCAACTTCACGCTGGCGGGCTGCGTCAGCACACGCTCCTACCAGCCCAAGTACTGTGGCGTCTGCACGGACCGCAGGTGCTGCGTCCCCTACAAGTCCAAGACCATCCGTGTCGCCTTCCAGTGTCCCGACGGGCCCGGCTTCTCCCGCCAGCTGCTGTGGATTAACGCCTGCTTCTGTAACCTCAGCTGCAGGAGCCCCAACGACATCTTCGCTGACTTGGAGCCCTACCCCGACTTCTCAGAAATTGCCAATTAGGCAAGAACCATGGGCCAGGGAGCTGGCCCGGTGCTTGCCAAGTGGGGCCCTCTCAGGCCCACCGTCAAGCCTTCTCCAGTCCGCTGAGCACCTCCGCACCGTCCTGGGCCGGCCCGTGGGCCCGTACCGTCTCTGACCACCAGGGATCCCTGGTGCTGCAACCCAGACTCTGGCCCCCTCCTTGACAGCACCCACATACACACCAAAGAACGTGTCTCTCTCGAGCTGTTCTGGACGGTTCCCCAAATAGGCTTGGCCTGTCCAGATCACCAGAAGGCCTGCTGGGCCTGGCCTGAGTCTCATGGAACAGAGTCAACTGGACTTCCAGAACTACCAATTCCCTTTAAGGTTTGATCTTTTTTTTTTTTAAAAAACCCCTTTTTTTTTTTTTTTTAAAAAATCCCTTTCCTTTTTTTTTTTTTTTTAACTAATTCTTTTTTTACAGACACTTGATGTCCACTGGACAGACTGATAGAATATTTAGGAGAGTGAGACACATGGAATAGACCTTAATGTACTAAGGTATCCAATTCCCAAAGGCTTCTGCATCCCCACGTTACCAGATGTTTGCCAGGGGGGTAAAGTGCTGCTCGGCACTGAGTGTCAGTGGGAAACTTTGTTTACCAGGACATCATTGAGGTGAATCTTCTCTTCATTCCTGCGCCAGGAACAGTGCAGGTTGGCTTTGGTCCAGTTGGAAATGCAATTTGATTAACCTCATTCTTGTTCATGGGGAAGCCCAGCTCTCCAGGGTCAGAACGAGGCCAGCCAGTTTCCAGAAGGGCCATTGGAGCCCAGTCCTGACCCTGCCACTGACGGACGGACTGACGTGGGGCAATGGGACACGGTCTTCCTCCAGCCAGAATCCTCTGCCTGCTTGTGGGTGCATGGGAGTCGGAAGGCCCCTGGGATGGCCTCTCTGACCCTGGACAGTGGTGCCCTGGGACACCCCCTGCTCTTTGGGAGGCCCAGCTGAACTCCAAGTCGGACCTGCCTGCTGTGACAGAGGTGGGGTCAGATGGAGTGTGGGTCAGACTAGAAGGTGGGGTCCCTCCGAGTCCCCTGGGGTGGCAGGGCTTGCTGGACCCTGGACGCGTGTCTGTCTGTCACAGTGACCCATTCCACCAGCTCAGCTCCGCAGACCCCATCTGGTTTCCTGAGTGAAGACGGGGTTTACCAGTTGTTTGGAAACAGAAATCCATGTAACAGGGGCTAAAAGCCAAAAAGAGTTGAAGCTAAAAGAAAGAGAAGATTGTTATTGCAGGAACAAGGCTATTATTTATTTTATTAGTAAAATATAAATATTTACTGTTATAATTTAATGTAGCATCTCCCGTGTACCAGTCACTGTGTAAGTGCTTTGCAGATGCCAGCGAGTTAAAATTTCTCCATCACGTTGAAAGGCCTGTTATGATATCTGCTCTTAACAAAGGTAAGGAAACTTGACCAAGGTCACCCACTGGGAATTTGGGAATCAAATCCAAGTTCAACTCATAATTTTCCCTGCTTTTAGCGCTTCCAAATATGTACGAGGAGCAGAATGCATTGGAATAAGCAATTTCTCATTTTTTGCTCATATTACTGTCTTTCTGGCCCTTTACCTTGGAGAAAAAAGTGTCTGGCTTTCAGGTGATTTAAAGTACTTAAACACCCAAAACATTATGGGATAGACAGAAATCTATCCATTCTTACAGGTTATCTCCCTCTTCAAATCAGAACCAGCTCGCAGCCTGTATTTAACAAGTGAGTTCGTTTACACAAAGCTTCAGACTTAATGATGAGGGGACTTTGTGTGGTATGCAGAGGGACCCCCTAAATGAAAGACAGGCAGGAATGCGTCCCCCCCTTCCTGTGACCCCTCCATGTCTCGCAGGTGCAAGGCTTACCATGCTCTCAGGATGGGCTGGGGAGTGAAGGGAGTTTGCACATGTTCCTATTTAATTCAGAAGCTCTCTTCTCCCAAAGTTAGGTGACAATATAACTTTTATCAATAAAAATTTCATGACCATAGAAAAAGACACATTTCAAGGATGCCTATTTTTATAAAGGAAATCTGCATGGAGACCAGCCTTCTTTAAGTCTACACCAGCCTTCTTTAAGTCTACGTGGGTGCGCTGGGTTTCCCTAGTGTGCAAAACACCTGCCATAACCCTGCTTAAAATTCAGCAGAAGCTCCAGGGCTGGGCTCTCAGTGAGTTTGCATTCCAAAGTAGGAAACCCAGTTTTGCTTCCAAGATCACAGGAAGCCTGGTGGAAGCAGTTAGGGGCTGTGTTGGAAATGGGTGGCCTGGGGTGGTGAGACAGGCACTGCCCCACGCAAGTGCAGAGGCAAAGTGTGAGGTTCGTGTCGAGTCCAGGGAAGGCGCGTGGCTGAGCCATAGAGCCTCTGTGGCCCGCGGGCTCTGGCTGCCCTCTGCATTTCCCTAGAGCCTTCCCCGCTGCGAGGTCTGCAGATGGACAGTTAGGTGGAACTTCCCTTCTCGCGCCTGCTTGGCACTAACACACCTGCCTTTTTAATCTCATTAGTCATTTCAACACTTTTGAGTGTGCATAGTGGCTCCATGGTCCAAGAGTTGAGAAATCCCCCAAAAGTTTATTCCACTCTGCCTTGCTCGCAGAGAAGCTTCCAAACACAGGCTGGATCCAGCTTCTAGGAGACACCCTGTGGCAAGGGACCAGTCGAAAGCTGGGTTTCATTTCTCCGGTCACCTCGGACGCCAGGCTGGGGCCATACACCAAAGATGCCTCAATCTTGAGTGAAGAAGTTCACCTTGGTGCTGACAGTGGATCTCCTTGGCGTGCCTAGGCGTGGGAGAGGATCCCAGTGGGCCTGGTGAGTTCACTGAAGCCCCCATGCTCCTAAGTGTGCAGCGAGCGAGTGTTCGGCCTGTGCTGGGCGCCTGCAGCACATCTCATTGAACCTGCCAGTAAATCCCTGAGAGGGCGGATTCTCACCTTTCCGTCATTTTAGAGAGAACACAGCTGAAGCTCGTAGAGGGTTAGTCACTTGCTCCACCTCTTACTAGCTGCTAAATCCAGGATCCTAAACCAAGGTGTGTCCGGCCCCAGGGCCATCCCTCCGGAGACCGAGTACAACTGGCCTGCCCATTGGCCCAGGCACAAAGGTGTTTGGCTGACCACGGCTGCAACGTGACTCGGAGAGTGCTCCAGAAGGTCACCCCAAGGACGAGATCATGTGTTTCTCATTAACACCGCCTGGGCCGAGTATGCCGAGTGACGTCACTGCAGCTCAAGGCCTCTCTTGATGCGAAGGAGCTGAGACCGTGACTGCCTGGCTGGGGTCCTGCGTGACTGGTGGCCAGCGTGCGACTGGACAGGACGTGTTGGTGTGTGTCCACCAGACACCAACTTCAAACTCTGTATTGAAGTATCCGACTGCCATTTTGTAACTACGAAAAACATATAAAGAATTGTCTTGGAATTCCCCAATAAAGGAAAAATAACACGAGCCATCTGTCATATTTTATAACATTCCTCGTTTTTCTCATGATTTGTGTAGCGTGGGACGTGTTTGTTCAACGTGAAGGGTTTTTATTGCTCAGATTCCCTGTTTATAGCGCTCCTCCTTACAGTGATAAATCATCGACAGGCGGGGTTACTGCATTCGGTGGGGTTTGTCTCTCCAGTTACTACGACGTGATGCCAGAGCGTGGGGATCTCCGTGCAGGCAATTAAGCTCCAGACAGTTTAGCTGTGGCGACAAAAACAGCGAAACGTTTAGAGCAGGGCTTGGAGATCTGAATTCTGGAATTCACAAAAGACAGAGCTATCTGTGCTTCTGGGCAGGAAGCTGCTGCCTGGGACACAGCCTCTCCCTCCCTCCTTTGCTCACTCATTTGCTCAGTGCTCTCTGCCCCCCTAGCCAGGCTGGTGACCTTGACCTCTGGCCGGTGACTATGTCCTAGCAGGCCTGCAGGGCTGGGGACCAGGGTGCTATGAAGAGCCGGGGCCTGCCGGCTTAGGAGCCAAACAGGGTTCCGAGAACAAGAAGCTGAGGGCGGCATGATACAGCAGCAAAGTTCTGACTTGAGCTAGATGGGTCTTTATTCTGGACTGGAGTCCTCATGGAGCCAGTTTCCTCGTCTGGAGAGGACGGTGCCTGCTTTTGATGTGGGTCAAACACAGCGCACACAAAATTCTAGACTCGAGCTGGACACTTAGCAAAACATGAAGGCCGCTGTTGTTAGCTGCGTCTGTTTCCTGAGCTGGACAATGAGTGAGGCTGTGGTGAGGACCAGGGTCATCACAAGTCTGACTATTATCTGGCCCTTGTTACAGATATGCAAGAGAGCCACCAGTGAGTGGGGAGCAGAACAGGCAGATTGAGGAAGCACACTGCTGAGGGGAGCAGCGGGCGGGTCAGGAGAGGTCTGCCGCGCCCTGTGGTCACCTCCGGGGCCAGGGACCCAACTCATGCTGAAGCAGCTTTATCTTCGTAGTGCTGTGCTCTAACCCGCTGGGCCACCAGGGAGGGCCCTCTTTTTACTTTTTACGCCTTCATTTTATGCTGCCATTTGGCTAGGCAGCCATCTTTAAAAAAAAAAAAACAAACAAAACAAAACGCAGCAGTCCTGTATTAACAAGGACGGAGAATATCATCAACAGGCTGCCCCTAAGTCTGCATTCGGCACTGTCTCGCGTGGCCTAAGATGAACGGTCACAGGGCAACGTACAGCAGCAGCTGGTGTGGCCACAGCCTCCACGGGAAGTGGCCGGAAAGCAGGGAACAAGCAGAGCGAGCTCACCCGGCGGCTGCAAAGCTCGTTGCTCGAGAAGGGAGGTCTCCGCAGGGTCTAGCTCCTGGGCCCACTGCCCCGTCCCATTCCGCTTTAGCACCTCGCCTGGGTTGAACCCTGCGGTGGGTCTCCTCTCCTGGCAGGAAGTGGGTGTCAAGCTCTTGATTGGGCCATTCAGCCTTTCTGATTGAGACACCAAACTCATCTGCCCTCAGAACATTGGGTTTACGGGTCAACTTGTTGCAACACTATCTATTTCCTTGACTCTCTAGTTTGCTAAGCTATCATAATGCTTTCATAAGATCGATGTGTTGGGGGCGCAAAGGAGCCCTGGAAATTATATAGCAACCAATTCCCAGCTTCCTGAAGGCAGGAAGACTCCACTCTCACGTGTCCCCAGGGACTGACACGCAGATGGTGGGAGTAAATGAAGACAAGGAGGCGCGCTCTACCCGAATCCCCCCCTCCCGCTACCCCACAGCCAGCGCTTCACTATGACAGTAATGTCAAGAGGAGATGGGGTCCAGGAAAGAGAGAACTGGCCCCTGAGCTGTTTCCAACAACACCCCCATTCTGAAGCCCACCTGTTTTCTAAACCGGGAATTGGACGCCTGCATTCAAGATGAATGTGTGAGGCCTTGGGGAAATTTTCTGATAGCAAGTGGTTAAAGATTTGGGAAAAGGGGATTTGGGAAAGGCGTACAGCACTGCATTGTGAGCCAAACCAGCATATGGACAGAGCTCGAGTTCCCGCCCCCCCGCTGCGGTGAGCACAGGAGCGCAACCCTGCATTGAGAGCCCCCGTAGCTGAACCTCGATTCAAGAGCAGCACTGCGTGGAGCCGCTGGCAGCAGCTTGGACAGGGCTTCGTCGTTCACACTCTGCAAACGGAGGGGAGCTTTCTCCTAAAAGAGAAAGTCCTGAAGGGCCTCCTCTTGCAACTCACAAGCACTCGCCGTGGATTTGAGTCCACTCGGCAGAAGGGAGCAGAAGCTATTAGATACAGGTTTACTGACTGACAGCAATGAGAAACTGTCTGCCTGCCGGCAAAGGATGGACAAGAATTAAGAACCAGATAGAGGGCTCTCCCTGGTGGCGTGACGGGTTAAAGCACCACATTACGAAGCTCTCCAAAGCCACTGCAGCATGAGTTCGATCCCCCTCCAGGGAGCTGACCCACAGGGCGCGGCAGACCTCTCCTGACCCGCCCGCTGTTCCCTTCAGCAGTGTACTTTGTCCATCTGCCTGTTCTGCTCCCCACTCTGTCTCTGGGGAATCCTCTCACTCACCCACCACACCTCTGGCCTGAACCCCAGTTCTGTAAGCAAAAATAAGAATCTTAAAAAAAATAAAAGAACCAGATAGAACATGGAGAAAGTGCAGGTCACTGGGTCCGGGTAGGAGGGACTATCTAGTGGGGGACAAACGTCCCTGCAGGCAATAAAAGCCTTTGGGGTGTGTGGTGTCATCTGGGAGCCACCCAATGCTCTACCAGACGCCAGCCGTCTCAGGCGTCTGCACAGCCGTGAGCTCAGTGGGCTGCTTTACGCACAGCCCGGTTGGGATCCCGGCCCCCTAATCTCGAGCCCTGGCTTCCTTATCTAGGGAGCAAGGATCACTCGTCCTCACAGATGAAGGATACAGAGAGGACAGCAGCTGCAATATGCACTAAGCTCGCATGTCTTCAGAGGAAATTCCATCACCTCTTTAACAAGGCCCTCCTATTAGGAGCTGGGCACGTGGCTGCCTTGGAGACATGGAAACAAGAGACGCTGGGCTGTGGGTACCAGCAGCGCAGCCAGGCCGCCTCTGGGGGTCCTTGCCACCTGCTTCCTTGACACCTCAGTAGGAAAGGCGAGTTTGCTTGGCAGACTTAACTGTGCCGGAGACACGGCCATGGCTGCCACGTCTGTCTCCGGCCCGCTGCGTGGATACGGGAGGGGTGGGAGGAGTGTGAGCCTCGCCACAGTTGACTGACAGTGAGGGGACACTGGTGAGAGTCTCCACTTTAAGAGACAGGAGGACCTCACCGGCCCCGGGGTCAGGAACCGGAAGGCCATGAGTGTGTGTGTGCGCTGGGAGTGCCCTTGTGCTTTGGAATGCAGAGGTCAGAGTTTAGAAAGAGGCTGATTTGCTCACTAGGCCTCTCCCCACGCCCATGTCCCTCCCCAGGGCCACCTTCACCCTCTGCCTTTGGGTTCTATGTGGGGCCCACTTGAAGGATTTCAAGGCAGCCCAGCAGCCCAGCCCGGACTTGTAACCAGGTGGCCCCACGGAGGGGCCAGAGCAGTGACTGATGTCTGAGACTGAGCACCAGGAAGGTGGCAGGCGGAGGCCTCGGAGTCCTGCTCTGGGGGGCACTCGGAGCACACCTGCTCTCCCAGCTGCTGTGGAGACCCAGGGGTCCAGGGATAGAAACCAAAAGGAGCAGCTGGAGCAGAAATAGCTCCAGCTGGCAAAAGAGCCACCTCTAAATAGCACCCGATACTGCAAACACCTGTAACACTTCAGTCTAACAGCCCCAGTTCCAGGCTGCAGGGAGGCTGGGGCTCTGGAAGCTGCCATGTGCATCCGCTGCCCTGGGGCCTGCTCCCCGGCTCTTCCATCCCCACGTCTCCTTTGTCCCCAAGTCATGCAGATGTCACGCTGGTCCTGCACCCACGAAGCGCGGGTGCCTACCTGGAGGACGAGACCTGGCCCCACCTGGCGGGAGCGAGGGCAGAGCTCAGATGCCTGTGCCTGTGTAGGGGAAGCTCTGTGCTCGCGAACCTCTAACTCAAGTTAGCCGTGTCCTCTCAATGCAGCAAGAGCCCTCGTCTCACCAGGTGAAGTCGTAGCTATTTTGCTTGCCACCTGTGTGGCCGGATTCTCAAGCAGGTACAGTAGCCAACGTTTCCGTGAGGCTACGTCGAGACCTGCCTCAGCGTCACTGTTGTAACAGCGAAGGCCGCTGCTGCATCACAGCTGTGCCTTGGGCGAGTATGTCCCCAGGAGGCCATATCTGGTCATGCATTTTATTTTCTGCATTTCTTTTTATTATTATTATTTTTTATTTAAATGAATTTATTTTTTACATCATTCTTCACTGTGCATTTTTTCATCTCGGTGTAATCCCCATGGACTTCCCACTTCACCCCTCTGCCATCACCCTGGTCCTGTGCACCCTCCCCACCCCATTTTCTGACCCTGTTCCTCTCTCCACCCGCCGTAGGATGTCTCTGGGTTATAGTTGGTCATTGTTTTTCATTTTTACTTCATTTTTTTTTCCTGACCCCTTATGCTCCTGTTATGAAACCATCCAGCATTTTTATCTTCCTGGCTTATTTTCTGCATTTCAAGCTCTTCCTGCCTCACCTGGCCCCCGGCCGGGCCCAGGCCAGGCGCTTCACAGACGCACGGCCGCTCCTCCTGGCTGGTGTCCTCGCCTCGCGGGGCTGACTCGGCTCCTCGGTGCCGAGAGTGGGACCGAGCGGCACACAGCCATTGGGAGAAGCGTCTTCACAAGTGTGTGTGGCTAGCAGCAAGCAACACTGATGCGCGCTTCCAGTCAAGGCGAATGTGCCCTGAGAGTTGTAACAACGGGGGTGACCGGGTTTGGGGATCTGCCCGAACTCAGCATTGTCCGTGCAACTGTTCTGCACATTTTAAATTCATCTGTAATAACACGTTTGAATCAAAATGCAGTTAAAGACCTGTTGTGTTGACAAATCTCATTTACAGTGTCGCCGAAACATATAATAAAAAGGAATGGTGGAAATAAAAGCATTTCCCTTTCATTGTAGGTTGAAAAGCTTCACCCCCTGGTCACTGGGCTGGACGAGCTCTGGTGCACTTGAAATGGGGCAGATCAAAATTGGATGTGCTGGGATTGAAATACGTGGGAGGGGGGGGGCTTCTTAGTGTAAAGAAAAGGATGAGCGACAGCTTCATAATTGTGCTGGTCCTCGGTTGGCATGGTAACATGCTGGCTACTTGGCCTAGGGGACTGTATTAAATTAAAATTAATTCCACTGATTTCAACCTTTCTGATGGGGCCACGAGAACGTCTCAAGTGACATGTGTGGCGGGTCCACTGGTCAGCCCTGCTCTACCTCAGAGGTGGCCCCAGGGAAGCAAAGACCCACCCTAGAGACACAGGCCGCTGCAAAGTTACAAATTTATTGGTCTGGAAATAAATACAAATATCTCATTAAGAAACTCCTCTGGAAAGACTTGTACACAGTTTCCGGGGGCACTCACATCACTCCTGCCCTGCCCACCCCTGCCCCCGACTGTCCTGCATAGATCAGGGGACGCCTCCCAGGTGGTAGACAGCAGGTAAACTGAGGCATTGCCCCTCCAGACCTTCTACCGACTTGGGGGTCCTGGAAACTTCCAGGCCCCATGGCGGATTCCCTCGCTGGTGTGCCAGCAGGACTGAACATCCCACCGAGGGCGCGGGTCCCTCGGAGAGGGCCATGGTTAGCCAGCATGAGCGTCAGAAGCACGCGTGCAGGGTGGTGGCAGCTACACCCGGTGCCCGCGGTCACCGGCGCCGCCCCGTTGGGCGAGAGAGGTTGGGGAGGGGGGCAAGCTGGAGCCGCGCTCCCACGGAACAGCCCTCCGGAGTCCTCACCCTTCGGCCCAGGCAGGGCCCCCGCCCGACGAGAGCGCACAGGTGTCCCCGAGCCCCGTAACGGCAGCAGGTCAGCAACGCGCGCCCTCGAGCTCAGACTCGACCCCGCTCATCAAGATGGGAAGCTGGATTTACCTCCGACACGCTGAAGTCGCGGGGACGCCAAGGGACGGCCTGAAATCACCATCACACTGGACTCTGTCACCACCGCAGACAGATCCCTGACACCTCATTCCCAAAACCACGCAAGCCCACCGCGCCCCCCACTGCAGGGAGAGTCCTCACAGCAGCCAGCAGCTGGGGACATTCCCTTCATTGCAAAGAAGACAGCCTCATGGCCTGCCTGCCCTGGGCCGGGAACCTCCAGGAGAGCAGGGCAGGGCCACGGGCTGACCCCCAGGAGGCCGCGGTCAGCAAGCCTGATTCTCTGCAAGGCCGGGAGGTTCTGAGCGCTGTTCAGTGCCGGTAAAAAGGCCGGGACACAGGCCGGCAGGCGCCAGCCCTAGGGAGTGCATAGCCGTCCGGACTTTCAAAATCTACTTCCTAAAGGTCATAGGCAGACACATGTTTTCCAAAGGCCTCTGGTCATCACCTAATTCCACCTCTTCCCACTTCCTGTTTGGCTGCATAAGGGAGCCCGCCGCCCTGCCGCGCCCCCTCTCCCCATCAGAGAGGGTTTTGTTTCTAGAAAAGGGGTCAGTTTTTCTCCAGTGGGAGAGGAAGCGGGAAGGAGGCAGACCAGGCTCCGGACAAAGTGCCCGTGAGAACAGGCGGCCGGGTCACCTGCGCTGAGGAAGGGCTTCCTGTCTGGGGGGACCGGGCGCCTCGAGGGCGGGCCGTGACCAGCAGGCCACGGCGCGTGGACACGGGCCACTGCGATGCTTCTTTTCCCTTGGTGCCCGGCCGCCCTCGACAGGCCCAATGGAACCTCGTCCTCACCAGAGCTCACTCTCACAAAATAAGCTTTGGATTAATTAATACCAAGTTATGTGCAGTGTGGCAGGCAGGGTCGGGGGGCGGAGGGGCAGCTACAGCAGTCCGAAGTCCAGGGGGGCCGTCCCCGCAGCTGCCTAGCAGGACACCTCCATGGACTTGGGCCCCGCGCTGTTCCCGGTGGCTCCGGAGTTGGGGGTGATGTCCAGGCGGGCGCCCTCGCTGGTGTGGGAGCGGCTGCGGGTGCCCTCGCTGGTGTGGGAGCGGCTGCGGGCGCCCTCCAGGGACGTGACGCTGGAGCCCGAGGCCGTGCGGGACCGCATCAGGCGGGTCATGCTGGCTGAGGGCACTGGGGAGAGAGAGACGGCAGTGAGCGGATGGCAGAGGCCACCGGCACTCCCACCCGCCGCGGGGCCCGCTCCCGGCCGGACCTGGCCCAGCCTCCCCGGGTTCCCACGGTCCTCATACCAGCCGGTGCACAGAGACCAGGGCGCTGCCCGGGGGTAGAATCGTGCAGTCACACAGTGCATGAACCCACAGCTGGCCCCAGCCCCCATTCTGCCACATGCTGAAGTGCTTCGTGACTTTGGGTGAGTCCCTCTCTGAGCCCCGACCCCATCTATAAAAGGGGAGCACTCATCCTGGCCCTCCAGAATCAGCACCCATGCGTGCATGAGCAGGGTCTGCCGAGTTAACCCCTGCCTGCCACAGGTGGGGAAACTGAGGCAGGGCTGCCAGTTCTCCCGAGAGGCTTGTGCACCTGGGAACCATCAAAGGCACTGTCCACTTTTTGGGAACGAAGACTTTCTCGCACGCAGCAGATAGCTGATCAAGTGGAGTGGAGACACCACAGCCCCCTCCCACGTGGGGCTGACTAGTGTCCTCCCCAAAGTTCTGACCACCAGGGTCTCGGTATGCAGCCTGATCTGCAAACTGGTCCTGTGTAGATACAGCTAATAGATGAGAGCCAGCTCTGACGCAGCGGCTGGTGTCCTTCTAAGGAGACAAGACACATGGGCCACGTGAAGATAGAGGCGGAGGCGGGAGGGGCATGGCCACAAGTCGCGGCCATGAAGCTGGCCAGAGGCCAATGGGATTCGAGAGGCAAGGACAGAGTCTTCCTAGAAGCCCCAGAGCATTCAGGACCCCGGCTACGCCTTGATTTTGGACTTCTGGCCTCTAGAACTATCTTTCTGGGAGACTATCCACTTCTGGGGTGTGCTCAGGCACCCACAGGAAACAGCCACACCCCCCGGTTCCACATTGCAGCAAAGGCCACGCAGGTGGACACCCTTCCCACACTGGGGCGCGACAACTCCCCACGGGTGGGGCGGCTTTAATGACGCGGGGGTGTGTGCGGACCCACAGACAAGTGCACTTCGCTGTCCCGATGCTCCTTCGGGAAGAACTTGCTTGTTTTTATAAAGAATTTGAATTCTTTACAGACCCACCCCATATCTGTTGCACACACATTTTCCCTGAACCCCTACTTCTTGATCCCAAATCTGCGTCTTTTATTTACTTCACAGCATTGGGTTGATGATGGCCTGTTGGGGTGCAGGGGGCCGGCCAGGCTGCCCACCGCCTTAAGGGTGGACACAGCAGTTGATGAGAGCTGACCCTGGGAAACCGGTGGGGACTGTGGGCGGTGGGGGGCCCGGGTGGGGGGCCCGGGTGGGGGGGCCCACACGCGGGGGGTCTCGTGTGCACGGCGGTGTGGATTCCGGGGAGTCCCTGCTGTTCTCTTCCCCCCTTGACCATCCCGTCACCTTTTCCTTTCTCTAGTTTCTCTGCAGCGAGAACACACAGCTCATGCACACAGGGTGTGGGCGCGTTCTTGGCCAGCTCCCGCTGTCGGGGAGGCTTCCTGCCGGCACAGGCTATCACAGTTACATTTGGGGGATGTCACCAGCTATACACAAATGTCTGCCTGTGCAGGGGTGGGCACCCCCAAACCCCATGCTGCTCGAGGGTCCAGGGAGCCTTATTTCTCTTTGGTGGGCACTCCGGGACTCCAGCTCCGCCTTCCCGCTCACTTGCAGGATGACCGGTTTCCTAGGGATACAAGCTGACTTGGGGCGGGGGAACAGACCTGCCTTGCATCCCTTTCTCCTCAGAAGGCGCTTTGAAAGCAGACACTTAGACCCCGGTCAGTTCCAACACAAACAAGTCGGGGTTCCGGGTTCGGGCCGCGTGGGACACCATGGCTCTCGCAGGCGGGTCCCTGGCTGCCGCCTCTCGGGGAGGGCAGGAGGCCACAGAAGGCTGTTTGCTTTTGGAAGAGGGCACCCCGGGACACGGAGGCCTCCCGGGCACATCAATCCAGCTTGCAAAGAGCAGAGGCCACCCTTAAGATTGCGGTCAGCTCCCCAAACACACTGTTACTATTTTAAACAAGCAAACAGTTTAAGTGTCAAAGAAAAAAGCGAGACTAGAAGTTCAGACTTCCTAGGTAGGATGGGCCCACAAATTATAATGCCACAAATGATCACTGGCAGAAAGAGCCAAAAGAAAGCAGAGGGGACCCGGGACCGGGGCTGGTCCACCCCCACACCCACCGTGGCCAGACCCCACAGAGCCCACGGGCCCAGGCCCGTCTGCCCTGTTCGTGGGCTGCTTTCTTGAAAAAGAACTGCGTGTGTCTAGCAAATAAGCCAGGACCGTCATACAAAAGCTGGAAGTTCTGGAATGATGCTTCTATTTATTCTTCCATTCCCAAACCTAAGGATATAGCAAAGAAATGCTGTGCTTCAACCTAAGCAATACAGTTTCCAAAGAACTGTCATGGGTTCCTCTCCTCTTGACTGAATCTTTCAACGCCTCAGCCTCATCAATTGTAAAATGAGGATAAGAGTTTCTCAGAGGATAACAGTGTGGTCAAGTGGGGCAGAAAGGGGGTGCACTAATACTCTTTCATCTTTTCTACCATCACCATGATATCATCATCACCATGATATCATTCACACTGCCTTGTCATCACCGTCACCCCCAACATCATCGACGTCTTCAACACCATCACTGCCATCTTCAGCATCACCACCATTGTCTCCACCACCACCCTCATCATTATCATCACCATCACTGTCTCAAATCACCACCACCACCATCCCCACCACCATCTCTGTCCTCATCACCACCACCATCATCGTTCCAAACATTACAACCATTACTATACTTATGACTGGAGATCTTTTAACAAAGCACGTAATCAAAATTAACAAGATGTCTATGTCTCACTGATGGCTTCTCGATGCTTCAAGGGATAGTCTGTATCTGAACCTTTCAAGATCCCTGCTGTGAAATCACTTCTATTCAGCAAATGGAGCCACTACTGGTCCCCAGGAGACGAGCACCCCTCGCTGCCCCCACAGGCCACCCATCTGAACGCTTCCTCCTAGGCCTCGGGCGTGCAGGGCCAGGCTGGCCAGTGACAGGTGACCCAGACGCTCCTCTCGGCCGGCTCAGGGCACTGCAGAGTGGTCCCCCCCCACACCCCGCCACGCGCTGGGAAGGGATGTACTCACTGTATCCCATGCCCTGCACGAAGTACTTGAAGGCCTCGGCCAGCTTGGCAGGCTGCAGAGAAAGGGCAGGAGCAGTCAGTGCGGGGACCAGGTCATGAGGGGCTACCGCAGTGAGGCCTCCGGTCCCTCCACTAGAGCGTTTGGCCAACACCCCCTTTCCCACACAGTGACTGGGTCACCGTGGGGTCACTGGACAAAGCAGCCATGATGCGGGAGACCAAAACTAGCGCTGGCCAGGAAGGAATTCAAATTCAGTTCAAAGTGGAGGGAGCTTGGTCAAATCACACCACCCGTCCGAGCCAGGGCCCCGACCTGTGCCATACCGCCGGGGCTTCTGCAGAAGCCACGGTCAGGAGGGTGGGCACAGGAGCCAGAAAGGCCTGGCGCTTGGTCTCTATGACTGAGCAGTGGCCGCACGACAGAGGGCCCCGAGAGCCTTCAGCAAGGGAGGCCAGGTGGGGCGTGGGGGAGGACGGCCCAGATTTACACAGTAGCTCATTTTAAGGTAAAGCACAACGCTTTCGTGATGCACAATTATAAGAGCAGGTTAACAAGGCCATTTGGCAAGTCGGTGGGGCTATTTTCGGGTTATGCGCATCAAACACTACCTGGACCAGCGTGTTTATACGCACAAGTGCACATTCACACTACCTGCAGGGTGTACACACACACACCTGCACTTCGGGCCACCTCTGGGAGCCTGTAAGCTTTGGGGCAGGCACCCCTAGATCTGGACCATGCAGTTGTCATACAGGGGATAGCAGGGAGTGGGGAAAAGGCTGTCTGGGTCTCAGAGGCTCAGCCCCACCTGGGGAGGGCACAGGTGCTCGCTGGAACTCACCTGGGAGATCTGGGGGAGGCCGCCACAGTCCGCCATCTGAGAGAGAGGAAGCGGGTCATTCTCAGCAGCTGGGGGCATCCTTGCGCTGAACCAGCTCCAGTGGACGCCACCCTGCTCCCTGGTGCCCTGACTCCTGCCCACTCTGCTGAGGGGACTGGGCAAGTGAGGGGTGGGGACACTGAACCCCATTTTTCATCCCCATGGTCTCATACTTCACTGTGTTCTTGCTCAGTCGGACTAGGCCCTCGGCCAGGCCCTGGGGTTAACACTCTGCTCCCCAACCCTAGGGGTACAGCGCCCCTTTTAGAGGCAGCGAGCAGGCCACGGGGGCTTTTGGAACATGTAAGGATCCAGTCAGGGTCTGTCTGACCAGCAAGCAGATGCTCCACTCACCTACCGACAGGGCATACCTGTGCTCAGGTGAACTGGCAGGTGGCCTGCCCTTCAGCGGCCTTGGGGGACAGCGTCCTCCCTTTCCACAGCAGAGTCTCTGTGGGAGGCCCAGCCCTGTCCACCCTTGGGAGGCCCCGGCCAGCACAGCTCCTGGCCCTGCCGGCTTCAGAACTCCACGGCCAGTACTCCAGCCAATCTGGTCTCTAGAAGGGGCCGGCCCATCTTTGCAGCCAGCACCCAGGAGACTTGTGTGAGCAGACCTCTGTGACTGTGTCTAGGGGTCTAACACCCCGCTTTGCCTCAAACAAGCATGGTGCAGTTTTGCAGAACACTGAAGTGTTTTCTAGAAAGAACAAACGCAAGTCCCCACTCCCTCTGTACCTTGAGGAGGGTGGTCTTCGTAGGGTCCAATTTCGAGTTGCACTCCACCTGGACAAAGAAGGCAGAAGAAACTGATTTTCTACCTGGAGCCAAAGGCATGTCCCCCCTCCTCTTCCCTTCATCAGACACGCCCATATTTCTGCTAACAGGAAAATGTGTGGATTTCAGGATACCACAGTGTGAGTTTTAGGATTTAACATACGTGGCTTTGAATTCTAGGGACGACCTTAAGTGATTCAACTTCTTTGAGGCTCAGTTTTATTATCAGTAAAATGAGGATAATATCTTTTTAAAGGTTATTATGAAGACTGTACAAATGCAGAAGGTACTCTAACAATACTTGCTAAATAAATGTCCTTGTTAACCAGCTGCTTGGGTCAGTGATTCCATAAGTTCACCAACTCAGTCCCAACACCACCACGCTGGTTTGTCTCTCAAATTACCAATGATACTCTTAAAAGTACATGTAGGACTGGGCAAACTACTCACATATAACCTGTCATGTTCAAAGTACTTATAATAAAGCTGTCACCTCCTTTGTTAGGAGCAGTATGTCTCTATTGATGCATCCAGTGCTCGGATCACAAGAAACACACAGTACATTAAGGGGGGTTACTAGATGAACGTCAGCAGATCCCACAGTCACCCACCACACATCATGGCTATTCTAGACTCTGTGCGAAAACCTGAGTCTCCCATGTTCCCAGCTACGGGGACCTTGGAAAGGTAAGTTGCTGGCTGCATCACAGATAGGAATCAAAGGGTGAAGCGAGCCAGAAAGCCTGGCCTAAGCCCCGAGCCCCCAGTGCCGCTTCCCCATTAGACAATCAGGGCACCTGACTCCCAGGAGGGAGGGGCAGTCTCTCAGCCAGGGAGCCACGCGACAAACGTGCCCACAGACGCCAGCAGGCCAGAGTGTGAGGGGCCTGGGAGAGGAGGCAGAGGGCTCGCTGCCCAGCAACCGGGCCTGCGGTCACCAGGGAAAGAGGCCGGGGCTCGGCCCTCTGCCCAGAGGGGGTCGCCGCCGTGATGAGGGCCGGGTGGGGTGGCCAGGTAGACTTCATGCCAAGTCTACTGGAGTCGCCCACGAATTAAACACAAAGCCTCTGGCCCTGTCCACTTACCACGGCATCCACGGCAGGTGAGTTGTCCCCGACCACCAGCAAAGCAGGACACCTGTGGGCGCGGAGGGAAGGCATGAGCCAGGCGCAAGGGGTGCCCGCCCGGGGCCGCAGGCCGGGTGCACACATCCCAGCTCCCTCGGCTCTTTCCAGCGCTCCTCCCGCATCCTCTGCTGTGTCCTCAGGACAAAAGGACCAAGCAGCCATGCACACCTCTGTGTGGTGTAGCCAGAGGGTTTCTGTGTCCTGTTTTATTGTGGCGCAGCTGAGGGAGGAGTCGGACCTGCTGGCCATCACGACAGCAGAGACAGAAGGGCAAGTCTGACGGCGGAAGCGGCGCCAGTGCAGATGCCAAACACCAGAAAGAGCCGTAAACAGGCACCGTTGCTGCGGGAGCACCACAGTTATACCCACACGGGCTCAGCCTGCCGGCTGCGGGGCTGCCCTGGCCTAGCCCTCTGTGAGCTCGGGATGTCAAATCTCACGCAGCATTTGACATATAGTAGGTGCTGCATAAATTCTACCCAAAGCGGGGTCACGCTGCGCTGGGAGGTCCCAGCTAGGTCTGGGAGACCCCAGGGACCATACCCCTGCCCATGGGAGGATGAGAGAGGTGGGTGCTTATCCCTGGCAGGATGCATTTAGTTCTCGTAGATGGCGACCCCTCCCACCAGGGCACCCCCCACCCGGCAGCAAAGGGCCCGTGGGGAGCAGACTCACTGCAGGGTGACCGTGTGGGTCCCGGGCATTGGCCTCTCGATCTCCAGGTCCCGCCGGCTGTGGGGACGGATACTCCATCAGCATCAGCGCCCCACCCCGGAGAGGGCCTCTCCCCTCCCCGTCCTGGACTGTCCCTGGCCCTCAGGGGAGCATGGCGGAGCCCCTGGGCAGCCAGAGCAAACTCACTGGAGGTTCCCCTGGTGGCTCAGCTGCCCGAGCTCCCAGGGCTCCTTGTCCTCGGACCTGGGGGTCCCACAGCCCCCCGGCCCTCCATCCTCCCCCCGCCCCAGTGCTCCATACCCCTCTGCTCTCCTGCACTTTTCCCGCCTGAAGTCAGCCCTTGAGGGCCTGATCCCACGCCCCACTATACTTGAGCCCTGGGGTCTGGAGCGGGGGATGCTCAGCTCCCCAAAAAGCACTCTGAACCAATGGGGGCGGGGGTCACGTCCCTGACTGGGTTCCCTGGTACCATTACTCCATTTGTTCAGTTCAGGGGCCGACTCTTCTGCTGAGTCATTCCCTTGCCTTGCCCCATGGGCCAGACCAGCAAAGCCCCGACGTGACGGAGAGCGCCCCACCTGTTGTAGGCGTTGATGAACAGGTGCAGGTTGCTAGGGTTCATGTCGTTGACAATGTGCTGGCGGTAGGTGTGCACGATCTCCACGTTGCTCTGCATCTCCTCCTGCACGAGAGGGGGCCGCGGTCAGTGCTCCCGTCATGCAGACACAAGATGGAGCTAATGGCGTCTGATCTGGAAGACCGCTGTGGCACCTGGAAAGGTCCAGAAGCCACTGCCCCGAGGCGGGCTGAAGCCGCTTACCAGCCAGCCGCAGGCACCTCCAGGGCTGGGAGCCAGCCATGTGACTCCGAGCGGGGCCCCTCACTGCCCCTCACTGGGCACCTGTCCGGCCTCTCTGAGCCTGTCCTTTCTGAAACGTAGCAGGACAACTAGACCACCCACTTCATAAGGCTGTGGGGTTGAGGGGGGCCCTTGGACACGGCCGGCCGGGGATGCTTTCCCACAGGGAGAGTTACAGACAACCTGTTCATGCTTGAAAAACAAAACCAACTCGTGTCATGGAAGCTGCCAGAAGAACGGGCCACCACCTCGACTCCCTGCGGAAGGCCGGCCTCCACCCGCCCCCGGGCTCCCTTCTGAAGGTGACTGGGGACAGACAAACGTGTCAGGAACGTGCCCCGTTTCTCATGTGGACGAGGCAGATGCTGTGGGTTTACAGAAAGGGCCGGTGTGACTGGAGCTGGCCAGAGCGGGGTGGGGAGGGGGCCCGGGGCCGGGGGGCGCGTGTGAAGCCCCAGGTGTCCTCAGGACAGTCCCTGGCTGTTTCAGCCGGCTAGGGGGAGGGAAATCGGGACAGAGCAGCCTGAAGAATTGGGCAGGGACTTGAGATCAGAACACAGCTGCAACTCGTGGGCAGCAACCGCCACCCTGAGTAACCTGAGTAAGCCGGTACACAGCCAGGCCACTCGCACGCCTGTTCGGCACGGGCCTCGCAGGCTCAGAGGACCACTCAGGCCGGGGACAGCGAATCACAAGCGAGGCACGAGAAGAGGAGAGGGCAGGCCAGCGGCCCTGAAGGAAGAGCCGGGCACACCCAGGAGCCTGTGCGTGCCAGCGCCTCGGGAAAAGGTCTTTGCTGCTGCCAGGGAGGGGTCCTGAGATGAGGTCACTCGGGGCTCGCTGGGCAGGTCACACCAGTGACCAGTGTCTGACTAGCAAGGCAGAGGGAGGCTGTAGCGACAGAGGTGAAGCAGGAGGAGGCAGGCGATGGCCTGAGCACCACAGGCCAAGGGGCGCAGGGGCTTGGGAGAGACCCGAAGGATCCCCCGGATGCTCGGCATCTCCCGATTTCAGAGCTGGCCTCCAGAAGAGCAAGGGCACCCGCCTCTGGTGGGTGAGACTGCACAGCCTGTGTGCCGGAGGCCAGTGCAGGCCGGGGCAGTGTCCTCACATGGGCGTCCGCAGCGACCAGCTGCCCGGTCACACACACGCTGCACAGGCGAGGTGAGTGGCCACACCTGCCCCACCTGGAGTCGCCTCGCGCTGGGCCTCTAAGGGCTTCACTCAAACCCTGGGCAGCCCCAGCACCGGCCCAGGGGGAGGTCCCAGCGGGAGGCACAGGCAGAGTCCAGGGCAGGCCACTCACACCAGCGGGGTCCGGGCAGGCGCGGGCCAGGGACCCGGCATGGAGGCAGCCATGGGGCCAGCTGCAGCCCAGGGCCCTCGGCCTCGCTGCGCCCCTTTGCGTCCACGGACTGGGGATGACGCCAGCGTGTCTCACGGCCCTCTCCCAGGGCTAGTACTCGCACCATCCTCAGGGCAAGCCTGGACACAGCAAAGTCCAGGAATGCATCCAGGAGGCCTGATGTGGGCATAACCCAAGGGTCCATGGCAGGGACGGACAAGCGATCCAGGCCCACCCGCCTGCAGACGCCTCTCGGCACCTGAGACATGGCAGCCAATGCACCCACCACAAGGGAGTGGGGGGCACGGGCTGACCCCCGGGGAGCACAGGCCAAGCCTTGGGGACGTGGGGAGCACGGGCTGACCCCCGGGGAGCACAGGCCAAGCCTTGGGGACGTGGGGAGCACGGGCTGACCCCCGGGGAGCACAGGCCAAGCCTTGGGGACGTGGGGAGCACGGGCTGACCCCCGGGGAGCACAGGCCAAGCCTTGGGGACGTGGGGGGCACGGGCTGACCCCCGGGTAGCAGGCCACGCCTTGGGGACGTGGGGAGCACAGGCTGACCCGCAGGAGCACAGGCCGGTTAGTGGAAGGACAGGGTGGAAGGGCGACACTCCATGGGACAGACAGCAGCAGCAGCCTGAGAGCAAGGGGTGACCAGGGCACCAGGGACTTTGCAGGACCTGAGTCAGCTCATCACCCTGGTTTTAGGGCTGCTTTTCTGGGAGTCCACAGATGTTGCGTTAAATGCTACATTTCAGTATGTGCAGTCTTTGCACCTCAATCGAGCTGCTCAAGAAGGCTTGCATTAGAAAGGGAGGAAGCGCAAAGGGCTGGGGGCAGGAACGGGCACGCTGGTTCCTGGCATCCGCGTGGCACCGCTGGTGTGACTGCTCCTCCCTGCCCCAAGGGAAGGGGCAGGCGTCACTCAGTGTAGACTCGGGCAGCGAGGCCACACCAGACTCACCTTCGCAAAGAAGTGGGACACCACCATGTCCGGAAGGGCTTGGGTCCACCCTGAGATCTGTGGGGGACAAAGGGGGGCAGAGACGAGACAAGGTTAGGGAGACACGCAGCCTCCCAGCTCCCGGTCACCTCCTGGACCCGGTGCCCCTGGGCAGCAGGACTCGGTCTCTCCAGCGATTTCTTATTCTCAAGAGCCCTGGGCCGGGGGCATGCACAGCACATGTGTTATCATAAGGTGCAGAATCCTAGCAAGGAAGACCCTGTCCCTATGTACTAAACATGCACTGAGCCCCCCAGTCCACACCGTAACCTGTTTTCCTTGAACTATCCTTCCAGTATCATCTCCGGATTGCTCCTCCAGTCAATGTCCGTTTGTGAATATACTGAGGTTAGCAGTATATTCACACCTTCTACCTCTCTCCAAAGACAATGCAGGTATACAGGAGGGGCTCTATAAATGCTCTATTTAGTAGGGTTTTATAAATATTCAGTACACAGCAGGAGGCCCATTAATGTGCGGTGTATAGCAGGTGTTCTGTGAAAGCAAGGTACATAGCTGAATCTTCATAAATGACAGATAAACAGCCGGAGCTCCGCAACGCCCCGCCGCATGTACAGCCGGAGCTCCGTAAC
>NW_004567110.1:5417994-5423235 GCF_000260355.1 Condylura cristata | reverse complement strand
AACGCCCCGCCGCATGTACAGCCGGAGCTCCGCAATGCCCCGCCTGATGTACAGCCGGAGCTCCGCAACGCCCCGCCGCAGGTACAGCCGGAGCTCCGCAACGCCCCGCCGCATGTACAGCCGGAGCTCCGCAATGTCCCGCCCGATGTACAGCCGGAGCTCCGCAATGCCCCGCCGCAGGTACAGCCGGAGCTCCGCAATGCCCCGCCGCATGTACAGCCGGAGCTCCGCAATGCCCCGCCGCATGTACAGCGGAGCCCGTATGGCAGGCAGACAGTGGGAGGGCCATGCGTGTGTGCTGACCAACTTAAGGTGCAGCAGGACAGTGGGAGGGAGAATCTGAGGCTGGGAAGTCTGTCTAGCTGCGTGGTCCCGAGCAGGCTGCAGAGCCCCTGAACCTGACTTCCCCCCAGCAGGCTGAGAACTTCAGGAAGTTCAAAGCCAAGGCTAATGTGGGGATACTGGATCTGACATCAGGGCCCGACACCCAGACCCTGGCCTCTTTACTGCCAGGACCTAGGTTGAGCAGGAAGGCTATGGAGCAGACACTGAAACCCCACCAACACCCCCGTTCCACTCCAGCCAGTGGTCTATGCCCAACCCCAACCCAACCCTGTCTAGAGCTGTCTGGAGCCGACGGGCTGGTAAAACGGCACGTCCTTTGCTGGAAAAAGAAACAAAAACCTGGGAGCGTGTTCCCATCCTGAAAGTCACCAGGAGCAGGGAGGCAGCGGGTGTCTGCAGGTGCTCCAGGAAGAAACCTGCTCTCAGCTGGGTCAGGGCTGGGAGGCGCGGGGTGCCCCCAACAGCCCCTCCAAACTGGGCAAAAACACACTGCCAGGATCGCCCCTGCCTGAAAAGCTGCCCTATTTCCACTGGGCAGCCCCCCACCCCTACCCCCGATCCCTGGCAGACACAGGAGCCTTATCTAAACAACACGGCCGCCATTTGTAAAGGGTCAGCAAGGGCTCCCAGCAGCCAGGCGGCTCCTCCCAAGGTGAGGTGTGTGTGCCCGGCCCTCCTCACCCCACCCCCTGCACGGCAGTGCCACTCAAGGTGGGCGGTTGGCACTGCTCAGCGAGACCCGGGTAGGGACCCGATCACAGGCCTCTCAGCCCCACGGACCCTCCGGGCAGGGCCCCCCAGGCCCACCTTGGATGCCGCCCAGTCCATCCAGCCTTCAGCACAGGGGTTCACGTTGATGAGCACCAGGCCCTCCACCATCTCAGGGTTGTTCAACTGCAAGACAGACGTGAGGTCAGAGAGGAGGGCAAGCTGAAGATGGGGAGAGGACCCAGGCAAGGGCCCCAGGGCCCAGGGGAGCAGGCTGCTCACATCTCCAACCCTACTCCCAGAACTGAGGTCCCAGCTCAGCAGACGTGGGACTGGGTCCCCGAGAGAGCAGAGAGAGGAAGCCAAGAAGCAGAGATAGTGTGGGCACTTCGCAGACCTGCCTCGGGCAATTCATACCACCCGGCCCTCAGTTTCCCCAGCGGTCAAATGCATACAGACCAACTACCGCATAAGCCAGGTGGGGCTCTCTGCTACCTCATTACTTCCAAGGGGTCATCTCTCCACCCCCTTCTCCACCCCTGTGTATACACACAACTAAGATACAGCTTTCCTCTCTGCTCAGGGCCCAGATAACCAGACTAATCTGTGTGCATGTTAGCATTTCTATCTCTAGCAAAGCCCAGCAAATTCCAGGCACAGTAAAAATGGCTGGCAAATGAGCATGTGACATTTGAACACAGTCTCTGGGAAGAAGGGGCCCAGCGCACTAACTGGCACCCACAGTAGTGCCAGAGGCACCTGTCAGGACGGCACCAGCATCTCTGGCTCTAATTCAGCGTCCGACAGGACCCCAGAGACCCCTGACCACAAGGCCACCGCCCCGAGGTGCCCGTGAGGGGTCCTGCTTACGGGAGGGCCTGGCCACGGCCATCAAGAGGTCAAAGACGCAGGAATGTGCTGCGTGTGTTGTCTCAGTGAGGGAGAAAGAAAAGCTGCCCACATGCACACGGATGCAGACACGTGCAAACACAAGCGGGTGCCTGGGACAGAGACACAGGTGCCCCGCCGGCCCCCAAAACCTGAACACTGGCCCCCCCGGGGATGTGGAAGTTGGGCTCGTCGCTGTTTCCTTTTGCATTTATTGATGCGCTTCCCCTTTCCTTCCTTCCTCTTGAGTGAATCTGATTTAAAAGATAACGTTTTAAATGCTGAGGAACTCACAGCGAATCGGGTGAGGATGTAGGCGCCTGCTCCAGTCCCCATGCCAATAACGCTTTTCAGTCTAGAAGCAAAAGGAAGACTCCATGTCCCAGAGGCTCGTGCTCAAGGCCTCCCCGCCCGCCGCACCCCCAAGGAGCCGAGTCTCCCGCGCGGCCCGGCTGGACGAGGCTGGGCCAGCCGCGGTGACGCCCCAGGAAGGAGGACCCCGCATCGGGCTTTATGGCGTGACAGATGGCGGGTCCTCCCCTGCCTTCCGCACGGTGCCCCCAGGCTCTGACAGACCCACCACCGGACACTGCCTTCCAGTGCTCGAGCTTTCTTTGGATTCTGACATTTGGAATAATGCAAATAAACTGGGCAGGACATCCCACGTATTATCCCCACGTGGAAGGCTCACGTAGGAAGAAAATGAGACCTGGCGAGAGCCAAGCAGGGTTGAGGAGATGCAGAACTTTCCAGAAGGTCCCAGTGGGAAGAGAAAGCATGAGTGCAGAGGTCAGGACTGGAGGGGTACAGAGTGGGGACTAGGTGCCTTCAGGGGAAGGGTCCACTCAGGAGAGAGCCCCCCTCGGGCCCACTGAGGAGAGAGCTCCCCTCGGGCCCACTGAGGAGAGCGCCCCTCGGGCCCACTGAGGAGAGCGCCCCCGTGGCGGGGCAGGCTGGATAAGGAGGCAGTGTGGACACAGTGCGTACACAGGTGACCAGCTACTGTCTTCCCGATTTTTCATTCAGCTACATGGCAGTGGTCAGGCCGGTCAAAGCCAAAGGAGAGGCAGGAGCCAGAAGCGCCCTCCCTGCCGGCCGGAGCGGTAGGGGTCCCGTCTTACCCAAACTGCTGAAGGACGCCGGGCAGCATCATGGCCAGCTGGTCCATGGAGGGGTACATGTACCTGGGGAGAAAGCAGAAGTCAGTGCCACCTGGGGCTCCGGGGCCTGGGGCACACAACAGGGACGCTGGAAGGGCAGGACGGCCGGGGAAACCAGCTGCCCGTGCCGCTCTCGTCCGCGCCCAGAAGCCTGTTCCCCTGGGCCAGGACTCGCTCCAGGACCGAGCTCCTCCTCACACTCTGCAAAGTGCCCTTTGACCGGCTTGCACTCTGCCCCAGGTCCCATAACTTCTGATGAGCAGTATAAGCTCATCTAATCCTCCCAATAACTTTATGAGGTCGCTATTGATCTTCCCCGGGACGAAGATTAGGAATGTCACTGAGGCTGAGAGATAAGAGCCGAGACAGCTCATGTAGCTCTGGGGATTTCTGGGCTCCGCTCTCACTCACAGCCTCGGTCTCCTGGCAGCTGGTCTGTGAAGCGTCTCTGCCTCTCGGACGTCCCTGCCTGCTCATCTCCTCGCCCCCAGGAATGCTCTGGGGAGGCTCACGCAGCTTCGGGAAATGGGTACCCCGAGGTCCCAGCCTGGCCCACAGGAAGCACTTCCTCTGCTTCCCCTCAATTTTCTAGCTCTTTCTCTTAATTCTTTAGTCTTGGCAAGGTTGAGGAGAGGGTATGGGGCAGCGGCCTGGGGCGCAGGTGATGGGGAGTTTAACGGGGACAGAGCTTCAGCTGAGGGTGAGGAAGCAGCCGGGGACGGTGGCGGAGAGGGCCACATAGGCTGACAGCGGGCAGTCATAGCCAGAAACGGGGCCACGGAGCCACATGGGCTGGTGGCCAAGGTCATGTGTAGCAATGGTTAAAATTGTAAATGTTACGCAGATCTTCCTCAGTTTACAATGGGGTCACATCTGGATAACCCCCTCATAAAGGGGAAACGTGGCAACTCTCAGGAGCTGACCCACGAGCGTCCTCCCGACAGAGAACAGCCTCCACTTTCCACTGTCCAGTCCAGAACCCCCGAGTCGGCCATGGTGAGGCAGGCACTATCTGTACATGTTCTGTAGTGAAAACGTCAGACGCAAGCAGAATTCTGCTCCCCCCCGCCCCGACCCCCACCACGCCTTCCAGGCCCCCTCACCCCGCAGGGAAGGACGCAGCGCCATCCTGCTGGCCGGGAGCATCCACGTGGCAGACGGCAAAGTGCTGGGTGATCTCCTGCATGTCCTCTGAATTGAAGAGCGGGTTGTAGCAGGTTTTGTCTGGGGAACAGCAGGGGAGAGGAGAAGAAGCCGTGAGGAGGGAACCCAGCCCCGCCGGCTGTGTGGGCTTCATTCTGTTTGTGTACTCCTGCCACTCGGAGGGAAGGGACTCACAAGAAAGAAGGCCGTTCCCAGCCCGCTTTCTCTTGTGACAAAAGACAGTAACCCGTGGGGCCCAGGGCGGTGTGGAGCGGGAGGTGGTCAGGGAGCGGTGGCAGACGCTGGCGGGCGGCCGTAAACAACACATAGGCACCGGGAAGGGGTCCCACGATGGCCCTAGTGGGTTGGGGGGCTGCTACATAGATTCTCTGTCCTTGGGTCTCCTGAACCCCAGGGATACCAGTGGGGACACAGGCGAGGGGTCCTTGAACGAGACGAGCCCAGTAGATCAAGCACAGACCCTCGCACTAATTCTGGGGCTCTGGTTACGTCTCCGATAGCCAAGATCTAAGGCAAAGATGGCCAGCTGACACCAGTCCTCTTCCTCGTTCTCCTTACGCTCCGGGTTGGGCTACATTTCCCAGCCTCCCGTGTGCTTAGACAAGGCCCCTAGCACGTAGCACAGACCATTTCCTGCTGACACCATTTCATTCCTCTTAAGTTTCTCTCTTTTCTGTCATCTGCCTGCCTGGTGGATGAGAAGAGCCAGCAGAAGCCTCTGAGGCCCCTGGGAGTGAGGAGCCACAGATGGAAGGATCCTGGGCCCCTGAGTCACTGCGTGGAAGGTGCTCCACAGAACGCCCACTAAACTGTCACATAGTGAGAAGCAAAGGTGCTAAGCTGAAGAGGCCTTCCGTTACAGCAGTTAGGCTATTACAAGTGAAAATGAGCCTTCCTGACACGGGCAGCATCGCCAGCCAGGGGTAACTCCGAGTCCCGTCAGAGGCGAGTGAGGTGAGGTAAGGTAGGCTGATGG
>NW_004567110.1:5408303-5417184 GCF_000260355.1 Condylura cristata | reverse complement strand
AAAAAAAAAATTATGTCAGCCTATAAACACTCTGGGCAGCCTATCCAGGTGAGCCAGAAAGCAGAGACAACCCACATGTCCACCCACTGAAGGGTGGAAAAGCCAACGATGGCCTGTCCACCCTTGGAGCATCTTTCAGCAAGAAGGTGAGCGACTGCGACCACTACAGCATGGGTGAACCTTGAAGATACTACGGAGGAGGCGGTCACAGAGACCGCACGTGTGTGAGTCCATCCGCACAAAATGGTCAAAGCGGAAAAGCAGACAGCTTCTCAGAGCCAGAAGCAGTTGCCCGGGGCTGGGCTGTGGGGGTTGAGGGAATTGCTCCAAGGGCCAGGATTTCTTCCCAGAATAATAAAAATGTCCTAACATGGACTGAACCGACAGTTACACAATTCTGTGAACATGGTGAAAACCATGTACCTATTAAGTAAAAGGACGGCCAGTGCAGGCATGCGGGCCCCAGCGCGGCCAGCACCTCCAGCCACACAGACAGCTCCATGCCCAGTGCATTCCAGATTCTTCCATTCTGTGGCAACAGCTCTTCCCAGAACAGTTCCAGGAAGATGCAGCAAAAGAGAAACCAACTCCCTGCCTGTCCTCCGCTTCCACCCCCGGCAGGAACAGGCTCCCAGAAAACACGATTCCCAGTAACTTACGGTTCATGCCAATGTCATGGTAGGTGAGGATGATGGGCCGGTTTCCCTTGGGGGTTCCGCACAGCGTGACGTGAAGGGTGCCATGTAAAGTCTCGATGTCCTGCTCCTGCAGGGACATGACACAGGAGTGTCAGTGGGGCTGACTGCTGACCTCAGAGGGGTTGTGCCCGTGCGGACGTCACTCCCTACACATTTGGCAACGGCTCCGGGGTTGCCTTCCAGGAGCAGAGAAATAAAGGGAAGGAGAACGTCTTCAGGGAGGCAGAAGAGAGAGTCCTGCCTCTCTCAGACAGTGACATTAACTGCACAAGACATGCCGGCCTCAGTCCACAGCCCCTCTGCACAGGACGTCATGACCCCATCGAGGGAGCTGAGGTCCTCCAGACACGAGCTTCCCGATCGCCTGCCCCTCACATGGCCGGCAGCTATGCACCTGCCATGCACAGCTGCTGGTTAGGGGAGGCCCAGAATGCACGCCATGCTTCTAAGAAGAGCCCCTTATTTTCATTGGGGGCCCCACCCCACCAGCCCCGTGGTCTTACTAGGCCTATGGGTAACGATTCCTGCCCAGGTCTGAGAGGTCAAGGCCGGTGTATGGATTCTGCTTCCCAGCGAGAGGAGTGCTGTATGGGAAGCACACGCATCAGCTCTGGGGGGCAGACTGGACTTGCTCTAGCAATGCTGGAAGGCTCAGATAGGCAGCAGCCACGTTTTTACCAAGAGGCAAGGACCCGTCTGAAACACAGCCAGTGACGGTGAGAAGATAAAGGTGTTGGTGATGGCGTCCGCCATCTTGGATTTACAGCCACGTGGGGCAACAACCTCCAGGTCCCTGGAAGCCACTTTGTGTTGATGAGAGGAAGCCGAAATGAAGCTATACCCTCTCCCACAGGCCACAGGCCTCCCTTCCCAGAGGACCAGGGGTGTCTTCCCCTGGCCGAGGCCAACCCTCTCACCTGTACCCTCAAGTTGCCTCATCAGTCAGCCATCCCCACTCTCCTGGTACTAGAAGTCGAATTTTAAGAGCTGCAAACATGTGCATCCTTCCTCCATCCTCAAGAAGTTGCCTGGCCTTAACTGGAAGCACACTAACTCCCTCAAAGAGTGAGTCACCTGCAAGAGCGATTTGCTACCCGCTATTTTCATCTAAACTGCAAGAGAGCTGCAGTGGAGAGACTTTCTCGGTCCTCGCTCACCTTCAACCACACCTGCCTCAGGTTCCCACCTTCCTGCAGGTCACCCCAAGGCTCCAAGAGCCATTTCCTGGCCTCACTTGGGCATGTCCCAGGTCTGTGAGCACCGGCCTCCCCTCCACGGCGCTCCCCTGCCTGGGTGTGCCTACGCATGGCGCTGTGTGGGTGGGCAGGGCTGCCAGCTGCTGAGGACAGGAGGCGAGACCGTCCAGGTGCAGGGGTGTCCTGACCCCAAGCGGACAGATGGTGACATTTTGACTCAGGCGGCGGCCAGAGTCACCATGCAGCCAGGTGAACCACGCTCACGCCTCAGAAGGTCACCTCAGGAGACATTTATTCTCCAAGGAGTAAAGAGGCCCAGAAGTGGATCCTGGAACATTCCAGATGCCATCAGACCTCCTCCCAGAAGCCCACTGAGTTGTGAGCTGTAGCACTGACTACTGAATTTCAGGGAGAGAAAGGTCAAAGTTCACCACTCATGGGTGAGGAATGAGGGACCTGGTCACCCACGCGGGACCCAGTGAAACTGGGGGAGCCGGACCCCAGGTCTCATCTGCAAAGGGCCGAGAGGCCCAGGGCCACAGGAGGGCACAGACCTGTGGAGGGTGTCCTCTGAGGCCAGGCCACGGGGCTGCACCCACACTGTCTGAGCACAGGGACCGAGCCCCACCTCTGATGCTTCTTCAATGTGCAGCCACTTCAGCTGCACCCAGCACACACTTACGGGGCAGCTGCATCACGCCAGCGCCCCCAGCTCTGCCGTGAAAGGCAGGAACTCACAGGTACTCACAGGCACCAGCAGGGCACAGCGAGAAAGGGGCTGACCCCCCGCCAGGGCGCTGCGGGCTTGGGCGTCGGGGAGGACTAAGACAGCCCCCACCCTTGAGGCAGTGGCTCTCAATCTGGGGAAACTGGTGTACAAAGAAACACACCCCAATTCTCAGCCTCTCCCTCCAGAGCGGCCTCCATGTTTTGAACAAGAACGGCCCCTTCCCACCCCAGGCAGACGGCCAGGAGGGGCTTCTAGTCCTGGGCTTCAGGACCCCTGAGGCAATCAAGTGGAGGTTGGGGAGGCCCGAGGCACAGCTCCAGCTGCCACTGTTTCTGAAATGGGAAACAGTGGGGTGCTAGGGGGATACACAGGGTGCCACTAGGGAGTGGTGGTGGGCACAAGGCGCCAGGGAGAGGCCCCAGCCCACCAGTGCCCAGGCCCAGCCGGCACAGGGCCCTCCTGAGGCACCAGCCATCACCCCGGCAAAGTGAGCCCTGAACACAAGGCCCGCCAGTGTCCCCGGCCCCCTTTATCCCTCGGTGCTCAGTGCATCTCTACTGCTTCGGGTAGCAAGCTCTGGAAAAATTCAGATGATGGAGCAACAGGCTAGCCGCTGGGGCCATGGATCATCTGCTGGGCCCTGAGGCCACTGTGCGAACAATGGTCCCTTGTGGGGGCCACATTCTCTATTGTCTCCCTAGCTGACCCACATGGTTGCCGCTAAAAATAGAGGCAGCGGTCATGTCCGCACCAGCCTGGGGGCACCAGGGTTTAAATCCCAGCACTGCCCTTCCTCAACAGCTCTGGCAGCCGGGCCACGCCGTACCCGCCCGCAGCTGAGGGTGAGCCTCAGCCAGGCACACAGCACCGGGAGAAATCGGGGTCTTGCTGTGTGGTTTGAATGCGGTGACAGAAATGGGGTGTCCTGGTCCAACTGGCTCTAGGATGCCAGCGGGAGCCCCCAGGGAGCGGGAAGGAACAGGCACAAAGGACTCGGATCTTCAGAAATGCCGGCTGCCCCACTCCTCGCTGATAAGGGAAAGTCCCCTGTCCTGGGGCTCGTCGAGGGACCCCCCTCTGGGGTCTAGGACCACAGGCACACACTCCCGTCCCCCTCCCAGGCCCATGCTCTGTGGGTCTCAGCAGAGCCTACTGGACTCTGCTCTCAGGGTCCACGTAGTTGGGGCCTGCACAGGAGACAGACCTGGGCTGCACGAAATCTCCCCTCCCCTCCTCTGGAGGTGCCGAGGAAGAGCCTCTCCAGGTGTAAAGGGATGGCACAGAGGGGCAGCAACCACGCATCCCCCCATCTTCCTTCTGGCCCAGCCCCGCACATCTTGCAAGCTTGTTTTAGCGAATTCACACTGAGTGACCATAGGCCATATTCACAGCGGGGCACAAAGGGCCAGAGAGGGCAAGCGGTGGTCCCAAGGACACACAGCCAGAATGGTGCAGGGGGCAGGACTGGCCCTGCACAGAACAAGCGCAGCCATGCTCCACTGTGACGGTGTCGCAGGAGGACAGGCCGAGGACACCTGGAGTGGACACGGTAGTGCCCGGGGAAGGCCAGTAAATCGGGCTCCCGGTGGTGAGAATGCCCACGCGCCCCTCCACTCAGTGTCTCCACGGACCGCTATTCAAAGACCCTGCAGGCGCACAGAACACAACACCCCAAACCTGCACCTGCCCGCAGCCTGCAGGTGTGGGGCCAGGTGTGTCAGCCATGCAATGGCCTCAGCACTAATGTCACTCTCGGGAGCCCTCCCGCCCCCCACTGCACACGTGTGTGGTCCTGGGTCTTTTCTTCGTAACACCAGGACACATGCATGTCTTACAGGGGCCTCCCCGGCCGGTCTGCCAGTTTGGGGACAGGTGTAGACAGCGTCTGTCTCGGGGGGACACTCTACCGTCCAGCCCACGCCAGCTGTAAGCTGCCAGGTGCAGACAATCGTGCTGACCACTAAATATTGCTCAAAGACTTCATCTCTTTGGCTGCCAACCCTGTTTGGGAGCTGTGTGAGCTGTGGCAGACTGGCTGGCTGCCCCCAGACACTGTCACTGTCCTTATGACTGCATTTGCACGTGCTGCTGAGATTCGCCTTCCCGCTCTTGTAGCCAAGGGTGGTAGGCAGATAGTTCTGGCCAGAGACGTCAGCAGAACTTGCTGGAACTTTGAGGAGAGTCTTGTTTTAAGGGCCACACAGGCCTTCTGACATTCTTCCTTTTGCTCTTCTACCTGCCTCCCACCTGGAACGTGGATGAGATGCCTGGGGGTTCGGCACCCACCTTAGCAGCATGAGGACGGAACCTATGCTCGGGACGACAATGCGCCAAGCTCCCTGGCATAGTCAGCAAACATTCCCTGGCTTGGGGCACTGTTTGTTGAGTAATACGGCACCAGGAGCTAAAATGTCCATTTCTCTCAGACATTCCCACAGCAGACCCCTCACTGCCACTGTGAGGTGTGTATTCACACCAGCATAACGTGCAGTGAGCATCAGAACTCCAGGCATTTGGGGGAAACCCTCTTCACGCTTCTTTAGGCACGAAGGTCCCTGAAGCCAGCCGATGGGCTTCGCCAAGGGACATCATCTTAGCCCTCAGCCCCCTCCTAGCCAGGAAAGCCATTCCTTTCTGGGAGGCCTGGGAGCGGATCTGCACTCACATGTCCCGGGCCCCTTGCCAACCTATGGCATTAACGCATCGCTCTTTTCGTAAACCTGGTGCTGCGGTAGTCAGCCTCTGCGCGCCGGCTGAGAGCCTGTGGCTTGGGAGCAAGATTAATCCTGCTAAATTATCACCTCTGAGGTTTCCTCGCCTCCGCTGTGACCTGAGGCCGGCAAGAAACACGACGGGCTGCCCCTGGGACCAAGACCGGGGCCAGACTGGGAAGCACTTTGCAAACGGCAGCGCTTCCCTCTAAGCAGTGGCCCGAGAGGACACAGCGCAGCTCCGTGAGCGTGGCTTACTCGGAAGGCAGGCTGGGTGCCATTCCGGACCATTCCGGTGTCGTCTGGCAGTGGAGCGCCTCCAGACTACTTCTCGCCCGTAAAGGAGGCACTGACACAGCCACCTGGGCGAAGGGAGCCTGTGGCACCAGTGGGCATCGAATCAGCCCTGCCCCTCTGCTCACTTTGAAGTGGCCTCCAAGGAAGTCTCTCCACCCAGGGCAGAAGGGATTATAAGCCAGCTCTGCATTCCTGGACTGCAGAAGCCTAGCCAAAGAAAATAACCTGCAAACCAAAATATCCCTCCCTCCTGCTCGCCACAGTGGCACCCAGCACTGGGCGCCTCCCACCCGAGCCCACTGCAGAGCGGGGGCTAACTGCCCCCTGCCCGCGCCCGCAGCCCTGGCTGAGGTCAGACGCCGGGGATCTCTCACAACGCGGAGCCTGCAGGAAGCCCCTCTGCCCTGGAACAGCCTCGCCAGTGGGGCCTGGCCTGCGCTGTGCCTAGGAGTGAGTGAGTGCCAGGCCCCGCTCACCACTCAGCACAGCCTCCTCCCGAAGCCTGCCCGGACCCCGACCTGGGCTGCACCCCTCACACCAGTGGGCGCCCCCGTCCCCCACGCCCCGAGGCAGCCAGAACTGGCATACTCCTTTCCAGGGAGTCTGAAGTGGTTTCAACCTGCTTCAGAACAACTTGGGTCCCACCCCCGCCCCAACCCCAACCCTTTCCAGCCCTGTGGCCTCTGGCAAGTGCCTGGCCTCTCTGCCTCAGGCCTCCATTGTGACCTGCAGGCGGTGAGCTTGAGAACAGGGAGACTGCGAGCTGTTAAGTTCACAATTGAAGTTCCTGAAGGCTGGGAGGGAGGCTCCTGACACCAGGCTGCGTCCCCAGCGTTAGGGACAGTGGCATAAAGCGCAGCTAGGATGATAGGAAACACACCGCGGCCCTACCGGGCTGGCATTCCAGGCTTTTCCGTGTGACCTCACGCCAGCCAACCTCCCTCCCCGTATTTCCTCTTCCCTCCAAAGTGCCAAGATTGCCATCTGGGCATGGGGGGCACGCCCTGACCCAGGAGACTCAGGGGGAAAGAGGAGCTGGCTGTGGGGTTGGGGAGCAGAAGGGTGGGCCCTAAAGGCCCAGCAAGTAGCCTGCGAGGGGCAGGCGAGGTCCGTGAGCAAGCACACCAGCCTGCTCCTGCTCAGGAGGGGCCCTCTCCCCCAGCGAGCCCCAAAGGCCGGAGCTGTGGGTGCTGCCCCTGCAGGCCACACACCACGTTGGGGTAACAAGTCTAGGGCGGAAGGTGCCAAGGTGCTGACCTGCCCCTCGGCCGAGACAGGCCAGCTGCTCTCCGGGGGAAAGGTTGCTCTTGGAGAAAGTTCTAGAGTCGGCCCTCACCCTCGGCCAACCTTCAGCAACCTTGACAGTACCGGTAAAGCACAGGGCCAGCCGGTTTCAGGTTTCCCAGCAGATCCAAGCACAGGGCCTTTGCTCCCTCCCGGCCCCTCCCATCCCCATCCCGAGCCCACCCCGGCTTCCACGTCCCCCGACGGGCCTGCGTCTCGCTAAGCGGGGCAGGGCTGGTCTGTCACACAGTCGCAGGCCGGCCAGTTACTTCTCCTCGACCAGAACTCAAGCCAGCGTCTGACCAGCGACAAGGGCTGAGTGTGGAAAGCCAGCTTTCTCCTCTGCCCGGCCCCCCAAGAGCTGAGCAGGGAGCTACTGCAACCAAGAAGCAGGTGCAGTGGGGAGACACCCCCTGTACTTGCCTGAACATCGAACTCCTGCAGGAGGCCAGTGATGGTCTGCGGAGAGACAGAGACGCGGTTAGGATCACAGAACAGGGTCTCCTGCTCCCGACTAAATCCCCCCCACCAACCCCCGGCCACACTGTGTGTCCCACAGCGCTGGCTTCTTCCCACCTCGGGGACTTCGAGTCCAGCAGAGAAGCCCGCCCGGGGGCTGGAGTCCTTGCTGGTGGCCGCTTTGACAAGAAACACTCTGAAGGCCTGAGCTGACCCCGAGCTTGGGAGACGCAGGATTGTGACTGCCCAGAAACTGGTGTCCCTGCCTCCGCCCAGTACTGCACTCCAAAGACTCAGGCCTGACCTTGGCACTGTCCCTAAATGTCCTCCATGACTGTCTGTCATCTGGGTTTCCCAGCACCCTACAGCGGACAGCCCCTCCCCTAGAGTGGACAACCTCTCAGAGGCTAGTTTCTGCAAGAAGATCTTCCAAGAACGCCAGTCAGTGGCCTGGAGCCCTGGGGGGCACCGCTGAGAATTTATCCCAGAGCTGAACTTGCACGTGTAAGGAGATGAGCGTGAGCAAGATGGCAGTGTGCAAAGACACCGTGTGCAGCCGGCTGTGGCCAGAGGCTAGAATGCAGAGCACTGGTCTAAGAAACGTAGTGGGATGTTTTACAGCTGGAAGGCCCAAAGCAAGTGCCCTGTGGACTGACCACAGGTCTCCAGCTGTCTACACGCTGCAGCTGTAAAGTCCCAGCTGGGGCTGGGAGCACAGGACGCACAGCCCCGGTCCCCAAGGGCTCGCCCGTGAGAGGCAGCTGGCCTGGGTTTGTACCTGTGGGACTTAGGACAAATCCACATTCCGAGACTCAGTGTCCTGTTCTGTGAAATGGGGACAATCCCTCCGAACACGCATCTACCCAACCGGCCTTGTGCCAATGTGCACGGGAACCCAGGACGCGCGGCTGCCTCAGGCAGGCCACGGCACGCAGCTTACAGATCAGCCGTTATTTCTGAGAGCATTCAGTTGGCTAACTTAGAGCCGCTTCACTTTGGAGCCTGTGAGTGTGTCTGCACGTGTGAGGGTGTGCATGTGAGTGTGCATATGTATGTGTGCATGTGTGTGAGTGTGTGCGCATGACTGCATATGTGAGTGTGTACGTGTGTGAGTATGTGCATGTCTGCGCATGTGAGTGTGTACGTGTGCATGAGTGTGCATGTGTGCAAGTATGCATTCTGCACGTGTGAGTGTGCACATGTGTGTACGTGTGTATATGTCTGCATGTGAGTGTGTGTGTGTCTGCATGTGTGAGTGTGTGCATGTGAGTGTGCATATATATGTGTGTGTGAGCGTGTGTGCGTGACTGCATATGTGTGAGTGTGTATGTGTGTGAGTATGTGTGTGTGCACATGTGAGTGTGTGTACGTGAGTGTGCATGGGTGTGCATGTGTGTACATGTGTGTGCACTCTGCACGTGTGAGTGTGCACATACGTGTACGTGTGCATATGTCTGCACATGAGTGTGTGCGTGTCTGCGTGTGTGAGTGTGCACGTGTGTGTAT
>NW_004567110.1:5399269-5408135 GCF_000260355.1 Condylura cristata | reverse complement strand
CGTGTGAGTGTGTGCATGTCTGTGTGTGAGCGTGCAGGCCTGATTCACGATGCTGTGTGAGTGCGCACGTGAGGGTGCGCGTGCAGTGTGGCCAGGAGCCCGTCCACTCACCTCCCCTTTCTCCACCAAAGGCTTCACCTCAGCGAGGTCCACGTCCTGCAGCTCCCGAGACATGTCCCGCTGTCACCTGCCAGGGACAAAGGGCAGAGGGTGAGCACTTCCTGCTGCAGACCTTTCCCAAAGGGGCAGCCCCACCGAGCCCCGCCCAGTCTCTTTCAGCACTGCAGGCCGGGAGGCCCCTCCCGACCCAGCCCTGGCCCCGGGGCTCGGGGGCGCTTTCCTGAGGCAAGAAGGGGGTTCGTGGACACGGCGGCCTCTCAGTGGCCTCTCAGTGGTACGTGGCCGCACACTCCAAACCAGGTCCTCCTAGCAAACCACACCCGCCCACATGCCCCAGGCTTCTCCTGTGGTTTAGAGGCCCACATGACTTCTCCAAGCCCCAGGCGACAACTGGGGGGAAAGAGGGTCACAGGAGGTGCAAGCATGAAGCCAGCTTCACCCGCAAAGGACTCCCGATGCAGGGGTGTCCTTTGACACAGAACCACCCACGTCCACCCCTCTGCTCTGTGCTGGGGAAGAGGGGCAGGGAGCCAGGCCCCCCCGAGACCAGGGCTCTGACAAGTGCAACACACAGATCTTTGAAGGCAAAAGCGATTCATGAGTCCTAAGGGGGAGCAGGGGGGTGAGGGGCTCAGAGGAGGCCCTTGCGGGCTGGGGTGGGGACCCCAGTGGACACTGACGGACTGGAAATGAGGTCCAGAGCTGGACTGGGCAGGGCTGGGCTGGAGGGAGAGGCTCCACTCTCCGGGGCCAGGCTGGGGCAGGGAGTGTGCTGGGCATCTTTCTGGGAGCTTCACCTGGGCGCCGCGGGTGTGAGCACTGATTCTTATGTATCGAAAGGACCTGGAAGGAAGAAGTGCCCCAGGACTGGGGTGAGGCACAAGAACCCAGTGCTGCAGGACGGGGGAGGAAGTGGCCAGGGAGATGCCAAGGTGCCCCTGTTCCCAGTCATCAGACCAGTGTGGGAGAGGGAAAGTGGGAGAAGGCCAAGGCTGTCCGTCCACAGTCCTGGGCACTGGGTCGCCGGGCCCACAGACAGGGAGGGTGGGGGCAGAGGGGGGGACCAGAGCCTCTGAGTTGCCAGCCAGGAGTGCATGTTCCTCTGAAGACCCAGCTCCGGGAGCCCACAAGAATCCTCTTTGTGAAACACCTCTGAGGTCAGCCGGCCACAAAGCCGGGGTCGCCCTACAAACACCCCCCCATGCCAACACATGGCATTCTGTGGGTGGCTCCCCGGGATGGTCTGGGGCCCCAGCCCGATGTTCCCCAGTAGATAACCAGCCCCACAAGAATGCCTTTATGCAGTCCTTGGAGTCTCTGCTCCAGAACATTCCCCAAACAAAGTTCGTTTTATATCTGTGAGCATTCCTGGCAGCTGCCAGCTCGGAGGCAGGAGACAGGACAAGCTGAGGTCTGTGGGTCTTGCTAATTCAGCGTGTTCATGGTCCCGGGATCCTGCCCCATGGGACTTGTCGCCTACACAGCCTAGGGAAACTTCCAGAAACCCAGGGTCCTGGCAATGCCTCCCTTCATGCTGAGAATGACAAGTCTTCACATTTCACTGGCGCTCTCCAGGGTGGGGGGTGGGGGCACTCGGGGACAGGTGCCTGCCCGTCCCCCAGCCCGACCTCTAGAAGAGATGGGCAGGTTTGGTGCAGCTTGAGCCTGTGCTAAAATCCTCTCAAATGCTGACCGTGACAAGCTCAGGCTGACAAGGACTGGACACAAGGCGCTGTTCCCCCCGGGCGGCCCAGCTCTCCTGGGCTTCCAGAAGCACGCGCACACCAGAAGGCCAGCTTCTGCGGCAACTTGGGCTCTCGTCAGGACACAGCCCACTTTCTGGCCTCTCCAATGAGCTCCTGGGCAACCTCTTTACTTCACACCCTCTTGTCCTTCCTAGTGGGCCTGGCAGCGTCCCACCCGCTAAGGCGTCTTTGCGGCCCACCACTTGCCGTGGGGCACACCCCACGATCCGGGGCAGAGGGTGCCTCTATAGGACTGTGATGTCCAGTGTGAGTCGCACTCACAAGCTCGGCCACGCCCACACCGACACGCCCTCACGTTCTCACACGCACAGAGGCACTCTCAAAACTCACTCTCGTGACCTTCATGCACACACTCACTCATCCCAGCACAGGCAGACTGGCAGCCTGGCTCATGCACACTCACACGCTTAGCCACACACCACTGCACACACACTCACACACCGTCAAAGACACGCACCACCATGGACGCCAGTTTTCTCAGGGCCTTGGAGAGGCCCAGGGGTCAGAGCGACTATCCCGAGACAGCTGCAGACGGCGGGGCCAGTGGAGGGCCCCAAGGTGCCCACACGCATTCTCAGACTCACACCCCAAGACCCCAGCTCATGACCCTGGGCATGCCCTGGGAGTGTGGGTGGGAGACGACCTGGCTTGGGGAGCTCCAGCTGGTGCCTCCACCCCAGCGACACCAACAAGTTGGAGCCCCACATTGGGAGATGTGTCCAGAAGCACCCAGAGGCCCTACCCTGCCCCGTTCTCTCCCTGCCGGCCTCCAGCGCCTCCTAGAAAGTCGGGCTGCTTAGCTGGACCATGACCCGGCCAGGCCACTCGGGCATGGCGTCTCGGCCCTCCTGCCCCACCTGGCCAGGTGTGACATTCTTGCCTGCCAGAGGCTCTGGCGGAATCTAGGGCAGGTGCCCTCTCACCAACCCGGCACCGAGCCCCAGGTGCAGCGCAGGCCTCAGGGCCGCTGCCAGACTGGTTTGGACAGTCACTTCTCCTTGCCCCGCCCGCCCGCCTCCAATGGAACCCAGAGGAAACCAACATTAGAGAAGCAACAGTTGCCCAGAACCAGGCGGGCTGGAGGGCCAGAGCCGGCACCTGTGATGCCCCAGCAAGTATCTGAGCTCTCGGCCTCAGTTTGCTCCTCTGTAAAATGGGCGCGACAGCTATGCCGTCAGGAAGCCAGGGGGCTCGGAACAAACACCGCGCAGAGACTGGCAAATCCGGCTCGTTATCTGTGCCTTTAACTTGGCCGGCCCCTCTGCTGGCGACTCAGGGGTCCAGGGGCCTCCGCGAGGTCACAGAGGACATGCCACAGGGACCCAACAACACCAGGTTTCCAGCCTTCAGACCGGTGGGGCGCTCGCCTTCAGCCATGCTGGTCAATGAGTGACGGAGGCCCGGGAGACAAACGCCTTTCTGGCTCAGGCGACAGGCCCAGGCGACACAGCCGGCAATCTGCCAGGCTTCCGGGGTTCCCGACGAGGCCAAGACTGGGACTGCCCAGAGAAGGGAAGGCTGTGAGCAAGGTCTCCTGACCCCAGGGGGGAGGGATGCGGCCTGTGATTCTCCAAAGCCTGGGTGGACAGCAGGAGCCCCGGGAAGGACTGGGACCACGGGCAGGGCCCCCAAGTAGACCTGGGCTTTCGGCAAAGTTCGCATCCGACAGTTTTCTAATCTCCCTCCACCAGAATCTGGGGCTTCCATTTTGACTTCTGCTCCTCAGGGGCTTCCATTTTGACTTCTGCTCCTCAGAGCCTTCCAGATGAGGCAAGTCCAAAGCAATGACCACTGCCTGGATCTGTCTGCTCCTCGGAGAAGGTGGAGGGGCGTGGGGGGGTGTGGGGTGGCTACCCCGGAAGCTGGCAGATGGGTAACCACAGACTCCACAGCAAAGACCCCTTCTAAAGCCTGGACATCTCTCGCCCAAGGGAAGATGCAACCCGCACAGCTTGGACTGGGGTGCAGGGTGGCGGAGGGGAGGGCAGACTCCAGTCTTGGTGTCCTTCAGGGAATCCGAGGGAGCGGGACCAGGAGGGGATCCTGGCAGCTGTGCATGGTGACTGTCGGAATCGTGACTGCCCCCAGTGTCCCCCACACTCCTGACTGCAGAGCGGGGGAAACATGTCCTCTGCAGCACCCTAACTCTTCACACAACAGAGCCTGGGGGGAGCGGGGGGGTCAGTGGGTGCCTCTGCAGTTGGGCACAGCACTTCCCTGAACACAGACACCCAGAGGCTCCAGGGAACAGACACGTCAGCGGTGACCTCCAGGAAAGGAGCCTCACGCTGGCACCTCTGTGGTCCTCTCTGTGCCAGAGAGAGGCTGGCACCAAGCTTAGACGGCCCTCTCCAGGGTCTCTTGATGCCTCTGCCCCGCTGAATAGGTGGTTCTGGGGCGGGTGAGGAAGCTAACGCCTGCATTTTCTGTGTTGTTCTTATTTAACTGACTTAGTAAAAACACCACGGTGGACTCACGGGCTCATCAACTAAGTTCCCCAGTTGAAGGAAAGAATCTGTCCCAGGCAAAGCCAGAAACGATACAGGGTCACTGGGAAGAGACAGCCAGAAAATGAATCCCCGCTGAGCGGAGGGAGTCTGGGCCTCAGTGGGCCTTACACCACCCTCGGATCTTCAGAGGACAAAGGAGCCACTAGGAAAAGACAAACCCAGCGGCTCGGTCCCTGGGTACTGATGGGCCGGCGAATCTCACTGCTCGGCCTGGGCCAGAACCAGGAGCGGCCAGGGCCAGGAGCGGCCAGGGCCAGGAGCGGCCAGAGCGGCCAGAGCACACAGGCTCCAGGGCACAATAGCAGGAAGAGGGAGGTGGCGGAGAACGGCACGGCACCCCCTGCACCACCGGCCTGGGCCTTCCTGCAGATGCTCAGCGGGGCCCAGGCAGCCTGAGCAACTCGGTGAGGAAGAAGGCGGCCAACCCGTGAGTCCGGACGATGCTGGGAGGCTGGGACTTTGCCTGAATGGCAGGGCGAGCATCAGCCGACTGGACGGCCGGTGAGGTCATTTGCGGCAGCCACACACATGGGCCTGGGTTGGCTCAGCTGGCGGAAACGGATTCTTCCTACGAAACCTTGGTCCCTGAGGCGGGGTGATGGCCGTGCTGGTCGGACGGGCCTTCCCTGACATGCACTGTCACCTCCACCCTGGGGTGGCCTTCCAAGCTCTACAGGAGACGGCCCATTATTTCCGCGGGGCCCTGGGCATGGTCCCAGGACCGCCACCCTGAGCGGGACACGCGGGCACAGGGGGCTCGTGACCGCCCCAGACAAACCCTCACAGCCCTATTTTGAAGGGGTTACTCGGAACCTTCTATGGCCAAGGAGATGCGGCCAGGGGCCGGGATGGGGCGCCAGGCCCTCCAGTGCTTTAAGGAGGCCATGCAACAGTGTGTAGATTTCTACCCGTAGGCTTTACACCATAAAGCCCGAGTGGACACCTTACACTCAAGGTCAAACTCCCGAATGGGCATTCAAGCCCCCAGCCTCACCTCCTCCCACCTCACCTAGACAATCACCTCGCTGGACTAAAAAGTCTCAGGACAGAGCCCAGGGGCCCGGGGAGCAGGTCTCAGTCAACGGGAATGTCTGCGAGAGACCTATGTGGATCCCAATTTTGTGAACTGCCAAAGCAGACACCCCAGGACCCGTCCCCAAGGGCCTGCCCCACCCTGGAGACTCGGGCTCCATGCACACCCGCCTCCTGTACACCGGAGCTGGCCCAGCGGGGGCTGAGCACGTGTTCTAGAATTCACCACAGGCTCTGTGACCGAGGCCGCCCGTCTGTCTCTAAATGTACGAGGAAATGCCAAGAGGGAGGGTCCAGAACCAGACAGAGCCGAGAGGGGCGCAGCCCTGTTCCTGAAATGGAGCCTGGGAGCCAAGCTCAGGCTGCAAAGACAAATCCAGAAGCATCTGAGTCACAGGTGGCTCACCTGCAAGAGGCCACCACTCACCGATCCCAGACCTGGGGCCTCCTATCTGAGCCTCGGCGAGACCCTCTCCTCCTCCCGAGCAGGGGCTCAGGCTGCCTGAGTGCCGCCAGCGCAGCCAGGGCGCAGGGCAGCAAGCAGAGCCCGGTGCCTCCCTACTCAAGGCAACCGGAGGGGCCCAGCGCGGGTTAGCGCATCTGACCGCCCAGCACGCGGGGACAGCTTCCGAAGCCACGCCTGTGTGCCCGGGGCAGCATTCTCACCGCTGAGTCCTTTTCAGACAACGGTCAAGGGCGCCTTGACCAGGTGGTGGGGAATGACAGCAAACTCCAGACGGGTGCCCCCGCCCGTTGGGGGATGAGCACGTTAATATGCGCACCCCCTGCCGGGACAGTCAGTCACACTGTACAGTAGAGGAAACTGAGGCAAGGAGCTGACTGCCCCTCCCAGCAGCAAGCCCTGAAAGAACGTGGTTTGTTAGGCATGAACGGGTGGCGGGACAGGAATTTCAGCTAGGTAATCCAGACAGAACCTCCTCCTTTGCCAGTTTTTCCTTAGCTTCCAAATCCTGAGGGCTTACCTCCTCCTCAGGCTAGCCCTTCTCCGGGCACCCCAGCTGTTTTGGGGAACAAAGGTGCTGACAATCCACAGGTGCAAAGCCTGGCGCTCCTGCGAGCCGCAGTCCCTTAAACCCCCTGGCCTCGGCGTCCCTGTCCGGCTGGGAGTGCACAGCCCAGGCAGGGCTCCTGGAGGCTGGACGGGGTGGGGGGTGCACAGCTGACCTCCTGCCCTGGCCCCTCCCGCCTGAGTCAGGCCCCCTCCCAGCTGCAGTCCTACATGCTGAGTCACCCCTGGCTTGCTCTCTGGGGCTCAGGGCCTTTGAGCCAGGCCTTGGATGGCGTTCCTGGAGCTGGGGCCCCTGGAGGAAGACACAGGGCCACCCTTCTGCCACATCCGAGCCGGGGTGCCAGCCCTCTGCCAGGTCCGCGGGCCAGCCGGGGCGGCCTGCCTGGGTTCCCCTCAGCCACCCCTGCTCAGTGGGGCGGCCGCACTGTGAGTCCCACTGCACTAAATCTCTCAAGAACACCTGCCCGACGCTGAAAAAGAAAAAAATAAAATACAACAAAAACTCCTGCATTCTGTCCAGAAGTTCTCATTACCAGAAGCTCCGCACAGATCGGGTTTACTTCTGCCCCTCTGACAGCAGAGAGAACTCCAGGCCTCCGCTGCCTCCGGCCCCAGCCAGGACACCTGTGGCAAGACTGGGGAGCCAAGCTGCAGTTCAGCTTGGGCCTCAGTTTCCGTCCGCAGACTGGGAGGACTTGGGGGCAGTAACCTGAGGGCGTTAACTTCCCTGCCCTGATTGAACCAATGGCTGGCAATCTAGACGAGCCTGGTGCGCAGGGGCCCCAAGAGGCTCACAGGGCACCCCGCTAAAGGAACTGCCTCCTGGGGAGGCACCGGCGGGTGAGAAGGGACGCAGACTGCAGCTGAGGGTCTCCTCGGCTCCCGGCCCTGGGCCAGACAGGCGCCAAGTCAGAGGCAGGCCCGCTGCAGCTCCCCACTGGTGGGGGCAGTCTGCCCTCAGCTAGGACCTCACAGGCCAGGGGACACCCCAGGTCTCACTCCCCACACCAGCGCACGCACACTTTAGAATATTCCGGTCACAGACAACCTCCCCTCCACAAGCCACCAGCAGCACCCCACAGAACGGTGTGCCCCCCGCATCCATGTCTCCCTGAGCTGGGAGTCCCATTGGGGTCCACACACGCTGTACCTTCTGATTTCAACTCACACACAGGTGTTGCCATACAGGAGGAGGCTGGCATGAAGCCCCGGGGCTGCATCCCCACAGCAAGAACATGTGAACTGGCTACTGTGTTTCTTCGGGTGACTTGGGGGCAGGTTAAGTGAGGCGGATGGACAAGTGGAGGTCAGAGCCCTCCGGCGGGCGGCCCATCAGGCTTCCACTCTGACGCTTCCCGGAAACGTAAAGGAACCGAGCAAGCAGGACACATATTGGGGGACTTGGTGTTGGGTACCAGCCCAGTGGGCCAGACCCCACCACTTCCAGACCTGCTCCCTCCACCTGCTCCTCCTGTCCCGAAGGCACCTCTGATGGCAAAGTGACAAACGGAGAGTAGCGTCAGCTAGCTCTGAGACACCCCTCAAAGCCTCCCCAGCTCCCCCACAAGCCTCCCCAGCTCCCCCACCCCCCAACTAATTTGACAGAGGGGCTCAGCATGCCTCCCAGGAGCCAGTCACATGCTAAGCCCTGGCCAGGCCCAGCAGGCTGCCCTCTGGGGGCCGAGCCATTCCAGCGGCTCTCCCACTGGAGGCTGGACCTAGAGGCAGAGCGCAAAGGAAAGCGGGGGAGGGTGGGTGGAGGCAAAAGTGACGCCACTCCAGCCCCAGCCAGCCCCGGCCAGCCCCAGGAGCCAGATGCCTGCAGGACCCCATCCAGATGACCGCTCCCCAGGCGTCACCGGGCCACCTCCAGGGCGCCCCCCGCCCAGCAGCCCTCCAGGACACACTCGGGCGCGCTTGACACGTGCTGGGACACACCCCGAACCCTCCCCCAGCACACACACCCCGACTTGAGGCTGAAGCAGCCCGGCCACTCCGGCTCAGCCTGGGAGCCGACCACTCACGCCGTCTTCGCCAGTCTCTTCTCCAGGGCTGCTGGCGCACCCCGCCTTCAGACCCCCAACCCGGGGACACCCCTCTCCTCAGCGCTCAGCGCGCCCAGCCCCCCCTCCGAGCCCATCTGGCCAGCGGCTCCAGCTGCGTCTCCGGAGGACTCGGAAGCAAAGTCAAGGTGATCCCGGCCGTCCCTCCACCCCTTCCCGAGCCCCGGGGCCGATGCCTCATCTCCGGGAAGGCCGAGCGGGATCAGCCCCGCTTCTCTTCTCTTCCTCCACCGAGCCCCCACTCCAGGGGCGCCGCGCCCCAAACGCGCTCCTCCTCGCGCTCGCGCCACGACGACCACAAAGGGGAGCCAAGCGCCGAGGCGGCCCCGCGCGCCCCCTGCCCGG
>NW_004567110.1:5383851-5398866 GCF_000260355.1 Condylura cristata | reverse complement strand
CGGCCCCCGCCCTCTCCGGGGACGGGCCGAGGCGCGAGCAGTGGGCGCGCGCGCGGGGAGAGCGTCTGTGTGCGCGCTCGGGCGTGCTTGTGGCTTGGTGTGTCGGTGGGGCTGAGCGCCCCTGTGGCCTCGCAGTTTTCCTTCCAGTCCGCGGCGCCAAGCCCTGCCAGCCCCACTTCCTCAGGGGCGCACCATCTTCCCAAGTTCCCCAGGCCGCCTGCTTCGCTCGCTGCAACGACCTGATGGTCCTCGCTGGGGCCCACCGTGCAGTCTCCTTGCTGGCTCAGCTCTCCGCTCAGATCGGCAGCCCCTTGAACCTCCTCCATCTCCTTTTGCTCACCACTCCCTGAAGCTTGAGCCCCATGCAGCCCCCAGGTCTGAGTCTGCCAGCCCTTCCCCGGTGTCCAGCCCTTGCTCTGCTCTGGGCTGCAAGGGAAGGTTCCCAGCCTTCCTCGGTGTTCCCAGAACCCATGGGAGGGGCCCCACCAGCCTTTGTGGGTCCTCTCTGCTGTGTTGTTTTGTTTAATTATCCGGGCTGTTCTCCACGCGAACTGCATATTAGAGTCCCAGGTGGAACTTTATTTTGAAGGTGCCAGAGCCCCGCCTCAGGCCAGCTGAATCAGAAACTCAGCAAGAGCAGCCAGGCGCCAGGGTGTTTTAAAAGCGCTCCAGATGTTTCTAATGTGCAGCTGGATGAGAACAGAACACTGGCAGAACATCCTTCTACTGACGCGTGAAGAAAGCCCCTGTCTGTGTCCCTGGCCCTCTGTGCAGCCTCCTATCTGCTACCCAGTGCTCCTGCCCAGCCCTCCTGCCTAGCCCCCTGCTCTCCTCAAAGTGAGGACCCTACTCTCCCCTGTGGTCATTGGCCCCAGCAAGTTAGGGTTAACTAGGCAGCTTCAGGGCAGGGCCATGGCCAGCAGGCACTTCCCAGACTTAAAGAGGCCTCAGTGATAAGGACAGCAGAGTCTAAGCGGTGCTCACCAGAACCTGCTCCAGAGGTGAGGACAGAAAGTCCAGGAGGACTGAACAAAAACAGTGAAACTTGAGAGAATAAGACTTTGGACAGGGGAGGGAAAGTCTGAGATAAGAGAGAAGGAGTGGAAGTATCCCCTGGACACGGGCCCATAAAGGCGTCTTTTGCCCTCCTGGGCAATGTTGCCTGGAGTCTTTGCTTTTGTTCTTTTTCCTTAAATATTTTTTCTTACTTTTAAAATAAAGTTTGTGTCTCTCTGCTTACTTATCTAAAGTCTGTGAATTCCTCTTTATAGCTTGATGGGTCAAGCACCTGGGTGGTTCAAAGTGAAAACAGTGCACCCCGGCTTCACAGGGGCCCTGGCAGTTACACAGTCCACCGCACACATGTATTTATGAAGATGTGCCGAAGTCCTACGCTCAGTGGCTGGGCAAAGGCTTTCCCTGTGGTGGAACAGAGGTGTCCTCCGTCTGGGGTCGGGCCCCACCCCCCAAGACAGCTAAGCTGGGCGTACACATTCAGTTCAAATCACTGGACAGCGCACCTGCAGGGTCCTGATGCCAGGGTGGGGTGAGGAGAGCCCACTTCAGAGCCAGCCTGTTGTGTCAAGACCAGCTCTGATCTATGGCTATGGCAGTTTCGTCCGTCCCCCCACCACACACACATTCACACACACACACACACACACACACACATCCACTTCCCCTTACCCGGACACTGAAATGTTTCAACACACACTTATCTATCACCAGTGATTTGCTACCTGCCAAAGACACAGTCAAGTTCAAGAGTGTGGAGGAGGCTGCTACTCCCTCAGTAACAAATGCAAACCTGTGTGTGACTCAGAGACAGGTGTTTTGCCAAGGGAGGCCTTTTCCTGCCCCTCAGAGGCAGTCTGGGAGGGGGTCCTGGCAAGCACCTTCAAGGGCATTGTGGGAAATATGCGAGTAAGTCTAGGGCTGTGCTGTAGGTCTCTGTGTCTCACGGTACTTGGCGCTTAGAACGCTCTTGCTGAAACCCTGGGCACCACAGCACCAGAGCAGCCAGCCCTGCAGCCGGATGCCTCTAAGTTCCATGTGGGAGCTCGGGCTTGTGCACAGGAACCTCGACCTTCCAGAAGGCAATGGACAGGGAACAGTTTGGGAGGGGGGAGGGAGGTGCCAGAGGCATAGGGAGAGGCAGTATAGAGGAGAAGTTTCTGCGTGGTGGCCTGATGAAAGCTCAGGAGAGGCCATCGCTGCAGAGTGAAGCCTGCTGGGAAAGGTCTGCCCCTCTCCCAGAGCCACCAGGCCAGCTACTCCCCAATGCTGCCAGGGGCAGCTTCTACCAGTCAGCACCGGATGAAGCCTCTGTTCTGTGTCTGGCGGAGGCCACCACACTGTAGGAGACTGAGAACCCTGGGTGTACATGTGGCCTGAAGATGTCCCCTCACCCATGTCCCCTCATTCATGTGCCCGGCCCAGGCCAGGAGAGGCAGCAGAAACTCTCAGAGCCCAAGGCAGACTCAACCACCTTCTAAAGGATTGTTTCCTTCTCACTGGTCAGCAATAGAATTAGATTTGCTTCATGAACTCACACGTACTGTATGTGGATTTATGAGATTGGATTTCTTAATCCAATGGACTAATATCCTTTGGAAATTTTATCATAAGCATTCTAACTAAAAGGACCATGGGGTTGACAGGGACCCAGGAGCAGCTGGTTTCAACACTGGGGGCCCACTGCACCTTGGGCAGTTGCTGCCCACCTTGGGTTGCACCATCCCCTCTATGAGGGCTTGGAGGGAAAGGGCCAGAGGAGCCTTCAGGCCTGTGACAGCAACATGGAAGCCCCACTGAGCCTGTGTGCCTCTTCCTATGGCAAGCCAAGGAAGCACCCCTGAAAAGTGAAATGAGGCTGGAAGAGAGATGGAATGAGATGGTGATGATAACGCAGTGCCGGGGGATGGTGAAACGCCAAATATTTTAGCTAGAGTTTTCTAGAAGTCCCAGCTAAAATTCCCAAAGGAATTTAAGGGACTCCAACCTTCCAGCCCCAGTACCGGGCTCTCTTGCTGTCTCTGTCACCCGCAGCATCCATCTCTCCCTCTGCTTCGTCATTCTGATCCGCCAGCACCGTGCACCACATCAGTGAGGCCGTGGAACAATGCTCTTACCCCGAGAACACTTCCAGTTTCGGTGACCCAATTTTCCACCCTTTGCTCCCCAAGCTGCTCCAGGGAGGTGCTGATACATGAGATTTATACTCTCTTATCTCCCCTTTCTTTTTAATTTTTAGTGTTTTATGTATTAAGTTCCACAAAGACCTGGTCGAATAATTCTACAAAGTTTGTGAGCCCCACACACACACACACTTCCCACATCCCCCTCCACAGAAGCTACTGCTTTCATTAACGCATAGATAAGTCTGTAGTCATCTCTGCCACTCTCCACCTCCAGCCCTGGCTGAGCTCTGCAATTTCCTGCCTCAGGAGGAAATTCAGCTCAAAGTTAACAGTAGTTTATGTGTACCTTGTGTGTAGCTGTCCCTTCCTTCCACGACTCTTCCAGGGCCAGGGGCATTGTGGGAAATAGACGCGTGAATCTAGGACCATACTGTAGGTAATATACTGTGTTATCACAGGACTTGGCACATAGAACGCTTTTGATAAAATGTTGGCCACCACCAGCACCACCATCACTATCACCACCATCATCGTCACCCCCATCATCGTCACCCCCACCACCATCAGCTCACCCACCATTATCGCTATCATCACCATCACCCCCACCCTTATCACCATCATCAGTATCGCCATCTTCTTTATAGCCACTATCAGCACGTCATCTTACTGTCAGCACCACACCATTATCTCACCATCTCTCCTGGTTCCTTGCATAGAATCTGATGCAGACTGGAGTCTGTTGGAGGGTGTGCAACTATTTCTTTTCGAACTCTCCCAACTTTACCCAGACTTGCGTAAACTTTCTGGGGAGGGGAATGGGCCTTTCGCCTGCTGTGGGAATGCAGGTGGAAGCCCCCATCAGCACACCTGGATGAGCCATCTCATACAAGCACACCCGGCCTAAAACAGTGGTGAGCAGCGGGGAGAAAACCGCAAAAGGAAGACAATGAGTTAGACGTTCGCATGTCTGGCGGTCTTGGAGGTGAGTGAAGAGGTACATACCTTTTGACCCATAGAAAATCAGTTTCTTTTGGTTCAAGTGTTTATAATAGTTTGCTATTATACAGGGTTGCTGTAACAAGCGACCATAAACTGGGAAGCTTAAAACAACAGGAATATTGTGCCTCATGGTTCTGGACATCAGAATGTTAGATGTGACCCCAAACTTAAGGAATATATTCTGTAAATGGGGTCCTGCTATCAGTTGCATAAGACAGAAGAAGCAGGCTTAGTGTGATAGATCTTTAATAGAATTAGTGTACAGAGAGAGAGAAGAGGGGGAAAAGGATATTCCTAATAGGCGTTTCCAATAAAACACTCAAATGACCCATCTCTTTGAAGGCAAATGCCTAGCCAAATAGGGTCCCCCAGAGCAGGACACTAGGCCCAAAAGCTTGCTACAAGTCTGAGCACTTTCCTGTGGAGAACAAGACAGCTTGAGCAAGTCTGAGACACAAGGAGCAGGTAACAGGTCTCTGCTAAGGACAGCCCCCCGCGGGTCCCTCACCCACACGCCGCTCCCCCAGGGCTCTCTTCCAAGTGCCTCTCCTCCATGGATCTCCTCTAAGTCCCCCCAAACCCGTAGTACAGGTGAAACTAGAGAAGCAAGAGCCCCCGGAGCCTGCCTGCCTTCTGCATTACATTCTCCCCGGGGCTCAGCCCAGCCCCTCGTCCCCAGGGGCTGCGTGTAAGTGGGGGCAGCCTCTTCCCCGCCAGAAGTCTGGCCCCCAGGTGTGGGCAGGTGGTGCTCCCTCTGAAGGCACAGGGCAGACTCCCTCCTTGCCTCTTGGTGTCTCTTGACTGGCCCTTTCATCGCCCCCATCTCCGCCTCTTGCACCCCTGACCCTTCGCTGGAGTCCCTGTCCCGGTCAGTCCCTCCCAAGTCCCGCTTCACCCACCTTAATGCAGCCTAACCCAGAATCCCCCTACAGCAGCAAAGGCCCCACTTCCAAATAAGGTCCTATCCGGAGATTGGGGGGCGGGGCGGTGGTGAGTAAAGTGGGGAGGAAGAGAGGATTCTGGGGCCTGCTTCTTGGGCAGCTGCTGCCCTTCCTGGCCTGGCTTTCCACCGCGGCCTCTCCAGTCCCCTTCACCCCATGACTGCTGTCGTCTTGAGCAGCCTAAATCATAGGTCTTGTCCACTTCGACTTTGTATTGTTCCTGTGGCCTGCCAAGCTCACCCCCCCCCTCCCGGTGCGATGGACATGACCTTGTGCACACCCAGACTTCCTCTCCCTCCTCCAATCCCCAGGGGACCCACAGCCTTCCCTGCATACACTCTTCACGTCTTCACCTCTGAGTCTTTGACCAAACTGCTCTCTCTTTCTGGAAAGCCCTCTTATGCCCCCTTCACCTGTAGGCATTTTATTCCTCTGGGGAGGAAAAGCCCGGGACAGGTCACTACCATGCCAGCTCTCCATCCCTGCCCGCCCTCCTTGAAGCTGGGCATCTAGGCATGCCTGGCATGGACAATAGTGGGGCGGGATGCGCCCTCTGTCACTGCTGGTGGAACTTGAATAGCCAGAGTGTGACCACCTCTCTCTTCTGGTGCTCCTCCCCTGCCCCAGCCACCACCAGCATGCCCGCTCCATGTCTCACGTCCCCGGGGTCTGCAGGGCGGACACATGGAGCAGAATCTTCGGCTGACCACGCATGGACATGGAATGCAGCGGGGTGAGGAACCCCCTGGCAATGCTCCTGGGGCTTCCCAAAGTCAACTCTCGCAGTAAATCTATCTGTCCCTCTGCATTAGATTCATTGCTCTTAACTCAACATATATTTCTCAAGCATTTATGATGGATCAGGCATTGTGCAAGGCGGTAGATGGGAATTAAGACAGGGAAAAAAAAAAAAAAGTAGCATAACTGCCTCGTTGCCACCGCCACAGAGCAGTTAAGTAAGAAGGAGGAACTTGGAAGACTCCGGGGCCCACGCATCTCACTTACTGGCATGGTGGGCAAGACCTCGCCTCGCCTCCTGGTGGTCTCCAAATACTGGGTGCTTGCTTTCTTTATACTAGAACTCTATCGTATGCATGTGGGCATAAATATAAATGGAAACAGCGTCAGCAGTGAAAGGCAGGGCAGACTTAGGGGCTCACGTAGCGGCAACATCCAGGGGAGAGTCAGCTTCAGGCGTAGCTGTATCAGGGCTCCGATCTCACCAGGCCTGTTTCTAAACTCTCGGTATCACTGGGTCCATTTTAATCCTCGTTAATTTTTGACCCTTGCTGGATTAAACTGGAGGACTGTCAGGAAATTGTAGGTCAAATAGAGGACTCCTCGTGTCTGAGGAGAGAAAAACGCTCGCAGAGGTCCTTGGCTTTCTCTGAGTCGTGGGAGCTTGGGGGAGCCCAGACGAATGCTTGTGGCTTCTGCATGAACTGCGGCCTGACGCTCCACCCGCCTGGCACAGCCTCCGTCTGCACCACCGTCACCAGGTGCCCCTTCCAGCCGGACCTGCCCTCCTGGCCTGTCCAGTCATGCCAGGCGGCGTCACCTGTACCTGTGCAGTGCAAGGCACCCCGAAATAGGGCGGCAGCTCCTCCCTCTTGGGAACACACCGCCTTTCACAGGGAGGACAAGACGCCAGTGGAGTGTGCTAAGTGGATGGTCCAAGGGAGGAGAGGAAGAGATGCAAAGTTTGACTTTCTGTGTGGAAATCAGTTAATGAACTTATCGACTTACGTTCAGGGTTCAGGGGTACACACAGCTACGCCTGGTGGAGAGCCACGCTTACTCACTCCTCTAGCCTAACACTTCCAGCTGTGGGACCTGGAACTTGGCGCGGGCCCCGCTGCCCTCCAGCTTCAGGGAGGGGCTCTCAACAGCTGCCCTCATCCCACCGTTCCTAGTGGACCTGGGGGACCCTGGGCCCGCTTGGACTTCTGTCGGTCCCTACGGGCCTGAGTGGGAGCAGGCCGTGCCGAAGAGAGGCAGCCGGGCGAGGCACCATGTGTGTCCCAGCGCTGGGTCGTCAGTCCTCAGTGGGTGAGGCCTGCGGTTGGGGTGCTGGGAAGACCACAGCTTGGCCCAGCGGGAGGGCACCTTGTGTCTGAGCCTAAGATGGCCAAGGACCACGGCACCAGGAATGCTCATCGGACACTACAGGATACAGGTGCCAAACTGGCTCACTCGTTCCCTCCTCTGGCGTAGACCCGGCCTGAAAGGGGTCCTCGTGGTGGGTCAGGAGGTTGCCCGAAGGAGCAAGCTGCCGGAGATGCCCCTGCCCACCCCCGTGACGGGATTCCACTGCAGGACCCTGTCGGTGAGGTCCTGGGCATCTCGGCCGTGCTGGGCCGTGGGGTGGGGTTGGTGCCAGCTTCCCTCGGTGGCCTTGCCTCTGGGTTCTTCTGGTCTCTGCGCTGGGGGTGGCAGGCAGCAAACGTCATACATCTGGATCCCCAGAAGCTGCTATCCACTTCCTGGTCACGTCCACCACTCACCAAAGTCTCAGGGGTCACGCACACGACGGTGCCATAGAAGCCGGGGGTGCAGGCACCTTGGTGAGTCTGTTTCTTGCAGAGTCCAAAGTTGGTCAGTTGGAGGTGACCCTGGTGGTTTGGCAAGTTCTCGGGTTTGAGGTACAGGTGGGGGCTGCCCTGGGCGTGGACATGCCCTGAGCAGGGCCATCTCTGCCAGACGGAACGGGTGGCATCTACAGGGGATGCCTCTCGCTCCAGATGTGTGAAGTCTAAGCCGGCCCCACGCTCCGGGGGATGTGGCCTGTCTGGAGTCCATGCCAGTCCCACATGGAGGGACACTGATGCCTCTAGACCTTCTGGCTTCCTCGGGCCTTTCACGGTGTCTATTTTGCATTTCTCAGGCCCGAGCACCTGGCCACGCCGCTCAGAGGCAGCCGCTCAGAGGGCCCTGGTGCACATGGTTCGGGTCAGCACCACCCTCTTGTGGAGTGTCCCCTCCCCCCAAGCCAGTGTCCCCCCAAACTGGCAAGGGGCCACAGGTGCGCGGGTCCACAGCTTGGTAGCCGATGACAGACATAATTGGTGTCAAACGGCCCTCCCTCCTCCTGATGACGGGCTGGGCCGATTCATGGCATTTCCTGAGCTTTAATCTCTTCCTCTGGCTTCCAAGGCTGCACTTTCCCTCTCCCAGTGGGACTAGGACGGTCCAAGCAAACAGCTGTTTTGCTGGTAGAAGGGTCCACAAATCTGAGCTCTTTCCCCTGGCCCCAGCCCGAGGGTGCTCCGCCCCAGCCCAGGACCTGGCTGAAGAAATGCAAAAGGATTTTGTAGCAAGCCTGACACCCGCCCCACCCCATCAGATGCCAGGAGGCACATCCCAGGACTTTGATTCCTTGCTGTTAATGAAATCTCAGTCAGGCCCCTTTGCAGGACCAGCTCGTCCGTAGCGACCTGCCAGTGTCGTGACAGTCAGGAAGGCGAGTCTGTGCCTTCCTCCCAGAGACAGGGCCCTCCGGAAGCACAGATGTGCAGTAAGGGGAGGCGGGGATGAGACTGCCAGGGTCTGAGAGAACTAAGTCACAGCTGCCCTGATCCCAAGAAGGAAGGGAGGGGTGAGGAAGTGAAATGAAGAAGCCCTCACTTAAAAGTGATAAGAATCCCTGAGCCTGCAGAGGCTGAGGCTCTGGGGATTGAGGGTTAATTAGGTAGCTGCAGGGACAGGGTAGGCGACTTCAGAGAGTTAAAGAGGCTTAGGAAAGCAAATTCTAAGAGGTGCTCACCAAAACATACTCCAGAGATGAGGTCAGAAAGTCCAGGAGGACTAAACAAAAACAGTAAAACTTGAGAGAATAATGCCTCGGCCAGGGGAGGGAAACTAAGATAAGAGAGAAAAAGGTTTAAACAGGCCAGCTGCCCTGCCCCTCCCAGGACAGCGTACCTGGGTGTCCTCGCTTTCTTCCTTTAAACAAATTTTTCTTTACAAACATTGCTCTCCTGCTTAATCATCTCAAATGTTTGCGAATTCCTTTTTGCGGCTTCACGGGACAGGAAACTGTGGGGGTTCAAGGGCTAAGTTAACAGTGCACATGGTGTCAGCGGAACGGAGGGGCTTTTCAGAGGCAGGCCCACCTCTCCGTGGGCAGTGCGAGGCCGTGGGCGTCCCATTTCACAGATAAGGAGGCTGAGCCCAGATTTGGCCAACATCACAGTGCAATCCGCTTCTCAGCCCTGGCCTGGGAGGTGAGGCCAGTGACTCACAGCTGGACAGGCAGTTTATGCTCTGTCCAGGTCCCAGTGACTCCAAGAGGAGGAAGACGTATGGCCAGGAACCGTCAGGAGGAGAGAGAATGTGACTGTCTGCGCCCACCTGTACGTAGGCAGTAGGTAGCCTGTAGGTACCTACAGGTACCTGTAGCCTATAGGTAACCTGAGGCAGCCTGTAGGTAGGTAGGCACGGGTAGCGTCTCCAGAAGCAGAGGCAAGGCGGGCGGACAAAGTCTCCGATGTGTCCAGTCCGAAGGCATGTCTGCCCAGGGAGACAGCACCTCGCCTCAGCGCAAGGCCTCAAGCGTCAGTAGACCATGGCTTCAGCCTGACAGAGTATGACTAGGAGATGATGCAGTCCGGATGCCGCTGTTACCTATCTCAGAAATGTGTGACCTAAGGAGACCTACTGTTACAGGGCACCCCAATGTGAATCGGGTCCTCACCTGTGCGCTTACGATTCCATCGTATTATGGACACACTCAAAAGGTTCAATAATGGATTTATTTATAAGGAAAAAGGTAAAGGAATAACCCAGGGAAAGAGGGAGAGAAACACAGGTTAATTAGGATGTCTTACCAGTTCTGCTGACTTGGACTCCACCGGCTGCTGAAAACCGATGGAGCGCCAAAACGATCAGCTGCGAACCACCAGGGCCCCCCAGAGCCCGCATGTCCGGTTTTATCCCAACCTGGCTGCTCAGCTCCGCCCTCACGTCCCAGCTGCTTCTCCTTGGTACTGATGGGATTTGGAGTTCCAGCATCTGGAGTAGGGGCGGGGTCCATGAGACCTGTACCTGTTATACTACTAGAAAACTTAGATAAATATGAACTATAGACATTCAGAGATACATCAAAAAAAAAAAAAAAACACCAAAAATTAACATAAAGCATTGTATAAATTTGGGTGCTTATCCTTCCAGATACTTTTATAAGGGTATGCATGTTGCTATGCATGTCAATGTAATACTAAACATTTGATGATTGCAGTTGTTCATTTAATTGTAAACATGCCAATAAACTACCATAATTTATTTTACATAGTATTTTAGAGACATTTTTAGAAGAATGTTTTCAGAGAACCATACATGATGAATCTCTTTGCATTTTTAAAGTATGCCCACACTTTTTTTTTTACTTTTTTACTGCAAACGACACCACACATAAAACAGAAGAGGCACCAATTGTAAATGCTCAGTTAACCGACTAATTATACGATGAATAATTGCAAAAGAACACCCAAGATCAGAGCGCCTACCTGGGACCTCCCTCCCTCCCTCCATCACCACCATCCCTGGCAAATGTCTGAAGGGCACACAGAACCTGTTGTGTTACATGGCTGGAGACCAGCTTCCCACACAGTGTTTCAGATTGCTGGACATTCTGGCAGTTTCTGGTTTTGACTGGGTGAACAGCCCCCACCATCTCTGTGCAAACTGCCCGTAGTTCATCAAGTAGGACCTCTGAGCCAAAGGTTCATAGTTCAAGTCACTGGAGCCATTGCTGCAATTCACCTTCCAAGGTGAGGTTGGGTCCCGCTGTGAACGCCTCCTGGTCTGATGGTGAAAGCAGGTAGGTATCTCATGGCCTCCAAGCATTTTATTTATTAGTGAGAAAATGACACCCTTCTTCTGTGCCCTACACTTGGCCTCTGAGGATGAGAAGCGCGAGGCCCTGTCATCTCTTGAGTTCAGACACCTGTCATCAGGAACGCATCTCACACACGGCCTCTGAGCTGGGCCTGTGACTGTGTTCGTCATGAGAAATGAGAGTCCTACCCCAGGACCCCCCCTCTTGTGCCCCGAGTCTGGAGCCATTTTTTGGCTCCCAGATTTGAAGCCAGACATGGCGCCTTTCCGGGAAGTCCTTGCTCTGCTGAGCAGGGCCTGTGCTGGTGCCCAGGCTGCAGGCGGCCGGCTGACGAGGGTTCAGCAAGTGACAGCACCGTGATGGTGGAAAAGAACTGCGAGCCACACTGTCAAGGACCCTTAATTCCTTGACACAAGCTATGCAACCTCTGTCGACAGACACGGTACGGATGGAGGGGAAATGCTCTGAAAAATCAGACTTTCCACGCTAACTTATGTTGTGACCTCCCTTTTTTGTATAATCGTAATATCAAAATATTCTGAGCAACCTTCAGCTTACAATTGGATTGCCTCAGCCTCAGGAGGCGCTGCCTGGCCCTGACAAGCAAGGACTGCACCAGGGTGAGACATTCCTCTCCAAGTCAAAAGTCATTAAACAACTGGCTGATTAATAAAAACAACTGGCTGTTACTGCAAAGTCTCTCTCACTGCCAGAGGAGGAAAACCCAAATCTTATCACTCTATCTCATATAGCCTTCTATTCAATTTCTGAATAACCACTCCAGCTTCCTACTATCTAGTCTTTAGATATGGAAATTCACCCAAGTTGCCTATGCAGAGCTAATCAGGTTTTCTACGATCTAGACTTCAAGAAAACTCACTTAAACTTTCTAACAAGTTTTTCAAAGAACCTTACCTTAATTTGATTTACAAGAAATTTCCTCTTCCTGCCCTCATTTAACCCCCTAGGATGTCTCTATGAGAATGAAAGCCCTTAAGTAATAGATAATATTTCAGGGATTTTATTTTGGTCAGTCTTCACTGTGGTAAATATAGTAATATTAGTCTTAAACTTTATAAATCTATGTACCTTGATAGATTGATTTTAAAAGTATTATAATCTCAACTAAAGGTCAAAACGACCCCAGACTATTCTCAGCAAAAAAGTGATTGTGATCTCAGCCCATTTCATATGCTAATGCCATCCCTCTGCCTGCTTGAAATGTATAAAATAAACTCTGCTGAAGGCAGAGCCTAAGACTTGCACCCAACTCCCATTCCCGTGTCTTCCTCGCCCCTGCTCCCTTTTTTTCCACTTTTTCTAGGACTCTCCACTCGCGAACACCGTTCCCACCTTGAGACCCTGCCTGTTCTGCCCCCCAATAACCCGTGATCGGGGACAAAGAGTCTCCGACACTTCCCAGACACCTATTGCATGCTGGGTCTGCTAGATGTCCGTGCACTTGATCGCCATTTTTTAACAACCCTGCAAAACCATCTAGCCCCTGTAGCCCCATTTTACACATGAGGAAACCGAGGCTCAGAGAGGTGAGGTAACGTCCGCGCCGCTGAGAAGACACAGCCAGGCTGACTCCTGGCCCCTGCCCTCTCTGGAGGACACAGCGGGGACTCTTTCTCCTCAGAGGCAGGCGGCCATCTTGGAGCAGGGTCTGGGAAACGTTTACTTCAGCCCTGGACTTTGCTGGAAAGTGTCACCCTTCTGCCTGGGTGGGCGCTTTGACCCTTGTGCCCCAGAATGTGGGGCTGAGGGGCACTGCTCCTCAGGGGACGACGTCCTGCCCGCATTCCGGGCCGCCTCAGTGGAGGCCCCAGGGCCCGGGAGAGGGCCGCCCCCTCAGACACCGTCCTGGCCTGCGGAATCCCTGCCTGACGCTGCTTGTACTGGACGCTCATGCGGCTGACCCAGGGCTCAGAGAAGGAAGGAGGAGAGGGGATGGAATGTCTGCTCTCTTGTAACAGGGGGTCCCTAGGAAAAAGGGAAGTTCCAGGGTCCCTGCCCCACCCAGAAGGAGGGTGGAGCTGAGCAAAGAAAAAGGAGAGAAGAGAAGGGGAAGAGAAGGAAGCAGGACGGAGAACAAGATAGAGACCTGAGGAAGCCACATGGAGCAGCAAGCATGTTCTGGAGAAGCCGTGCTTGTTTCCTGGCCCTGGACTGGCTAAGGCAGATGTGGGTGAGAGACCTGCAGGGAGGTGACTATGGCCGTGTTTATATTGATTTTGATGCTCTTTTCCTCCCAGACTTGCCTGGCCATTTCTGACCCTTTTCCACGGGTCCCAGCCAGAAGGTGCTTTAGTCTCGTGGCAGCTTTCAGGCCTTTCCCTGGGCCGATCCCTTTTGGGTTGACTTTTGCCCACGAGGGGATGGGTCACTTCAGGTGTTTGATGTAAAAGTTCTATTCTTTGTGTTCTGTATTGTATATTCACTGTATTACAGTCCCTTTTCATTAAAGTTTTATATGTTTTGTCTTCTTGCGGAGGAGGGCAGAACCCACTTAGAGCAGGCAGGATTTTGGGGCTTCAGGGCTGTCCCTCTTCCCCTGGAACAGATTTGGGGTGCCCTATAACACTCTCAGGCCTGTGAGCATCCGGCATCTCCTTCAGTCTGGTCCCTGCAGCTCCATTTTACAGATGGGGAAGCTGCACCCAGACAAGCCTGGCCCAGGGCTCCTGGCCTCACAGCTGGTAGCTTTTGGCACAAGGCACTGGAGACGGCTGTAAACCATGTGCTGGTGAGGGCTATGGGGTTCCTTTTAGCACCCCGAATTAATAGATGGAAAATACCAGAATTGGGGGACACTTAACTAATTTGTCCACAATGAACCAGCAAGACAGTGGAATAGCCACGAGCTGAAGCAGGCAGCTCAGACCCCATTTGGCTCCTAACGCCCCTGTCTGCACAGAACCCAGTCCATCCATCTTTCTCCTAAACCACCAGGCACCTTCAAATGTGAGGGTTCTGCTTCCTTAACATCACATGGACAGGGGGGTCACTGCTTGGAGCCTGCACTCTCTGGGCAGGTACTGGGGGGCCCCACGCCCGGACCCTGACTGCTCTGGGCCCATCTTGGGGGCTCAGGATCCAGGCTGGCTCACTGCTGCCACTCCCAGCCTTACCACCTCCTCCCAGGGAAAGGGGCCTCGCCCTGAGGTCACCTCCGGCCTCCCCTCCCCCAGCGCGGAGCTGCTCTCTCTGCAAGAGTGATAACATGTTTAATCATTAAGTGAGTCATCTGGGGAGGCTTCCAGGGGCTGATTATTAATAGAAGCTGGGAAGGTGTGCACGCGGGAGCCAGGCCTGAGTTCTGGGTCCCAGACTGGCTGGGTCTGGATTTCTGCAGTCACCTGGGTGATTCCGATCCTAGGCCGTCACCCTTGACTCATCACCGCCTGGCTGAGAGCTCGGCCTCCTGCTCTGGGGTCCCCCCTTCCCGTGCGAGCCGCTGCCTCACGTCCCGCCTGCTGCCCGCTTACATCATCCATCCCCAGGCTGGCTGCAGGAGCGGAAGCTTCCAGTCCCAGGGGCCTGGGCCAAATTGTCTACCTTCGTGGCACCCAGTTTCCTCATCTTTGAAATGGAAATGGCAACACCTGAGTGGTGAGGAGGACAGTCATGTGGGCACCCCTCAGGCAGCGCCACGGCCGGGCTGAGTGAGGGCAGCGGTGGTCATGCTGGAAGCCCGTGGCCACGGGGTGTAGCAGACGCTGGGCTTTGCACATGCTGCTCCCCCTGCTGTGAATGTCCTTCCTGGCTTCTCAGGCTCTCCTCCCTGTGGAGAATAACAGTCCTCTGAGGAAGTATGCATATGGCAAAATTGAGTAGCCAGGTCCTTGACACTTTCTCCAGCAGGATTCTAGGGCAAGTCCTGTCCATTTTGAGCCCTCTCCCCTCCGTGTCGGGGTTACTGGACCCAAAAGCAGCACAGCCCTCGCTGGGTTTGGATTTGTTTCATCCCCAAGTGTGACACAATTTTAGGCCAAAAAGTCCAGGTTGGACAGAGAGCAGCTTGAGGTGGAAAGGAAGGGACCCGGACCCTGGGGTGGGAGTGGGGTGGAGGGGTCTGCTAGCTGGGCCCTCACCG
>NW_004567110.1:5371263-5383681 GCF_000260355.1 Condylura cristata | reverse complement strand
CAGGTTGGACAGAGAGCAGCTTGAGGTGGAAAGGAAGGGACCCGGACCCTGGGGTGGGAGTGGGGTGGAGGGGTCTGCTAGCTGGGCCCTCACCGAGGTGACCACATGGCGCAGCAGACCTCTCCTGACCCTCCCGCTGCTCCCCTCAGCAGTGTACTTCATTATTCGGCCTGTTCTGCTCCCCATTGTCTCTGGTGAATCCTCTCACTGCCCCTGCACCTCTGGCCTGTACCCCAGCTCTATATGCATAAATAAATAAATGTTAAAAAAATAGAATTAATTCCAATAAGAAGAAATTTCAAATTGGCTACACTTCAAGGACTAGGCAGCCCCACAGGGTCCTGACAGGTGCACTCCCCCGCCCCCGAGCCCATTGCCGTGAAGGTTCTATTCCAGCTCTGACCTGAGTGACAGCAATTGCGCCACTCCCCCGACTGTGGGTGAGGACCCACATTTTGGGCACGGCTCAGATGAGCCCCAACAGCCTAGAAGGAAGAAGAGGCTGGGAGAAAGGCCTTCCAGTGCCTGGGTGCAGCCGAGGCCGTGCAGGGGCCCCCCAGTCCCTGTAAGGTTTTGTGCCCCGCTGTTGTCAGAGTGGCGTGGTGGGTCCTTCCTCGAGAAGCCTCTGGGCTGCCCTCCGAGGGTGTCTCCATGGCCCGCGTTCCCTGGCACGCTGCTGAGGGACGCTTTGTGAGACGGCAACTTCCAGAGCTAGACTCATCTTCTGCTGAGAACTGTCTCTTCTCGGGGTGCTACTGGCTCATGAGAGGCATCTCCTGGTCACCAGTGTGCCCTGGACCTGGGGACAGGCTGGCTTCTCCAGATGCAGGCGAGGAAAGTGCGACTGCCAGAGCGGGTGACTGGGGTAGTGAGCATGGCTCACAACAGCACTGAGTTTAAACCTCGTCACTTCCAGGGTGACCTTGCCCACTAGACCCGTGAGTCTGGGCAGATGTGAGCAGAATTAGCTCCCGCTGCTCCAAGATGCACCCACCCCTTCCTGGCTCACAGCACCGGCCTGGAACAGCAGGCAGGAGCTGAAGCTCAGGGAAAACCAGGGCGGGGAGGAGGGGGAGGGGCAGAGCGGGAGCACGGGAGGGAGTCGGCCCACGAAAGAGCTGAGGAAGCCTGGGCAGGTGTGGCTGGGGCAGCGGTGACGGGGTGACAGACCCCCTGTCTGCGCAGCGGCCCTCAGGCTACCGGCAGGCCTGTGTCTTCCTGTTCTGCACCGCCCCACCCCGCCCACACCTGCCTGGTCACGTCCTCCCCGTCCTCCCCGTCTTCCCCGTCTTCCGCGTCCTCCCGTCCTCCCGCCCCTACGTCTGCACACACACACTGAGTCAGCCTCCCTGAAACAGGTAAGCCGCAGGTGTGTCTGGCAAGGCTGACCTGCTGGGCAGGGGTGGGGTTACCCACTGCCCCGCCTCTTCCCAAGTAAGGGGCCCTCACTCTCATGCCTCTCTGCCTTTCTGATTAGGTAGTAGCCAGAGAGCCGTCCCTGGGAAGCATAATTTTATGGCATCTGAGTTCTGCCTTCACCCAAGACACCTTTGAAGCAGCAGTCACTCACCCCCGGGCTGTCCACCCATTTGTCTAGAGCAGCCTCTGCTGAGCCAAGTGTTTGGCCGTTCTGCTGAGTAAGGGGCAAGGAGGCTCTGTCCCACGGTGGGGGCGCGCCCAGCCTCCCACTTCGGCTCCCCGACTCCTGTTCTCACAGTCTCGGGGTGTGAAGCCTCAGAGCAAGCTGACGAGGGAGACGCAGCTGTAACCCTGACAGCGGGCAGAGTTTAAGTCAAAGTGTCTCCTGCTGCTACAACCAAGACCCATCGGGCGCGGAGATTAAACCACAGAAAACTACGACCTCGCGGTCCTGACGCTGCAAGGCCAAGGTCAAGGTGTCCGCAGGGTTCGCGTCTTCTGAGGCCTCGCTCCTTGGCTTGCAGGGTCCCTGATCTCTGCTTCAACAGACCTCAGGCCCCACCCTGAAAACCTCATTTGAACTTACTTACTTTTTTCGTATTAATTAATAAATGCATTTCCTCATATCATTGTTAATTTTTGGACATTACTTAATGTCTCCCTCAGGTGATGGCGTCTCCCACCTCTGGCACCTGGCTCTCACCTCCCCTGTCCTGCTCTTCCCTTTCTAAAAGATGTGTCTGCCAAAGCAGTCAGTGGCGCTGCTGGGGCCCCAAAGACGGCCACTTGAAGCAGGATGAACTCAGCGTGCTCACAGGCCAACTGACATGAGCGAGAGCTACGTTCCTGCTGTGGAGTCCCCATCACAGAAATATCGGAAACTTCAAACAAAGACCTGGCACTCCTACTACAAAGTAATTATCCTTCACTCCCAGCCCACTTACTCCAGGGCAGGGTCCCTGGTGCAGGAGGCTGTCCAACAGCTCAGGGCCAGAGCCGGACCCCACCTCGGCAGGCTGCTCATCACACATTAACCCGCACACCCCATCACTCACCCCTTCTTTGAATTCTGCGGCACTCCAGACAGAAAGTGCCTCCTCCATTCTCCCCATCACTTTCCATCACAGAACTCCCAACTTGAGACAGAACTGGCCAGATTTCCCTTATGTAGCTAGGTTCTGGGCAATGTCAAGTGAAAGTGGTTGGAATCCAGGAAATTTACTTGAAGGAAGTATGCACAAATGAATTTGCCTCTTCCTTATGGATGACGAGAATGAAATGCAATGGCTGGACTTCAGCAGCCCTGGTGGACCATGAGGTGACCTGAGGAGTGAAAGGTAGCATGAAATAGTGAGAAGCAACTGGGTGATTGATATGCTGGAGTACCGGATCACCCCTGGACTCAATTCTGAAAACCTCAGGCACAAGAGAAAAGTAAACGTCCATATTGCTGAAACTGCTGTTATTGTTTTCCCTTTCACTCCCAGCTGGACATAGCCTTAAACTAGTATAGGCCGCCTAGAGGGTGAGTCAAGGCAGAAGATGATTTTGTGCAAGTCATATCACTTTCTGGAGTCTCTGTTTCCTTAACTGTTCATTGGCTTAGTCATAGAATCTATCCTGTAAGGTCGGTGCCTGGGTCAAGGGAGAAACTCCATAAAGTCTTAGCAACAGCTCACTGTGAGACCCAGACAGTGGAATGTTCCAGTAAAGAACCTGCCCAAAGCCTCGGGGTCCCGGCATGAGGCCCAGGTTAGGATCAGTGTCTGTGGGGTGATGATGTGGATGCTTCACTTTCTTTCATAGGTGATTGTGAATCATTCAGGTCTTGACTATGGGACAGACAGCTCATCTCCGGGCTGGGCCTTCATCCGAGTGGACAGAGGAAGGCACCTGGGCAGCGCTCTTGACCTTGAGTCTCTGCCAGTTTGGAGAATTCTCTGGAAAGAGGGTCTGCAGGGAATTGGGCCTCCTTTCCACCACGCTGCAGGAATCAGAACAAAATAAGCTCTAATCACACATCAAACATTTCCACCTCTCTACATCCCCAGCTGTCCAAGAACTCAATCTATAAAAACATGCAGGATTCGGACACAGACAGGGTCAGCTTGGAGGGGTCTGTTCTACCCCTTACCTGAGAGCAGTAGATTCATTCAACCAGGTCAGCATCTCCGAGACCTGGGGAAGAAGCTATGTGCATTCTCTGGGCCTTACTGTTGCTTTTGTACAATGATCTCAAACGGCTGCTAAGAAGAAGGGATAAGATAACTCTCTGGCAAACAGTGGGAATTAATAAATCTCCTTTGCTCCAGAGCCAGCCGACGGAGCCTGCCGGACCAAGGAGACTGGTATGCGAGAGCACAGTGGGGAAGGGTGTGACTCCTGTCTTCCTGTCTGCCAGTGAGCCAGCCAGGGGGACCGAAGCCAGGTAACAGCCCGGGAGGTCAGCCAGACCCTGCAGGAGAGCTCTGTCCCTGCTGCTCCGCACTACACCCAGAAAGATGTCTCAAGGCTTATGAAGTGATGAGGAATTTGGAATCAGGCTTCTATTTTAGTGGTTTTTTAAAATATTTAAATTATTTTATATTTCCATTCCTGTCCGAATATGAGAAATCAAAAGCAAAGTCGTGATGGGACTTTGGAGAACTCTCTAGAACTGACAGATGGAGTTAGTCTCCTCCACATGATGGTGGACAGAAATGAGTACCTGGACCACTTCAATGAGAATCCTCTCGTGTCATATCAACGGGTGATGTCTGTCCTGGGCATAGAGTAGAAGTGTGATTCTGAGTACGCTCAGGGTCTTTGCCCTCCCTGACATGTTCCTTCGCACCACCTGCTCACTCCTCCTGGAGTCAGCTAATAGCTAGGTAGTGGCTCAGGGAACTCCCTTCGGTGAAGGTCGCTCCAGAGGGGGACACACGTTGCTTCTGATCCTCCCCACAGCTGTGTGAGTTAGGCATCTACAGAACACTGCACTATCAGGAACCTGAGGCGGATGGCTTGCCAGAAGCTTCCACACTGCAGCGTGCTTCCTGGGGGGGGAGGGGGGGGGAACGGACCATCCTACCAGGCAGCGGAGGAAGCTTTCTTCTTCCTCCTCTGTGAGGTTATCCAGCCTCCATCTGGCTTTAACTCTAGGACATGGCTTTGTTTTCGCTACACAGTGGGGGTGGTTCTTCCAGAGGTTGGGAAATGACTGTGTTTTCTTCCCAGAAAGGTCAGCTTCAGCCAGGAGCACGTTCTGCACGGAACGGCTTGCAGAGGCAGGGCTGGGTGCTGACTCAGGGCAGCCGGCACCGTGGGGGCTGCTCATTCTAGCAGCCGTGGGAGTGTTAAGACCTATGTTCCCTCTGCCACGTGAATCAGGACTAGAGAGGCTGAGCAAGCTCGTTGTGGGTGTGTGTAGGGGCCTCCCCACTCCACCCCCCTTCTTGGCTGTGACCTCTTTTCTTTTAGGATTTTCTTATTTATGCTTAGAAGAGCCGGGGGGAGAGGAGCCAGAGGAGCAGAGGGTGAGAGGACTCAGCAGAGACAGAGTGGGGAGCAGGACAGGCAGATGGACTGAAAGTCACTGCTGAGGGGGCAGCGGGGACACAGAGAGGTCTGCTGCTGTGGCTGTAGCTAGAGTCCTAGTGCTGAGACTTAACCCGGCCTTGTGCCCTCCTTTTTCCTATGGCTTTGGTGCTCACCTTGCGTCCAACATCAGGTATTTTTGACTAGGGAGCACGTTCTAATAGCTTAAAACATAACACTATAAAAAGACAGGGAAATGTCTCCTTCTTCCCACTCCCCTTCCCTGTCTAACGAGCTCCCTGTTCTGGCCAGCGCAGCCATTTTTATCGCTGCACACCCCTCCTGAGCTTGCTGTGGGAAGCGCACAGACTTGAACACACAGACTTGTGACCACTCCTACCCGTAACAGGAAAGTCAGCTGTTTCCAACGAACTTGCGCTTTGTTTCAAAGCCCTTTCTTTCCGAATAGCTGGAGGAGAATGTCCTCTGTCTTTTTGATGTTGTCTCTACATTCAAGAGTATTTGATTAGCCTTTTCCAACGTTTTACTGCAAAGAGTGCTGCAATAATCTATGTCACCTGCTAACTGAGCAAGCGTGTCTGTTTCCCCAAAACCCAGGTGTGGGATTCCTCCTTCAAAGGCTCCTTTTTCACAGCTTTGCTAGTATTGCCAAATGGCCCTCCATAAAGTCTATGCAAAATTACACTCTTACCAGCAGCCGACCTAATCCCACCCACCCTCACGAGCAATGTTTCCCTAATACTTACTTTTATGTCATATCAAGCTATATTTCTCTTTAAGTAATATTTTTAAAAGCCATTTATATATATATGCATATATATATATACACATACATAGTCTATGAATTGCAAATATTTTGCTCAGTTTGTTATTGGCCTGCTGATTTTGCTAAGGAATTTTATTTTGTTATGTAGAAATTTCCAACAGTTATATGTAAATAGTGGCATTTATCAATCAATTATTTCATGAATATTGGACTAAATAGGCCTGCCTACTATATATTTCCCCCCCAGTATTTTTATGCCTTAAAATTTTACATTTCTGTATTTTTTTCTGTTTGGAGTTTATTCTAGTCTATGAAGTGAGACATAGTCAGGTTGAGCCATGTCACACTGTCCTTTATGATGTCTTTTCCTTGCTGACAAGATGTCACCTTTAACTTATTGTAGGCTATATGGCAGAATACTTTCGGCTTAATGTATCATCTTTCTATATTGTCCCACTGGACTGTTTATGTATCAGTGCCACACTAGCTTAATTAATTAATGATTGAGCTTCATAATATATTCTAATATCTGACAGGAACAGAACTTTCATCTGATAGGAACAAACTTCTTTCTGATAGGAACAATCTGTTCCTTGTTTGTTTCCATTATGAATTTTAGAATCATCTTGTCTAACTCTCAGACTAAAACAAAAACTTGGTCATTTATTGAGGTTACATTCAGTTTAGAAATCAACCCAGAGAGGATCAATATTGTCATACTCTTGCACACACCTCATCAAAGGCATAGTGTATCTTTTCACTTGTTCAAGTTATGTTTATGTCTTTCTGTAGAGTTTTATAGTTTTCTCCATAATGTCTCACTTATTTCTTTACGAATTTATTTGTAGATATTTTATCTTTTTATTTCTCTTACAAATAGAGATTTTCTTCTACTATATCTCTTAGATGAGCTTGGGGCAATCAGTAAAAAGAAATCCTGTTAGGTATTTCAGCCCAAGGAAAGTTTACATAACAATTTGTCTCAAAGTTACTGGAAATACTGAAGAGCAAAGCAGAAGGGAGTGTTACTTTGAGTCCAGAAGCTCGCTGATCCCAGGCAAGAGCTTATACCTTTCCCTACTTCTGTGAACCGGAAAATGCTTTTCTACTTCTATAGAAATGATTTTATGACCTAGATTAATTAATACAATAAATTATATTAGCAATTTTTTTTCTTTTTTAGTGAAATCTTCATCAAGTTCTAGTATTAATGTTTTTCTCACTCTGTGAAATATTTTCCACTTATGGGGTGATATAAACAATGCTGGAATTATCCTTCTTCTACCAACTTGTGGACAGACCCTAGAAAACACCCTGCCGGTGTTGATGGTGCACAGGGAAATTGGGGGAAGAAATTCTATGTGGTCTACCCCTGAGGGGGGAGTAGACATTGTTTAAAAATGAACAGTGATGTAAAGTATGCATCAATAAATACATTTATTTACAAAATACATTTGTTGGATAGCCAGAGCACGGGCCTTTCGTGTTTCCTACTCTCTGGGCTTTGCTGACACCCTCTCCGCTTGGCCTGTAGCACAGTCTCAGCCGCCCGTGCTGTTGCCAGTAGATGCAGAGAACAGAACAAACTCAGGTTGAATTTTTCCTTTTTGCTAAGAATGTTTTGCAGATGTGGGTGTGTTGGCTTTATTTCAAAAGTTGAGCAATGGAGTCTTGAACAGTTTCTTTCATTATCTCTCTGTGGTTCTTGCCTACTTCTTCCCTGTTTATTTGCTTTCTATTTTTGGATGCATATTAGATAATAGTTCATCTATTTTATTGTCTTTCAAAGAAATACATTTTGGTTTTACTGATTAGTTTGATTTCTGATGTTATCTTGAACATTTCTCCCCTCTAGTCCTGTATTGTAACCGTCGTTTTCTAACTGTGTCTAATGTTGACTTTCTTTAATTGTAATATAGTTCAAGTCCATGAATTTTCCTCTGTCCACATGTTCTGACGTGGTGCTTTTATAACCACTGTTTTCTAGACATTCTGTGAGCGTCTCCAAGTGGAAACCTCTTTCTGTTTTCATTTTTTACTATTCATTTCTAGTTGAATGTCACTGTCGCCAGAAAGCGGTTTTGATTGATTTATTACAGTTTTACCTGTGGCCCGTATGTTCAGTCTCAGAAGCTGTTCCAAAAACATTAGAAAGAAAGCATAGTCTCTGCTTTCATGACTCAGCTTCTGAAATACCTGCCGGGTAGATTTTCTACACTGTAGTGATCATTCTGTCTTGGCTTTTGAATCTCGGGTCCTGATAGTAAATTCAATTCTACGAACCAGTGAATTGGTGTCTATTTCTCTTGGAAGCCCTTTGTGAACGCTGTGACTGTTCTGTTGAGTGACTGCTATTTGTAACTTCTCTGCTCCCACTGACCTGCTCCGTCCCCCCTCACCCCCACCCCACCGGCACCTGGATGGTTCTCTGCTTCCCATGGGCCTGGTAACACAGCAATTTCCCGGGAATCCCACTGGGAAGTTTTTCTTTAATAGGCAAGTTTGTCCTATCATGGCCCTGTCACGGCTGATAGGACAAACGTCCTTTGTTCTCCCTCTTGTCATATGATTTTATATAGTGACCGGAGCCAAGGGCCGGTGCTGGGCCACAGGGAGCTGCGGCAAAGCCAGATACAGAACAGCCCACTGAGCTGTGGCCTACAGGGTCCCTGACTGCAGGTGGACAACGGATTACGAAGAGTGACAAGAACCAGGGGACAGGAGGACAGGGGCCACCGCACCAGGAAAGTGTGCTGATGTCCGGGGAACTGTGGTGTCCTGCCAGCCCCACCCCAAGCCTCGTGCCCTGTGCTGGCACAGTCTTCGTAACTGAGCCAACGGGGCCAGCAGGGATGGAGAAGAGAGGACAGCTCCTGGCAGAACCAGCCTGCCTGTTGCTGGCAGGGGTCAAGGAGGATGAGGGAGGAGTCAAGGGGATGCCCCGGGCTCTCTCTTTGCGAGCCACCTCTTGCTTGTTTTCTGCACTAGACTATTTTTTTTTTAAAAAAAGATTCATTTATTCATGCATACAGAACTGGGGTACAGGCCAGAGGTGCAGGGGCATTGAGAGGCTTCACCGGAGACAGTGGGGAGCAGAACAGGCAGATCGAGGAAGTACATTGCTGAGGGGAGCAGCAGGCGGGCCAGGAGAGGTCTGCTGTGCCACGTGGGTCAGCTCCAGGGCTGGGGGTTGAACTCGTGCTGAAGTGACTTTAGCTTCTTCTTGCTGCATTTACCCGCTGTGCCACCAGGGAGGGCCCGCACTAGACTATCTTGAGGTGCAAATGAAAATCATGGATGCCCCTCTGGGTTCTTCCAGGTTGGCAAAGAATCAAACATGCAGCAGATAGATGGATGAGAGAAAAAGCCAAAAAGAAGTTTTAGAGTAATGTGACTACCTCCTGCCTTCATGGGAGACACCCCATGGGAGGACACTCATGAAGCTCCAGACACAGTAATATTAAATAGCTAAGCTAAGACAGAGGATTTGGGGGAGTGGGGGATGGAGAAAGGGAAGGTCAGGTAGGGTGTTTGCCAGGAGAGGAGAGCAGCTGTCTGATGCCACACCCTTTCCCGCCACACCTGTCCTGTCCGGAGTCCGTCCCTCTTCCAGCTGTTGACACCACTCTCTGCTCGGGTTTCTGGGCTTTTCCCCCTGGCTGGAATTGGGGAAGCCCTGCTTCTTAGCTACAGAAATGATGGGCCTCCATTGGGCAGGTCTTGACCTGGCCCAGAGTGGCAGGAACCTAGCGTGGGGGTTTGGGGATGGTGGAATCAGGAAAGCTAAACTGCAAGGCTGTGCTTCTTCAGGGTGGATTCCTAGGTGTACCAGGCCAGCTCTGGCCTCCAAGGATGGGGAGGTAGCCTTTCTAGAACCTTCTGAAGGCAGTTTCTCACCCTTCCTGGGGAGAATTTGAGTCAAGCTGGAGAATCTATATTGACAACCTTGGCAGCCTGGCCGCCAGCCTCGCAGGGGGCATATGTGGGTTCCTTTGCTCTTATGAAGACATCATGCATTTCCCAGAACTGGGGTGCAGCAGGCACAGTTGCAAGAGGTCCTTCCTAAAGGGCTAGACTGTTTCAGGGCCCGGTCTAGTGGAGTGAATCTGGGGCTTTCAGGGGCACTGTGGGGCCTGGGTCATCTGTCTCAGCAGCGATGACAGCGCTCGCCCCCAGGGCCTGTACGGATAGGGCATGTGAGGAGTTATTGATCACTGGGCCATTGATTACTCTGCCCATGGAGTCCATTGGAGCATGGGGCTGGCGAACCCCAGGGGTGAGGGAGAACATGCACTGGCTCTGGGGAATTTATATTCCAGTGGAGGAGACAGATGATGTAACAGGATAGGCTGGAGGGGAACCTGGCAAGGGGGGTTCAGACACCACAGGATAAGACGGGAAGAGGCCCCTCCTGCACTGGGGACCTAGTGGACAGCCCTGGTGAGGCGGGGGGTGGGGGGGCTGGAAGTGGCAGGAGGGGTGGGTTGAGAGGCCGCTTCCCCAGGGGCTGCTGGTGACCAGGCACCCCAGCTCTCTCCCACGGTGAGGAGAGCCCAGGGTTGGGAATTCCTAATGCGATCATTCTGACTCCAGTGTGGAGGTGCAGGCAACGGGCAGACTTGCCCCAGACTGGTGAGGAGACTGGTAGGAGGCGACAGTGCCTGCCAGGCGGACCGTGCACATGGAGGGGGAGCCCAGAGGCACTTTGGAGGCCACAGGTCGGCCACCAAGTGGCCCAGCACAAAGTGCCCTTTCCCTTGCACCTAAAGGAAATACTTTCTGCACCCCTCTGCCCCCCACCCGTCCCTTGCCTCCGCTCCCCCCTGGAAAGTGGGTATGATGGAGCACCAGCCTCAGGTGGTGGTTGTGAGGATCCTGGAGTCATTTTTCTGAGCAGCATTTGTGATAGTCCCCGACACATCACAGCTACTGCCAGCGTAGTTCTTTTGATTGTTATTTACTGTGACTTGCCTCTCTCCACCGCTACCTCCTGCAGGCGACCTGGCTGGCGGGCTGGCGTGGGCTACTGAGACGCCACCCTCCCTGCCTGGCTCTCCGGTTCACTGTGCGGTAAGGGCCCCCCTAGCCCGTCGCTCAAAACCGCCTGCTGGTCAGCCACAGGCTTTTGAAGTGACCTGGCCCAGGGCTGCTTCTGTTTCGCACAGGGGCTTTGGCGTGGGGTGACGATTCCTGGGTTTTCTCTGACGCAGCCCCTATGTGACTGAGGGACGTGTGTGCTTTGTCAGCTGTGGGTGTTTTTCAAGAGTCGTCCACTGTTTTGGAAAACCACTTCACTCACAGAAGCACTTTGAGTCACCCGCAAACACACCCGAGCCTGGTGTGTGTAGCTGTGTTCATGGTGATTTTTTATTTGTAGATGTAGCAATTTGATCGCTCGGTTCTCCTTTCCAGTACAGTCCTGCCCGAGGTTGCTATTGGAATACTTACCTCTCCCTTTGTTACCAATAACCTGCCCTCGGCTTCTTTGCATTCACTAGAGGAGTCTGTGTTTTCTTACTACTGTATGTGTAAGCAGACCATACTCTACGATTTTGACGTGAAGCCAGTGAAGGGATATTCGCTTTTAAAGGGGGAGTCGCTAATGCTGTTCTGGAAACAAGCAGGTCCTGTGAGGAAGCGCCCAGGCAGAGAGCTAGGGGCAGTCAGGCGCCCGCATATCACCTTGGGGAGCTTCTGGAAGGACTTGCTCCACGTTGCACCCCTCGGACAGACAGGCAGACAGCATGCACATTTGCCCTTTAAGTTTCCAGAAATAAGTTTCTTTGCTCTTCTGGATAAGGGGTGTAGCACCTGTCTTTGAACGGGGGTTTTTTCAGCTGGGAGGCAGAAGTCCTCAGCTGGGGACCCCTCTGTGACCGACTCAGGACACTGCTCCTTTTGGGGCCTTGGTCTCCCCACGGGTGAAAGCAAGAATAGTCCCATTTCTGAGAAAGGCGTATTCTGAAACCTATCAAAGCGCCCCATGAACGCAAGGTGCCACACCAGGAGGGCAGAGGCCACCGAGCCTGGACACCGCAGGTGAGGCATGCTGGGAGGCCCCCAGGCTGGCCCTGCCCCCCAGCTTCTGCCGAGGTGGGGGTCTCGCCCTTCAGTTTCCCCATCCCCAAAACAGGCACAGGGCAGCCCTAAGCAGACCTTTCCTTTGGTGCCTTTGCTCATGAAAGCCCCATGAGGTTACTTTATGGTTAAATATGTGCCTGGAAAGGGGAAATGCGTCTTAGAAAAATACAACCTCTAGTGTAATAACGCAAACAAGCTGAGTCCTGAATGTTCCTTGAGTCTAGAAATAGCCATGGAAGGAATAATTCCTTTTGGAGAAGGGCAACGGCCAGCAGGCCCACGTGCTGGTGTGAGCTGTGCCCGCGGTGGTTACGCACAGATGGGCCTGGCACAGCCCCATCCAGAGTCAGGCCTCTCGGGCCACTCCAGGCCCATGAAATGCAGAGAGGGGACTCTTGTGTGGCGACAGAGAAAATCTGGGGAACTGGGAGCAGGCCCTCCCAGCCCCACCAGGGCACGCAGCATTTTATAAAAGATTCATTTATGAATGCATACAGAACTGGGGTGCAGGCCAGAGGTGCAGGGGCAGTGAGAGGCTTCACCAGAGACAGAGCGGGGAGCAGAACAGGCAGATGGACGAAGTACGCTGCTGAGGGGAGCAGCGGGCGGGTCAGG
>NW_004567110.1:5366989-5370033 GCF_000260355.1 Condylura cristata | reverse complement strand
AAAAAAAAAAGTGAGGTGTGGTTCCTTCTGTGATAAGCTATGAAACGCCTCCCACACTCCTCCACCTGGGTGCCCCTCCCCTGTCTGCTCTCCCCTTTGGCTTCTGAGTTCTTCACTCCTGCCAAGTAGGTCAGCTGAGTTGGGAAATTAATTGTTTGTGCTGCTGGCCGCCAGGCTTCCTGCCCGGCCTCCTCACCTGGCGCCCGATGAACACCTTCGGAGTCTGACCTAGATGTCCCTGCCCCGTGGGCCCCTTCCCATCGCCCCCCTGGTTCCTCGCACAGGGCCAGTGCGACCCCTCCTGCTCGTTTCTGCGGGTCCCCCCCAAACTCCGCTCCCTTCTGGGCCAGGACAGCCACCAAATTCATGGATGAATAAAAGATAAAAATGGACGGGTCCGCGAGTGACTTGAAAGGTTTCTCTTAGGGATGCTGTAGGGGAGATAGTCTGGGGTGCCCACGAATGGCCTTGTGTTGCCCTATTGCATACATACTGGGCCCCCCAAATCCTACCGTGTGTCTCAGTTTGTTCTCCGTGAGCACCACGAGGTGCAAGCTGTTCAAATAAAGCAAACGGATCAAAACACCTTTACGAAAAGATTTCTTGTAGCAACGCCATGCAGACCACGCCCATGGTCTCTGTGCAGGGCCAGCACGCGACGCCGTGACTGAGGTGTAGGGAGGGAGGACGAGGGGCCGTGCCGTGCACCCCGCTGGAGGGCCTGTCCCGGCAGCCTCAGGGCGCTCGGGACTGTCTTCTTGGTTTTTGGATCTTATCGGTTGACTTCTGGACGACAGAGCAGGTGTCTAGGAGCGTTCGTCTCATTCACACCGGTCATTCAAGTTCTCGATTCTCTTCTCGGCTGTGCATGTGTAACTTCTGCTCCCCGTGTGCCGCCAACATGCAGTGTGCAGTGGGAGGCAGAGGTCCTGGGGGTCACCTTGGGCTCACACGAGGTGGGAAGGGCTGGCAACGATTTCTTCTGCAAGGCCAGTGGCTTAGAAGCAGGATGGGCTCAGGGCTCATGTCCCGCCCTGGATTCCAGCACACGCACGCACCATTTCTTCAAAGCCCTTGTGATGCATGAACAGTCCGGTGCCTGTCAGTCTCTTGCTATTCTCCACAATGCTGTGCATCTGTCTGAGATCTCCTTACTAAAAAGTTCTAGAACATTCTAAATATGGAACTGCTGCATGCACAGATTCACTGTTTTGAAAGATTTTGCTGACACGTGCCTCATGGAGAGGCAGACATTTTCACGGCGAATCTGCGATGCCCCTTCCATCCCGGTGCAGGGAGAAAGGGTGAAATTTAACCACGCAGTCTCCGGTGTCTGGAGGGGTTGAGTGTACTTTTACGTTCGTTGGCCACTCGTCTTTCCTACAGGAATGAAGGATTGTCGTCCTCAGGATCCGGCTCTGCTTCCTTGGTGAGGCAGCTGTGCTGAGTCTGGGAGCCCCGCCCCCACGCTGCTCCCTTGCTCCCCCTGGGCTACGCAGCACCCCACTTTAAAGGGTAGAATGAGGCAGAAACAACCCGGCAATTTCAGGGCTAAGCCTCTGGATGGCCTCGTGTCTCAGCTTCTGTTTCGGGGAGGCCGGCTCTACGCCCCTTGCGGGAGCAGCAGACCATCACCCCACCCCTGTGGAGGAGCCCAAGGCCGGACAGAGGGAGGCCCAGGCGGGAGCCCGGGAGCCCCTCATACGTGGCGCTGGCCTGTGGGCACGGACAGGCCTTCTGGCCAATGCCCACAGCAGAGCCCAACCGCCACGCCCTCCCAGGGCAGTGTCAGCAGCAGACACCTCTGACGATGGCCTTTCAGCACCGCAGTCTGCAGCCCTTTGTTCCAGACCCAGGAACAGACTCGGGTTTGTAATGGAAGAGAAGGGTCAGGAGAAAACCTTGTGCTTCCTCCCTGCACCCCGCCCGGAGCCCCCTTACTGCCACAATGGCTGGCGGGATTTCGTCACCCTAGTTCCCTTTTCTTCACACAGTTTCGACCTCGAGGGCAGCCTGAAGCCTCGCCTCCAGTAAGTACAATCTCTCCGCCTAGCTTTCGGCTATTGTTTATTTATACTCGATCTGGAAAGTGTTCATTGATCTAGAATTGACACTGAGCAGGTGGGGGCCGGGGGAGGCCGGTGTGCCCAGGGCATTGCCTGAGAGGTGGCGGAAGGCCGGCCTCACCTGCCTGCTTCTCTGGGTCCTTTCCCACTCAGCACCCAGATCCCCAAGGGGGTCAAAGAGCGGCCTTTCCCGAACACCGCCAGCCTCAGCGGTCAGGTCATGCCCGCTGGGATGCACCTGGGATGCAGAGGACGCGAGGACACGGGCCACTGGGTATGGCCACTGCATGTGACGTGGGCCTGTTCCCTCCATCCGTCGCTGGGGAAGTGCAGGATGTGGCAGGGACAGACCGGCCCGCGTCTTAAGAAGGGACATGTGCCCCGCACGGATCAGGGCCTTAATGTTGTAAAAAGTCATCAAAGTTGTTGGAGGAACACAGATGGGGTATTTGGGGGTGGTAGGAATTTCACATCAGTGTTCTCAGGCGGGATGGTGGACCCAAGGTCTCCCTGTCAGGGCTGTTTGTTGCAGGACTTGGTGACCCTGTGTCTGTCCGTATTTACTTTCAAGTGATCCAGCAAATAAAAGCAAAGGGTGAGCAATGTCGAAGTGGATGTAGGACTGGAAATGAAAAGCAGAATGAAATGAAAAATAAAAAGCAAGCAGGGTACCGAGAGCCCTTCGGGTCCCCGGGGGCACAGCGGCCTGGCACCCCACAAACTCGGCCAGCACCCCCACCCAACCCGGCCACCTCAGGGCCTCTCTGGGCCGGGCCCGGCTGAGCCGTGAGTCTGTGAGACCTGTGCTGGCTGGCCGTGTGCTGAATGGCCAGCCTGGTCCTGGGCCACCCTTGCTGGCCGCTCAGTCCAGCCAGGCCGTCCACTCACCCCGCAATGCTCTGCCTGTGAGCCCAGAGGCCGTTTCCCAGGGCGTGGCTTAGAAAGCGGGGCATAGATCAGGATTGATTGGTGAGGACC
>NW_004567110.1:5358953-5363599 GCF_000260355.1 Condylura cristata | reverse complement strand
CCCTCGCTCGTGGTAACGTGACCTTGCGCACAGCCTGTGCCATCCCGAGTTAGACCTTGGTGCCCTGACAGCAGAGCGGGGTCCCTTCTCCAGGCTCACGCGGAGAAGAAACCCGGAGCGGCCCCCGGGAGAGATGGGCTAGCTTCCAGCTCTCGGCAGGCCCTGGCCGTTTCCAGTGTCAGAGAAGCCGCCGTCACCCCCGACCCCAGATCCCGGTAGCCGCCCAGCCCCTTCCCTGTGGACCCCTTCGGGGCTGGTAGTATCAGCTTCTTGCTGCGGAAGCACCAGCCACCCTACAGGAGTGCGTTCCTGGGGAAGGCTGGGGGTGCAGATCTGTGGCCTCAAAGACGGAGAGCAGAGACCATCCTGGGCAGAGGGACCAGAAAGCTCCTCCCTGGATCACTCACTCACCCACAGTGGCCTGTGAAAGGAAAAGGCGGAGAGGAGGGACGGGCGCCGTGAGTCTGTTCACCCACAGGAAGAAGAAGAAGAAGTACTATTTTATTTCAGAGCTGAACTTATATACACATGAAAGGTATTATGTCGAGTGCCCATTGGCCGGGCCACGGTCAGGCGGAGAGAGAGGCAGAGGGGTCGCGGAAGAGTGTCCGAAAAGAAAAGATACAATAAGCAGGACAGACTAAGCCCATGGCCATATCTGGCAGGGAAAGATGGCCAGGCCCAGCTGGAGCCAAGGACGGTCTCCTTATCAGCCGGGGCCCAGAATTGCAGAGTTAGCCAAATTGTTTTCCTTCAGCCTGGACAAGCAGTGTGGGGTAGGGGGTTTCTATGACCTGCAAACGTACTGTTTGTTCCTTTCTCTTTCTGTAGAATTAAAAATCTCAGCACTTTGGGCCTCCCTGGTGACGAAGGAGTTAAGTCTCAGCACTATGAAGCTATCTACAGCCACTGCAGCACAAGTTCAATTCCTGGCCCGGGAGCTGACCCACCGGCACAGCAGACCTCTCCTGACCCGCCCCCTGCTCCCCTCAGCAGTGTGTTTCAGAGGTTCTGCCTGTTCTGCTCCCCACTCTGTCGCTGGTGGATCCTCTCACCTCCCACACCTCTGGCCAGCACCCCAGTTTTTGTATGCAGAAGTAACTAAGTCTTTAAAAACAATAACTATATCAATACTTTCCCACTAAAATCCCAGCAGCCCAGGGTTTTCAGCCAGGGGTTCTACCAGAAAGCTGGCATCGGGGCCCTTCTGTGGCTGCCCCCCTTGTGGGGCTCTGCTCTCTGTTCTCCCACAACCCCGGGCACCCCTCCTGGTGGGCCTGGTCGGGTATAGGCTGCCCTTTGCAACAGCTGGTGTGGGCAGTTGGGAGTCCCGAAGGGACCCCGCTTCTCAGTACCTGTGTGTGGGAAGCCCCGCTGACCCACAAGAGGGCTCTTTCTCGCTCATCTTCTTTACTGTGGTTGCTGCTGTGTGTGAGGGATGCAGCTGTGGGCGCATGTACACACGCGTGTGCAGGTTCCAACTCTTCCTGTTTCGCATGCAATGCGGGTCCCTCATTTCTGGATGACTCACTGGTCCCTTGAGGCCCCGAGGCTGAGGCGTGGCCCTGGCCTGGCTGCTGGAACTTCCCTCCCCCAGCAGCCTCTGCAGCAGCTGGCCTTCCGCGGGCAGCCCAGAGGGTCAGCCACCCCGAGGTCCAGTCCGGAATGCATTGTTTCGTTGTGTAATTAACATTCAGCGTTCACTTTTAGGGCCCTGGCTTGGGAGCCAAGGGCCAGGAGCATTCCTGAGGGGTCAGAGACAGCGTGTTTACGGTCAGGCTGGAGAAGGAACTTCCATCGCTAAGCTCGGGGGTGATGCGTCCGAGGGCAAGTATCAGCAGCCCTCTGTGGGTGCCGACTCTATGCCTGCAATGCACAAGTATCTGTTTGAGGCCTGCAGACCAGACACGCTAGTTAACGTCAATCCTTGGAGGATGCCCAGCGTGGTGAGGGGCTGCAAAGGGCAACCCGGGGGGGTCAGCCCAGCCACAGGATGGGCACTGGGCAGTGGATCCTGGCCCAGGCCCTGAGTCTGTCCACCCCTCTTCTAAGAGGAAGGGGGCGTTATTTATCTTTCCTACAGGGTGCTTAGCAAGGGTCTTCTTTTGAGACCAATGATTTCTTTTCCAGGCTGCAAAACGATGCACACTCCTTTCTGATAAAAGGCAAATGTGTGAATGTGTGAGTCTAGCAATAGATTTGCTTCAGAGGGGCCCTGCGACCTAGGGGCTGGAATGTGTCTCCAGCATTTTCCTCCAGACATCAGCATAGCTGCAGCCCCCTCTTGCTTCAGGCCAGCAAAGAAAGGGTCATTCCCTGAATCCTCACCAGGAAAGGACAGCATGCTCCTTCTCTAGCAGGGAAACTGAAACACCGCAAGCTGGAGTCGCTTGGTCCAGGTCACACAGGAAGGAGCAGGCAGCACCAAGACTCTGAGCCAGGACACCTGGGTCTGGAGCGGGGTCCTGGAGCCCCAAAACAGAAGGTCCTTAACTGGCTGTCCTCATACGCGCTCGCCAGTCACATGGGCACCAGAGTTTGCAGCCACGCAGGCTTCCGCATTAACCCCTCCTCTGTCGCCTGCAGCACAACAACTAAACATACACAACCCCGCTAGACTGTGATCTGCCCAGAGAGCCTGACAGCACCTCTGGCCCTGCCACGGCAGCCGACTTCTCCTTTCCTGCCCACACCATCTGACATCCAGATGGGGACACGCCCCCTCTGGTGTGCCCAGCTCCTCCAGATGGCTTCTGGGGTGCTTTCCACCTTTCTACCCTAAGGAACAAGTCTTCTGCAGAGCCCTTGCCAGAGGCTGTGGGGTATTCCCACCGGGCTGATCTGAGAGGGTCTGCTGGCTCACGGGTGTGGACATGCGCTTCGGGCGGGCTACCCAGCTGCCGGCTGGAAAGTGTCCCTGGGCTCTCTCCAGCCAGGGCCCAGCCTGGGGTGTGTCTGCGCCTCCCCACCCCCCCATGCTAGGGACTGACTCCCGCTCTACAGCCTTCCTGCACTTTGCATTGTTATCTGTGCTCTTAGATGGCTTTGAGAAGGTCATGATTAAAAAAATCAATTCTGCAAATAACAAAGCTGCAGGATGGTGAGCAGCTGTGGTTCCCAGACCAGCTTGGCTTGGGGGTTCTTGTCTGTAAGTCACACAAAGGTGCCCTCTCTCGCAGCAGCTCTCCGTGCCTGTGTGGCAGCCCAGAGAGGGCGTTCAGGATGGGTGCCTCCACGAGGCCTCAGCGCAGGCTGCAGCCTGGACATCCTCACACTTGATTCTGGTGAGGACAGTAAGCCGGCGAACGGCTGCCTGGACGCACACCCGGACTTTAGCTCCTATAACCCGTGTCTTTGGGCAAGTCGCTGACCCTGTCAGCGTCAGGGTGTGAAACTGAGGCCCAGCGGCGGGGCTGTGGACTACAGGGAGCGGCGGGAGCTTAGACTGAAGGCGCCAAAGCCCGCAGAGATGTAAGCGCGGAGACTCAGCAGTGTCTGCGCCAGGCGGTTACTGGCCCCACTGGAGCGGTCAGGAGACCTGGCCTCAGCTCCCTGCCCGGCGTCCTCCAGACCTCCTTGGGCTGGGCAAGACGCTGGGCTGGGGAGCCGGGGTGCAGCTCCCCACCCCGAGCCCGTGACGCAAGCAACTCTCCTTTGGATCTGACCCTGATCTGCATCCAAGAGCCACAGTGTGGCCACAGGGCCACGAGACGCCGGCTCTTCTCCAGGGTCCTGGGCAGTAGGCGGGAACCTGGGAGGGCGGAAGAATCCAGAAAGGTCATGTGTCTCCCATCCAGTTCAGCACGACCAGAGCCTCCCGTGGTCTTGCCTGGTCGCCCTTCGCGAAGCCCCCCACGCTCATCGCAGCCGCCGGCCCCAGCCTGCCCATCCCACACGACCGCCTGGGCCGTGTCCTCGCCGGGCCTCTGCCGGGCCTCTTCAGCTTGTGCCTTTGTGCAAGTGCATCTCTCCACCCAACTTCCTGCCACCGTGGAGCCTGGAAACTTCCCAAGCGCAGAGGCTGGTGCAATTAGGGCAGGAGGGGGTGGGAGCCTGGGTGTAGGGAGAGGGTCAGCTTCTGCCCCTGCCCCCACCTCCTTGGATAAGGCCCTTAGCGTTCCTGCCTTAGCAAGGATGTATGTGGGGTGGGGGCTGGGCGGGCGGATTGGCCACTGGCAAGTGCCTGCTCTGCTCTCTGCTCCAAGGCAGGCTGGCGGGCAGGCGAGGCTCCTCCTTGCATCCCCCGGAGAAGAAGGGCTGCTGACCGCTTCCGTCCACAGGGAAGGAAGCAGCAGCTGGGAGGGAGCAGGGGCTGGGCCCTAACGGGACTGTAAGGGCAAAGCTGAAACCCATCCGCATGTGTGCCCTGCCCTTTGCACTCTGAGCCTGCAGCCGCTTCCTCACAGCCTGCAGGCAAAATCAGGAAGGATGTGGGGGGTGGGGAGGACCTGCGCTCTCCAGCGCACAGAGGTTTCACAAAAGGACTTTCACATGGCCTCAGCGTGTGGATAATCCCTGCCTTGACTGGGCAGGAAATGACAGTCACCGCTCACCGAGCCGGGAGACTGAGCTGGAGAAAAGCACCAGGGACGCTCTTTCCCTTCCGCTCCCCTCTCTGCGTCCTCTCCGGAGTCCTCTTTGCTGCC
>NW_004567110.1:5323679-5353753 GCF_000260355.1 Condylura cristata | reverse complement strand
GCTGCCTCAAGGTGCACGCGGGTGCCACGCGGGTGCCACGCACCCTGGGCAGCCCCTCCTCCAGCCCAGGCCCGGTTCTAGCTGGCAGGTGGCCGCCCAGGTCTGCCAGGTGGGGCCAGGCCCTGGCCACCTCGCTCTTTCCTGCTGAGCCCTGAATTTGGTGCAGTGAGCTTGGCCTTCAGACTCCCAGCTGTACAGTAACACGTGTGTCTCCTCAGTTCCTCTCCCGGAAATCGAGGCCCCAGGCAGCTCGTGGCTCATTGGCTGCCAGAGAGTAGGGGGAAGCAGGGTGTCCCTGGAGTTCAGAGGAGACAGTTCAAGTGAGTAACAGGGTCCGCCCTGGGGGTGCAGCGGGTTAAAGCACAGCAGCTCAAGCCACCACAGCATGAGTTCGATCCCCGCCCTGGAGGTGACCCATGGCAGACCTCTCCTGACCCGCCTACTGCTCCCCTCAGCAGTGGACTTCGTCAGCCTCCCTGTTCTGCTCCCCACTCTGTCTCTGGTGAAGGCTCTCACCCCCCTACACCTCTGGCCTGTGCCCCAGTTCTGTGTGCACAAATAAATAAATCTTTTTTAAAAATGAGTAAAGGGATTCCCCCAAATCCAATCTAGATGGCGAGACTCCTGGAGGAACGAGGCAACCTTGATGCCAGCCATGGCATCCTGCCAAGCGTGGGAAGCGCGGGTCCTTGGGAGGTGGGGAGCCTGGCTCTCACCAGCATCACCTGTTTCCTCCTTGGGCACACCTGACTGTAGGGGGAGGTCAAACTTGCTCACGTGGCAGAAAAACCACCTAGCGAACAAGGTAAACTGGAACCCAGTGTGAGCCAGCTCACTGCCCATCAAGAACTAGGGTTCTTTCTCTCCTGAGGCTCCCCAACAGCCACCCACCTTCGCAGACCCTCCTTCCCACTTTAGGGGGAGCCTGCGGCACCTTGCCGGTGGCGGGGTGCTCAGGGGTGGGGGGCTGGGCAGCAGGTGTGATTTCTGCCCACCTGCAGGTGTGGGTGCTGCCACTCTTCTCTGAGAACAGAGCCTGGCTGGGGGGTCCCTGCACTTTGGGATGTAATGAAGCTCTGTGCCCATGTGCATCTGGGAAAGGGCCAGGCTCCTGAACCCCAAGGTGACCTATGGTTGGTGCCTCAAAACCTGGTCTTCCCCCCACTGGGGCTGCTCAGACAGGGCATGGGCCTGGCCCTGCCACGGAGCTCTTTGCTCTGCCCACGCCTGCACGCCCCCCCACTGCCACCGGACGTGCTGTGCCTCACACCCTCGCGGGGTTCTTGAGGCTGAGACGTGACTCAGCACCCTGTGAGCTGAGCCTCTAGCCAAGTGGTGGGCCCAGCGGGGGTGGGGAGTACAGGGAGGCGGCACACTGCCCCCTCCAGAGAACGTGCTGGCTGACACCCTGCCGCTGACCAGGCCAGCAGATGGGACTTTGCTCCCCCTGCTGCCCATTCCGTCTTCTGGGGGCCTCACTTGTCCTGTCCGCTTCCCTCCCTGGATATTAATGAGGGGTTAGCGGTTTACTCTGGGGTGGAAATTCATTGCATGAGTTCAGGGTTCTGCAGTCCACATGAGAGACTGCCGAAGACTCAGGTGAAAGTTCCCCAACGCTGCCCAGTGATGCAGGGAGAAAAGACGCCACAGTTATGGGGCTTGGCCGCAAAGCCAACTTGGCAGATGCCACCGGGCAGAGGCAGGAGAGGAGCAAAACCAGGAATCTCAGTCACAGCCATCGGGCTGGAGGCAAAGGCACACCCCAGGGAGGACCTGGGGACGGAGCCCAGGGGAGCCCACCGGCCAGAAGCCCCCACCCCGGGCCTGGGGCCTACGCTGCAGAGAGATGCTGGGAACAGGGCCTGCGGGGCTGGGGTTCACGCCAGACGAGTCAGGGGTCCCCCCTGGCCTCAGCCCTGACCCTTGATTTAACTCTTCAAAATGGCAGCTGCAGCCTCCCAAGCGGCCCGGGCCCCAGACACCCCTTGCCACAGCGCTCCCACAGGCCGAGAGAGGGTGCCCAGGCTCCACGCTGCCCAGGTCAGAGCCCCAGAAACACCGGGCACAGGGCAGGGACCCCGAGCGGAGGGGACTCAGATGACGGAGCGCTCCAAGGCAGATGCCGGACTCCCTTTGAGCAGTGCCTATAAATAGCTTCATCCGGTAGCAATAAAAGAGTCACTAACTTCAAGGAAACGCTCTTATTCATCGCTGTAAACGCCCGTCTTCCCGCTTCGCTTCGTTTCTCGGTCGGTCACGCTGCGGGTCAAGATGCGGGTCTGTCTTCGTGCCTTCCTGCCTGACGCCCCTGTGCCAGCTGGAGCGAGTTCCCGAGAGGAGCAGGGCAGCTGCCTTGCCCACCCCAGGGCAATGCCCGGAGCTGCACCCGGCACTCAGCTCCTCGCCTGCGGTGCCTGACCCGGCCAGTCGCAGTCAGACCCTAGGGTGCCGCCCCCGGCAGGTGAGGGGCGGAGCCGGCCCATGGCCCGGCCTCTCCTGCCCACCTGCGCCCCCCCAACCCCGCCCCGCTGCCACCCTGCGCGCGTGCTGCTTAGGGTTTTACCAGACACTTGATTTTATTTTATTATCTTTTATGTCCTAAACTTAGAGTTTCTGTCGATTTACAGTTTTATGTAATTTTCTGGGGCGCTGCAGGCACTCGATGGTGCAGTCGGTTCACCACGGGGGTGATTCCTGTCCACGCTCCTCAGCACCATGTAAGGGCCAGGTGTCCTGCGAGTGGGGAGACGGGGTCCCGGCCTTTGTTTCGACTTCAGGTGCAGGCACAGCCTGCGTTCAGACACCACCTGGCTCGGACAGCCCAGGCGGGCAAGCCCTGCCCATGTGATTTCAAACTGGTCAGAGGGGGCGCAGAGGGAAGGTGGTGTGATGCCCTGAGCTCTGCCTCACGGGAGTGTCACTGAGGAGGGTCTCTGCCACCCGCCTTCTCTAAGATTACACCTGGGGACACCGCAGAGCACAGTGGGCAGACGGCCACCAGACCAGCCTGCCATCTGTCCTGGGAGCCTCAGGTTCTGGAGGGGCAGTTGACGCACCACTGACTGCACAGCCACGAGGCCCGTGGGCCTGGTGTGAGGCCTGGGATTGCCACGCGTGGCTGTGACTCTCTGGGGAAGTGACTCAGCCTCTCTGAGTCTCAGTCTTCCCATCAAATGGACGGACTCAGCACCCGCCTCTTGCAGTTTCCTGGGGGTGAACGAGGATATTGCAACGATGCTGGTCAGGTACTCTGTGCCCAGCTGAGTGTCCGCTCGCCACGGGCATGTGGTCACCATCAGACAGGAGCACCACCCTCACCTCATGCCACCTGCCACCGTGAGCCCCGCTCTGCTCTAACTCAGCATTTCAGCCTGAGTAGGGGACTCGTTCTGGGGCTGGGACCGTGGGGCCTGGGCCTGCGGCTTGTTTTAGAAAAAGACACCTCCCTTCCTGGTCCTGGGCGCTGAACCCCCAGGTGGAGGGGGTGCGCCGGCTGGGAGAGCTTGATGAGTCCTGGGAGTCTCTGAGCCTCAGTGTCCACATTTGTAAGCCAAGGCAGAGTAGCCCTGGTGGGGAGGCCCTCGTAGTTCTAACCTAAGCCGATCCCCAGCAAGGTCAAATACAACCGTCTCCCTCCAGGACAACTACAAATCCAGCCCAAGACCTGTCATCCAAGGCCTGCTCCCTCAGGATCACTGTCACATGCTTAAGAGGTAGAAAGAATTCAAAAGAGTAGTGTTTTCAAGGCAGGGGGAAATCGTGTAAAATTCGAATGTCGGTGTGTACACATAAAGTTTTATTAAGCACGGCTAAGCTCATTCGCATCCACAAGGCAGCTTTGAGTGAGGGGCAGTGTTGAGTAGTTGCCACGGAGATGGCCACACCCAGATGTCCACTGTCCTACTCCCCTCCCCCCCCCGAAAATACGCGCTGCTGCTTGCTGGTCTGGACGTGCCTGGAGATTACTCACTGCCTTCGGAAGACTTCGCATTTTTCTTCCATTCTCCAAAGGTCACTGCCTCCAATGACCATGATCATTTCCAAAATAAAACAGAAAGTATTGAGAATTCCTTTCGCTTGACCCAGCTGTGGGGGCAGAGGCCTGCAGAGCAACAGCCCCTCAGGCCTGCAGGGTCAGCTCAGGGTGAGCGCAGGTAGGTGTGGGGGGTAGCTGGTGGCCTGTTCCCCTGCAGAGGTGCAGCTTAAATAAGGCACCCCAAAAAGATCCCCAAAAGCATGGAAGAAGCTGTGCGGCTGAGCCCGGGCTGGGGCTCATCCCCCTGGATCCCCCTCTCTGATCCAGGACCAGTCACATCACCTTTGACCAGGTGAGCGGGTGGCGTGGCCTAGCAGGGTGTGTCTGTCAGGGCTGGCACAGATGTCACAGCCTGGAGGCTTAAAAGACAGGAGCTTCTTCTCTCCTGACTGGAGGTTGCAAGTCCAAGCCCCAGGCGCCTCAGGGTAGGGGTGAGGGTCTCTGTTAGGACTTCAACATAGGAATCTGGGGGACACAGGGCAGCCTACAACTCTGGCCCATCGGGTGCTGGGGAGACTCACTGAAATCAGGAACGTCCAGTGTAGTTTCTAAAATATGAGTGAGTTTTTAGTAAATGTCAGCGCTTCTTCGTGATGCGCCCGCTGGTGGGCTGTGTGGTCCTGAGGGCGGGCAGGAGCCGGGTCTCCTCGCTGGCGCCTGAGCGAGGCCGCTGGGCGGCTGTCTGCACACAGTGCCCGGTGCATTTCCATGCTGTGTGTTGATGAGATGTTTTTCTGGCCTGCGTGCAAGGAAAAGGCACAGGTCAAGGGCCAACAGCCTGGCCTGTAGCTCCCGAGCCTGACAGTGGCTGCTCAGAGTGGGGTGACTGCCTGAGGGCAGGGGCACCTTCTCCTTCTGCCACAGATGTGTTCTGGCCCAACGCGGCTTCTGGCATTCGGTAGGTGTGCGGTAAATTTTTGTGGAATGAAACTCACTGATCCTAACAGTCATTCTTTCTGTTAAACTAGTCTTCATGCCAGAGGGACACACAGACGGCGGCAGAGAGCATGTTGCTTGAAGACTCACTGTGCGCCAGCCGCCTCCTTTTTCACTGTCCTCTTTCCTTTTCTCTCCACTAGTTCTTACCATCACACGGTAGAGTGTTCTGGAAAGAGAACGAAGTCTCAGTCAGATCCAGCCACTTCATTCTCTGAGCTTCAGCTCCTTCTGAAACTTGGGAATAGTAGGTGAAAGCTTTGCAGAGTTCCTTACATAGTAGGTGCTCTGAAAATAATGAATCAGTATGGTTTTACCATTACTCCAAGGTGGCAGGAATCATTCTCTCTATTCAGCCCTGGACTCCGCTGTTTGCCCCTGAAGCTTCAGAGGTGAAGGGAGAAGAGGAGAACGGGCAGCGTGGGGGTGGGAGGTGAACAGGAGGCCCCAGCCAGGCCACGTGTGCAGGTCCCCGCTTCTCGGGCTGTGCAGGGGCTTTGGGCCCAGGGAATGGGCTTCTACTTCTCCATTCCTGGGTGAGTCTGGGCCCCACAAGCAGACAGGGGTCACAGGCTTGGGGCAAGTCAAGCCCCAGGGTAAATGCAAGAACCACCTAGAGCTTCAGGCCTGGAAAAAGCCTGGGCACCCAGGACCGGGGGCTGAATGGGCCCTTTCTCCTCCTGCAACAGACTGGTTCTTTGTTTGTAGGTTGTTTGTGCATTTGTTTCCGCAGGCGGTTTCTCCTCCTACTCCTCCAGGGCTCAGCTTTGCAGGTACCTCCAGGAGCCCCAAGTTTCCTGAGCACTGATGCCTGGGGGAAGGTGGGAGGGAGCGGGTGGGGAGGACCGGAGGAACGGGAAGGGAGGACTCTACCTTCTGCAAGCCTGTGGGAAAGACAGAACTAGCTCAGGACCCCCGGCTGACCTTGAGGGGGCTCCCCCAGGGCAGCAGGCTGGGTCTGAGCACGAATTCTCAAACCACCCCCACGTAGGACTCGATGAACACACGAGACGGCGTCACCTCCACCTTGACCGGTCCAGTTTAATGCACCAGAAGGGGCAGCTGGAGACACCCAGAGCTCAGGGCCTTTCCAGCTGGTGACAGACCTTGAACACAGACAGGCCCAGCCTCTGGCGAGCGCAGGTCCGCCTCTGCTCCACCTTCTGTTCGCTAGCACTCTGTGGGCAGCACCCAGTCTCCAACTCTCCAGGCCTTGCTTCCTCCTCTCTTACACGGATTGGCAGCAGCGCAGCTGCCTGCCTCAGCCTGTGTGGCCAGGAGGGCGCCATTCCTCCCAGGAGGCCTGAGTCACTGCTCAGCTGCAGCTTCCAGCGCCCATGCGCCCTTATCCTCAGAAGTCTGCTTTGGGGACATGAGGCGGTTATGGCCACTTACAGATGGGGCCGCTAAACGGAGAGCAGCTGGGGTGTCTGGCTCAGGGCGCCATGCTGGGAGCGGTGAGTGCTGGCACTGGAATGTGCTGCTTCTTGCCAGCATCCAGCCTGCAGAGGCAGCACCCAGAGGTAGAGGCGGAGGCCGGTCCTGGACATCGAGGATCCGAAGGCCGGGTGTGGCTGAACTTCAAAGGAAGAGCTGATGGGCCTGGTGGGCTTGTAGGCTCTGAATTGGTCAGGGTAGCCCCAATGTCAGTCCCTGTCCCCTCCTTTTTGGGTTTTCTTTGCCCAAATCCATGCAGCAAGCAGCTAAGTAACTGGGATGCCAAAGATCATTGTAGAGGTGGGCGCGGGAGGGGTTAAGACAGCCCAGGCTGCAGGCAACAGAAACCCCCACACTTTTCCTGCTCATGCTTCCACACAAGCCAGTCTCAAGGCCTCCCCCCAGCTCCAGCCTCCCAGCGCTCTCCTTCCCATACAACAGATTGATGAGCCCCACCCACTCCGGAGGCAAACCAAGGGCCTCCAGATACAGCAGGCCCACCCCGGTCAAGGCCACGGCCGACACTGCCCATGCCCAAGACCCCCAGACTCAGAGAGAAACAGGTGCAAGTCGTGTCTTTTTCTGACAGGGAGGGTCTCTCCTTGGAACTCTGCGAATGCAATACACATCCTCCCTGGGGTGCAGGGCTGGTGAGGAGGTGGAGGACATCAGTGCCAGAGACCAGCAAGGTCAGCATATAGCCCTCCACAGTGGTCCCCAGAACTCCACCTGGTGGCGTGAGCTTGGGAGGGGCTTGGACGAGTCTCTGGACCTGACTCGGCCTCTACATCCTCCTTTGTGAAGGAGGAGCTGGGGCTGTGTGCGCCTTTCGCACTGCCCCCAGTCGCCAGGACCCCGACTGGTCATCCCAGAGCTGGCGCTGTGTTCTCCTTGTGCCACCCTGGACCTGGGCCTGTGGGCACTGTCATCAGAGCTGGCGCCTGCTGGCATCATGTGTACTCGGGCAGATATTCTTATTTCACCCTCAGGTCGACTTTTCAACCCACTTTCCCCATGAGAAAGCTGAGGCAGGGAGGGAAAGTCGGCTGCCTGAGCACAGGGTCAGCTGGTGAGGGACCCACAAATCACCCACGAGGCTGGGTGACTCCAGAACCTGCTGGCTGGGCCCCAGCCCACCATGGCCGTGAGCTCAGTGCTCCCAGAACTTACCAGAATGCTCGGCTAGACCGCCAACAGGACAAAATGTGTAAAGAAGCTGACAGGGGCGGTATGCAGCTGGAGCTCAGTAAATCAGAGTTCCTGGAGATGAAGCCAACTGTCCAGTCTGTCCAACAACCGCCTCAAGTTCAAGTGTCCTGGGCGATCCTGGAGAGACCATGAACCAGTTCAATAACATTTTTCCCACTGAGAAAATGGTGAAAAAGCTTGTTTTTCTCACTAACAGATGTTTTGTGTGAGCTGAAGGAAGCGCCAGAGCCCAGAGGGGCGGTGCAGGTTGGCAGTTCCCTCACTGATTTCAAATGGGTTGTTTTCCAAGGAACTGTTGGTTCATTGGATTTCCATTTTGTGGATTCCACTAGGGTTGGGGGGCCAAGCACAAGAAGCCCTGTGGGGCAGCCGGAGAGGTCACTGTGTCCCCCAGAGCCCTGCCCGTTGAAGCAGCCATGTTTCTGCACGTGACTGCTGCCTGAAGGGTGTGAGTGGGGTTGGGGGGAGCAAGGGAGATTCAGGAGCATCAGCAGACACTGCCCCATTATTTGGCTGTATTCTGAGCACTTTGCATGAACATGAACGAAGATGGGGGGGCTCTCACAGTTTGTGGGCTCTTTACCCATGTGACTGCAAGACATGGCTTTATCTCGGGGTCCATGAAACCAAGGCTCATTAGCGAAGGAGAGATAGGGAGGGGGAGGAATGATACCTAAAGCCACACATGGCGGGCTGAGCCACGCCAGATCATGTCCACTAGTCCAAACCAAACACTGCGCATGCAAGATAGTGTTGTCCCTCACAGGTGACTCACAGGTGAGCGGCCGAGCAGGACCCAGCTGACCAGTGGCACCTGCGGCAGTCACAGGCGGTCACAGTGCAGCAAAGTCTCTCCTGAAGCTGAAATCACATCTGAAACCTCCACCAAGCTGAACCAAATCTCCCCAGCGGACCCAACCTTCCCAGGCAGCCTCTCTTGAACCAACCGAAACCTTGGCAAACCGAGTCAAGCCTCCCCTCTCAAGCTGGCTCCAAGATTCCCCAGGCAGCAATTCTCCCAGCAGCCTCAACCCAGTTGCCCTTCTCCCCTATCAAGTCGATCAAGTCGAGGGTCTAGTTTTGCTGAAGCTTCGGCTTATATACTCCTCCAAGGGACCCGCCTTTCCATCCTGATTGGTCCAGGGTACCCACCTTCCATGCTGATTGGTCCACTTTCCAAACCAGCTGTTTCCTAGTCTTCACTGGTGCTGGTGCAAGCCTGACCTGATTGGGGCCTGCAGGAGCTCAGACCTGGTTCTCAAAACCAGCTAGAAGTCCATACCAAAGCCCTATCCGTGCAGCCAACCTGTTCTGCACTATGAAAAAGCAGGGCGGGTGAGCGTGGCTCTATATGAACAGCACTAGTCAGGTTCCAACCTGGCCTGCCTATCTCCTGAAACTGCCAAGGTTTTTCTCTCCTTTTCCCTAAAACCCCAAATATGGCTGTGTCAGGCTGCTGTGGCACAGCCCAGGCTGATGCTGCCCAGGTCGTCTCCCTGGCACCCCCAAAGCCCCAGAGGGCCACTTCTACACAATGGCTCACGGGCAAGATGGCCACTATCTTCATTCCCCTTATCGATGAGACACAGAAAGGTCATGGCCTCTGTTGAAGGTCACACCACTGGTAAGTGGGGGAGCTGGGGTGTGAACCCCCAGTTCCTACAGTCCAGCGAGTTCTCCAGTCATCTGTTCTTCCCCTGCTGCCTCCTGTGCCGTGAGCCAGCCCTTCTCCCATAGTTCCGTGCTCCAGGGTGTCGTCTTCCAGGTGCTGATAGAACAATCTTGGTTCAATTTGATTTTTCTGAATTTTCACAATATTGTTTTGACCCAGAGAAGAATAAGATAAGGTTTTCCCAACTTTTCAAGGGCTAAGCCTACATTTACAGTTGCTGAAATCAAGCAGAAGACCTGAGCCATTGGCCAGAGTGCCGCCACTAGGGAGGAATAAAACTGAGGTTCCCTCCGGTCATCACACCTGCACACTCCCGGGCCAGCAAGGAAGGGGCTTGGCGGAATTGCCTGCGGGTGCCGATATTCACAGGCCTCTGGGAAGATGCCCTGACTGTTCTCTGGGCTTCCCAGGCAGGGCCAATTCCTCTTTGGAATTCGCAGGGGAGTTTTTGGGAGTCAACCTGGGTAAGAGTCCCCGCAGACGAGTTGATGTTGCTATGAGGCATGCTTGCATTTCAGGGACACAACCGTGTCTCCAGTAGGATGGGGTGGTCAGGAATGGGGTCCCAAGTGGGCACGAGGCGGGGAACAATGGCACCCTCCTTTCGTGTTTGTTTCGGAACCGTCTAGAATTGAAAGTGCTTCAAGGAAAATACCAAAGGCGCTCATGCTTTCCCACACAGCAGGTGGCAGACAGCAGCTCAGCTGGGAAAATATTATTCTGTAGGTTCCTCTCCACGATCCCCTCATAAATTCATGTTGATGAAAACCCAAAGGAGCCAGACTTCGCAGAAGACTCTGATCTGGGCTTCTTGTTCTTAATGAAAGGCGACGTCGTTAGCAACGGGGAAAAAATGAAATGTATTCTTTATTTTCCCCCTCCTTGTCTTTGTCTGATGTCTGCATGGATGTAAGGAAAAGGGACAGAAAGAAAAGCAAGGCACAGTTCACGTTGCTGCAAAATGAATGTATCCTGCAGGAAAAGCAGGTTGGTTTCCAAGCCGGCCCTTGGGTGCAGGCTGCAGAAATCAGGAAGTGAAGCCAGCACCCCTTCCTGCTCTCAGCCTCGTGATCCCATCGGGGAATGGGGCCTCTTCCAGTCTACGTTCTAGAACCATACGTGGGTTGTGTGTTTGTTTTTGCTTCTTCCTTCTTTCCTGAAAATGACAGTGATCGCAAAACAGAATTTCTAATCACACACAGTCCCTGTCCTCAGTGCTCTTTGGAAACCTGGGTCTCCCATCTATATCCTCGACTCTTCTTGCAAAGGGGGAAGCCGTGGTCACCCTCCCTGCCCCCACCAGCCTGGGGTGGCTGGGAGGATGAGCTGAGGTGACGTGGCAGACACATTACCCGCTTGGCTCCTGGCGATGTGCTAAGAAAAATTAGGTCCTTTCCTCTCTCAAAAAACCTTTCCCAGCTGGATTTTTTTTTTTAGATTGTGAAGCAGTAAATTCTCATTGCATTTAGCCAGATAACACAAAAATCTATTTCAAAACACTGCAACAATCTTCTCGTGGAAGGGGCAGCTGCTTGTCTTGCCAATAGCCAGCCTCCATTTCTCCTCTACTAATAAAGACCTGTGTTACCGGTGCCACTGGATATAACACACATGATGCAACACAGTGTCATTATTGTGGTCAACTAAAAATGACATTTCCCAGCCTCCTTTGCAGTTAGGTGCAACGGGACTTCTGGGACAGCTCGGGAAAAGAGCCAAGAAGGCTGCCAGTGCAGACCACAGGTGGCCTCGAGGCTGGCAGGCATTAGTCAAGGGTGGTGAAGCACAGTCAGAGCCCGGGCTGGTGGCCGTCTAGCTCCCACCACATGAGTTCTATTGTGATGGAAGTTATTCGAGATTTCTGAACTTCCTTTTATGAGAAAAAGACATCTCTTATTTACCTAAACTACTCATTTTCTTTTTAGTTTTCCATTGTATGGACCTGGATTTAATTATTGCTGCTAACTTCTCCTGTTCGAGCCCCCTCTCCTGACATGACTGATGTTGCCTGCGGTGCCTTCTACAAGTCCCTCTGTGCTCATGGAGAGGACGCACCTAGGGACATCATGTGATACGTTTGTGTGTGGTACTAGGCGCTTGCTACCAATATACACCTGAGTCACACACCGGGCCAGAGTGCATAGACCTCTGACTCGGTCTTCAAAATGTCAGGCTACTGAGTGTGGCTATCTCCTCGCTTACTCAGCTGTTCTCTTGGTGCGATGAGGCAGGCTGCTTTTCCCTTGCAACAACCCTTGCTACGGCAGCATCTGGCACAAGCACTCACCAGCACACATCTCGATTTTAGGCAGGGCTGCGCGGTGGCCTGGCCGCCTCCTTCCTCTCCGGGCCCCCGGGATTCTTCCCTCTACACCGGAGCGAGAGAGGCGGGTGGATGACGCTGCAGGCACAGCACAGAAAGACAGTGGCAACAGCCCAAGGCCCCACTCCGATTTATGCTGTGTGTGGTCGCGGTGATATCCGAAGAAACTGGACAGAAATAGTGTTCTATCACCCTCTGCTTGGACAGACCTGCTCGGAAGGAGCTCACTACCTTTCTTTTCTTCTTTGGCAGTTTCAGGTGCTCTGAAATGTTATTCGCTTTTATTTCCTATGCTTCTCCGTGGCTGTGTGAGGTGATTTGATCAGTATCATGGAGTGAAGCATGCCTCTCCGGGTGAAAACACTGTGTCCCCTCCCTCAGCTGGGGAAGCTGGAGGTCAGGGTGGACCCTCTGTGGGTCTGGGTCTCTGAGGGACTGTACTGGCCAACCCCACACGTCCAGGTGCATATTGTGCCTCTGATGCTTTAAGCAACTGTGATCTGGGGATGTTTGTCACTGCAGCACAACCAACCTCATCCTGACTGACAGGAGCCTCCACACGGGGCAGAAACTACCCAAACTGGTGAAGAGGAAGGATAGAGCCCTGGCCCTGGTGAACTTATGGGCTGGTGAGGCAAATGCCTGTGATGAGAAAATCATGATAATGATGAAGAGCTATATAACAAAGACATTTTGTGGGGGTGGAGCAGGGAATGGGATCAAATGGGAGGGACATATACTAGAATATGGTGAGGGCACATGGGTGATTTGGTGATGGGAAACCCAAGGGGATTGCAACTGAGATGGAAAAATGCACAAAAATATGTAAAAATAAGCTATTATAAATTTTTTTAAAAATGCCTGTGAGTGCATATGTGCTCACAGCGATCCTGATAGCGCTGAGGAAAACAACAGGACCAAAGAAAGAAGGACCCCGGCAGGCTTTGGGGAGGGGCGACTTAGACAATGTGGTTACAGAAAGGCTCTCTGGAAAGGCAGCTTGGAAGCCAAGACTTGGGAGGGCAAGAGGAGGCAGCGGCCCAGGCAGCGTGGGCGTGAAAGCTCAGGATTCCAGGCAGGGAGGGACCAGCATGTGAGAGGAGGGGGCGCTTGGCTCCTGGGGGGAGGCCAGGGAGGCAGGGGGCCCCTGGGGGGAGGCCACGAGGCAGGAGGCCCCGAAGAGACTGGAGGAGGGAAGGAGGCAATGGCCACCTGCTGGGAGCACCTGGGGCCCCAGAGCTGGGGTGGGGCTAATTTCACGCCCTTGGGAGAGGAGGGCGGTTACAAGCCCCATCTCTGAGTATAAGCGCCTGGAGACCGCAGAGCGGGCCCTGGCTGCCTCCTAAAAGGAAGTGCGACTTCCTCCACGGTATTTTTAACAGCACAACAAACACTGCCTCTTCCTGTGTGGCTGAGGCCTGGGCCAGGTGGGGGCTGGTCATCGGCGCCCGCTGCAGCCTGGCCCAGCCCAGCGCCCCAGAAGCCAGGACGCCAGCCATAGCTGCTCGGCCCCCGCCAGGCTGGCGCAAGGAGGAAAGGCAGGCCCGGGCTAGCCAGAGGGACACTGCTGCCCCGGGAGGATCCCCAGGCCCGGCCAGACCCCTGGAACAGGCAGTGTCCTCGTCCAGGCTGAGGGCCAGGTGGGTGGCGCCCGGGGGACTCTGGCCGGTGAGGCGCGGGGCGGGGCCGGTGTGAGGCTCGCTTTCCCGGCCATGCATGCCCAGTAGTCCTGCTTCTGTGACGGCTACTGGCTGCTAGACACTGCCAGGCCCTGGGGTTAGGGAGAGACCCTGTCCGGGGAAGCAGGCGGGTGGCGGGGTGGGAGCAGGGAGACCTGAGGGTACAGGGGGGCGGAGTGGGCCCCTTTCACAGTCCACTCTTGGCAGTTCTACACTCACATACAGACACCCGCACTTTACCCTCAGACACCCCAACTCATACACTCCATGTCCACATCACACACCGACTCCACACGCTGACGCCACATGGGTCACAAGATACCCCCCATGTACACACACACGACACAGAGCACGTCACGCACACTACCCCCGTCCTCCTGATCTCAGGGGTGCAGCTGGGCAGTGGGGATTATCGGAGGCCAGCATGGGGGAGCAGGGACCCAGAGGAGTTTCTCGCATGCTCTTCCTTTACCGGCTGAGGCACATTATTCTGATAGGAGGCCCCTGTCCACCTCCTGGGCAGTGGGGCAGGCAGCCCCTAAACTGTGCCCAAAGCAATGGTCTCTCACAGCTCTGGAGGCAGAAGCCTGAGCTGGACGAGGACAGTTGCTTCCTCCTAGGCTCAGGAGGGCCACGACTGGGCCACGCCTCCCGTCCCTGGCCCCTGGCGGGGGCCAGCTTTGGCTGGCGCAGAGGTCCAGGCTCTGCCTCGTCTTGGTGGGGCCCTCCCATGTCTGTGTCTCACATCTGCCCTCCTGTCCCTCAGGCAGCTGACGGGGGCTTCGGCACCCTGGCCCAGCACGCTCCCATCCCCAGGGCCTCACTGATGTGGGCAAAGCCCCCTTTCCAAGCTGGTTCCATTCACAGGTCCAGGAGTGTATATTTTGGGGGGGTCCGCTGCAGAGAGCTTGAATTTCCCCAAGCCCCCCGGGCCCTGACTCACCTCTGACTCCACACACCCTCTGAGTGAGGGGAGACCAGGGTCTCCTTGCAGACTCTGGAAGGATGGACGGTTCTTGGTGACCTCAGCAGCTCATCGAGTTCTCCTTTGCCTCCCCTCTGGGGTGCTGGGGGCTGACTTGAGAACCCAGAGGTGTGTACCATTGCAGCTGCCCAAGCCCCTGAGGCAGATGAGGAAACTGAGGTCTGCAAACCACTAGCTCAGGTCACTGGGGAGACATCAACCACGCTGAGAGGCTGGCTAGGGACTTGGAATCTGTCCTTTCTATCACTTGGGAGCGGACCCCGGCGTGAGAAGAGTTTGCCTGCTTTGACGGATTGCGGGGAAATCGCCATGGCTGCGTGACATGGCACGCAGGTGGCAGTGGGCGGGAAGGGGCCCCGCCGGGAGACCCCCCGGGGAAGAGGGCGCCCGGCTCTGGGCCTGGTGGCTGCCCAAGTCCCATGTGTCACTCAGAGGGGACCCACCAGCCCTTGCCCAGACCAACCCCTGCTTCCTCCGGGTTCCTACATTTCACAATGCTGAGGCAGAGAGTGGGGACACACCTTCAGACACCCCCGTGCCCCCTTGTTCCTTCTCTCCAACAGCCAAGGTGTCGGACCAGAGGAGGTGAGCCACCTGCCCAAAGCCACACAGCCCGTTAGGGCGAGCCAAGGTGACATCTGGGCGGCCTCCGGGTCCCGGCTGAGAGAGGCCTCAGCCCCGAGTTCTCATCTGACTGCAAGCTGGGCCTGCCCGCTGCGTGTTGCTGTGTTGGTTTGGGAACAAAACCCTAAAATGACGTGTTACATGGACTTGTTTTGCTCACAAGCTCAGGCCTCCAGGGGCAGCTTTGGTTGGGCCCTGGGAGCTGTGGACTCTGTGCACGGAATTCCTGTTTGGAGCTCCGGCGCCCCGGCCAGAGGAGAGGAGAGGAGAGGCGGTTCTGGAATGGAATGAGGGCGTCGCCCTCCAGTCCCTGGTGACCGTCTTTGGCTCAGGACTCTACCCCAAGGCCGCTGTTCTCGAGGGTTCTGCTTCAGGGTGGGCACAGAGGCTGTGGTCGGGCACAACCGACTTTGCGACTTTGTGCCTTGGGGCCCTCCCGCCCCTTTGTGTGACCTCAGCAGGTTGCTGAAGCTCTGGGCTCTGTGTGCCCCGTTCTGGGTGCCCTCCAGAGAGCGAGCTCCTCCACGCCAGTTCAGCCCTGGGGTCCTGCCCCGGGGTGCAAAATGGCTGTTTTAAAGAACTTTCTGGCCCAGTGGGTGTGCCTGCACAATTTGGTTCTCTGCCCCCAGGGTTCTGGGAAAAGTTCCAGGCCTGAGCAAGTTTATCGGATTCCTTTCTTTACCCACCCCGCCTTGGATTTCATGGAAAACAAAATAGAGAAGAAAAAAACAAAGTGGACTCCCACAGTCGGTCACTGCGCGGACCTCAAGCCTGCTCCAGCCGGGTCTCCCACCGACCTGAGGAGCGGGTGTTTGGGGCGCCAGGCTTCCTGAGCGGCTTCCTGGCTCCCTGCGTGCGTAAAGGGCAGAACAGGGGTGGGGAGTGGGAGGCTGGTCCTGGCCTGCTGGACACAGCTCGGGGCCTGCACACTTAGCCCGCTGTGAGGGGAGGCAGCCTCTGGCCCAGCGCTCCTCTGGCAATCGGAAATGTGTCTGTTTCTCTGTTTCATCTGTCGTGGCTCAGACACACCCTTGCTGGGGATCTGAGGCCACATCCTGGCCTGAATTCAGAGGTCAACTCTCTCCCCACTCCAGGGAGGACCTGCTGACCTCACGGGGTCATCATCCAGCTGCGCTGTCCTTGCGCTGGGGTCCTTCCTCTCCTGCAGGCAGGACGCAGCCTCTTGGAGGCTCAGCACCCACAGCACCCTGTGTCTGCCACAGGCCTGGGGCTGTTCCTGGGGCATCGCCGAGGATGGGCCCCTGTCTCCCTCTGAGCAGCGGAGTGTGGTCAGCCAGGCGCAGGAGGCCATCCCTGGAGACGCCGAGTGTCGCTCCGAGTGACCGGGATGGGAGAGTGGGCGGAGGCCGTCTCCTCGGGAACAGGCCCACGGCTGCGGCCCGCCTCCTTCGGCCCCGGCATCAACACGGCAAGTGGGCTCCTCAGGTGTGGCTCGCAGACGCGTCATCAAGTGGGCTGATTAGTCTCAAGGGTCCTGTTGGAAGGATCCAGAATGACCCAAGTAGGCGAGACGGAGCTGTGAGCTGGAGCCGGGCTTGGGGGGAGCGGGCGATGTGATGTGGGGTGGAGCCCAGGAATGTGGGCGGCCCCAGAGTCTGGAAAAGGCAAAGATCAGTTTCTCCCTGGGAACTGCAGAAGACTCCGCCCTGCGGGCACCGTGGCCTTACGCCTCTGACCGCGGGACTGCGGGCAGCGTGTGTGAGTGGCCTGACGGTGCACCTGCTCTTGGCTGGGCACTCACCATTGCGCTGTGTCCGGAGGCCATCCTGGGGCAGCTTGGGGCCTCTGGCTACAGCTCTGTCGCATCTCTGTGAGACTGTGGGAGGGACGCACCCTGCCTTCATCATGCAGTGTCCAGTTTCTGGCGCAAGCCGCATGCCAGGCCCCGGGGACACCGGGATGCCTGCAGATGAGACTTCTCTTCCCTGCTTTTCTCTCCTGCATGGAGCAAAGCAGGCCTTCCTGCCCCCAGCCCTTTACACAGACCTGAAGTTACTAAAAGGTGCAAGAGGAAGGAGCCCAGCCCCATGTCTGAGTCGGCCCTCGCATGCTTGCACCAGGCTTTCAACCATGCAAGACACGAGTAATGCAAATAACCTGAAAGATAACAACGCTCATCTCCAGTAGGTGGGAATGCAGGGCTCACTTCTTCCCTTCATTCCATATTTTCTAGACCTTACGTGAGGAGCCAGTATTTACTCCTTGAGTGTGAAAGGGAAGAGAAACGCGTGGTGGGAACAGTTCACCTGGTTTGAATTGCGTCATGGGGGTGGGGGACCGAAACGGCACATGGCTATGGGCCCCCCGGCCCCGCGGTCCAAGCTGCAAACGAGCATTCCTTCCAGAAAGCCACCCGCTGGAGGAGAGGAGGGCACTGTGCCCATGAGAGCAGCTTCTCTTCTGAAGCGCCCATGATGCTCAGAGGTGGCCGGGGGAGGGCAGGGTCATGGAGAGTCCATCAGGGTCCACGTGGCCTCACCCACGGATGACAGTACCCTGGGGAGAGCCTCTGTACCCGTGCCTGGTACTGTGGACATCTGCCAAGTTCTCTCATTTTCTTCTTCCCCCAGCACTTTCAACAATCCCCTGTGCATGCATCAGGCAGGCCGAGCTGGGGACCAGGAGACCCCAGAACCACAGGCAGAGGGGAGCTGGTGGACACATGTCCCCAAGTCCCTCCTCTGCTGCCTTGCTCCCTCTTGCAGGGGTGCTTCCTGGGGCTATCTACACTCAAATCCTGTGTGTGTCTGATTCTTGGAAATTCACCCTGAGGCATGGCATCTCTCCCTGGCTTCCCTGTGGCAGTCTGCACAGGACGTGATCTTGTTACGCGTCTTGCTCCTGGACACCTTCAAGCCAACTGTCTTGTGCTGGGCACTAGCTCCTTCCCCGTCCTTGGCTCTCCCCGCCCGGCATCTCCCAACACACGTGCTGGTTTCCCCAGAGCACCTCATCTTTGCTGCAAGGCCACCCAAGACCTTCTCTGGCAACCGTGATGTCCAGGGTGTCCCCTCCAGCCACACGTCTGGGTCCCCAGCGTCCTAACTCTGCAGAAGAGATGTTCATCGCCTATAACAGGCCATTCTGCTTCCTTTAAGCCAAAAGAGAAGGGTTGAAACCTGCAAGAATTTTCTGGAAACATTAAGTGAGGCCCTGGGTGGGGACCCTGGCATGGCTAGGGTCTCAGGATGGACCGCTGCACTCTGGACTGAGTTTTGCTCCTTGTCTGGGGACTGTGACCAGAGGGATAGAGCTGTACCCGGTGGGTTCAGTCACAGAAATCATGCCTTTGGCTGGATTCCTAGTGGTCCAGTGAAAGGGTTAAGGCCTCCCCCGGGCTCAACAGGTTAAAGTGCTGCACTAAGAAGTTGTCTGCAGCCGCTGTCCTCAGCCGCTTTCAGCACAAGTTCGATACCCAGCCAGGGAGTGACCCACCAGCTGCAGCAGACCTCTCCTGTCTCCCCTCTGTCCCCTCAGCAGTGGGTTTCAGTCCCTCTGCCTGTTCTGCTCCCCACTCTGTCTCTGGTGAATCCTCTCACTCCCTGTACCTCTGGCCTGTACCCCAGTTCTGTATGCATAAATAAATGTTAAAAAATAAAAAGAAAGGGTCAGTTTAACTGCATTGATGGTGACCACCCACCCAGTGACAGCCATCTTGCTCAGGACAAAGCCAAGGCCTGTGAGCTGGTCCTGGGACTCCTCACGGCCCTCTCTCACGCCAAGGAAAAGCTGAATTCTTTACGGTGGCTGCAAAGTCACGCACAGCCTGTTCGTTCTTTCTTTTCTGACACTACTTTCTCCTCTCTTCTCCTCGCTCCCTCCGTGTGAAAAACAAAGTAAAAATAGAGCCGGGAGAAACAAGGAATACACTGAAATAGCAGACATATTCGTAATTAGAGTTTCTGAGAATGAAAACAGAAAAAGGAAGATAAAACATTCACATATGTGTGAGATTGAAAATTCCCTAAATAAATATGCAGATTCGATGGGCAAGTTAGTTCCAGGAAAATAGAAAATGCCAGCAAAATAAGCAATGCCAAGATCTAGTCAGTGAACTTTAACATCAAGGAAAGGAACGTGGGTGCACTCAGGTAGAAAAAGCAGTCACGTGTAAGGGAATAAATCCAGGCTGACTCCAACGTGGTCACTGCCAGAGACGCTGGTAGTGAAATTTTGATGGAAGGAAGGGTTGGGGGGGAGGGGGGTACCCAAACAGAAAACATCAAGAGACACGCCGAAGACACGCAGGGAGCCAGGAGCCAGCATGTCCTGGCTCTCCCTTGGGAGAAAGGAAAACAAGCACAAAAGAGACAAGCCAGTTGGCAGGAAGACCTGCCACACAGAAGACACGGCGCAGGACACCGCCATGAACAAGCTGCCGTATGCAGGCGAGCGCTCGGCACCAAGCGCATGGAAACACCGAGATAATCAGACAAAGGCAAGCGCTGTAGTCCTGGCCCAGAAGGCAGGTTGTAGCAGGCACAATAAAGAAAACTCCACCGGTAATAATGAACGTGAAAACTCAGTGGTGGAAAAGGAGGGCCGCTTGGAAACATACCTAGGAGCGCAGTTTTGCTCACCCTTAGCCCATCCTTGTCCAGTCATTCAACAAGCCTTAACTGAGCGCGTGCTGTGTGTTAGATCTTGTTGTCTCTGGGGATAAAATGTGGGAAAAAGCGGCCCTCCCTGGCGGCGCAGCGGGTTAAAGCACAGCACTAAGAAACTAAAGCCACTTCCACATGAGTTCAATTCCCGCCTGCTGCGGAGGCGACCACAGGGCGCGGCAGACCTCTCCTGACCCGCCCGCTGCTCCCCTCGGCAGTGGACTTCATCGATCTGCCTGTTCTGCTCTCCACTCTGTCTCTGGTGAATCCTGTCACCCTCTGCATCTCTATCCTGTACCCCAGCTCTGTACGAATAAATAAATAAATCTTTAAAAAAAAAAAATGTGGGAAAAAGCAACGTCCCCGCCCTCCGGGCCTCACATTCTGCTGGTCACAGTACAATTCCCACCCTTGCTTGGTCTGCGTTCTTGCTATCATCGAGCCCTTGAGGCTGCCGGTCGCTTACCAGGCTGTTCTTGCCTTTAAGTGTCCTCTCTGCCTGGAGTGCCCCCCTGACGGCTCTGCTCTCCCCTCCCCACCACACACACACCTGTTTGGGTTTTGCTTTGTTAAATACCCAACTTTAAACACTCCACTTAGGCATCACCTCTTCTGAGGAGTCATCCCTGGTTTTATGCTCAGGATGGATGAGGGTTCCCACTGTTCCCTTCAGTTATATCTTCTCTCACCATGGAAGTCTTTTGGCATTGTGACTTATCAGCTTTGATGTAACAGTCAATTCTTCTAGAAACTCAGCTACCAAGGCAGAGATTGTGTCTCTATGTCTTTGCATCTGAGTATAATGCCAGGCAGAGGAAGTTACTAAATAAATGTTTATTGAATGGCTAGATGGGTAGGTGGGTGGATGGACACACGGATACATGCATAGATGGATGGGTGGGTAGATGGTGAATTAAAGGATGAGTAGGAAGTTTGACAGAAGATTAGTTGGATGGATAAATTGAAAATTAAAGTTTGGGCAGATAAATAATTTAATGTGTCAGTGGAAGGATGGATGATAATGAGCGGATAGCTAGATTAATTGAATGTGTACATATATGCACTTCTGAATGAATTAATGAATGGTTGGGAGAACAATTGGATAGATTGCTGATGGATTAGAGAATGGACACAGAGAGCGAATGTGTGGATGGATGAATGGAAGGGTGGATTTTGGTTGGATGGCGACCTAGGTGAATGGGTGGACGCCAGATGACAGCGTGGGTAGGAAGATTAGTTGAATGGATGTGCGAATGCATGCATACACGGGCGAATTAGCGAACAGCTAGTAAACAGCTGGATGGGTGAAGGGGCATAGTGTGTGGATGGCCCACGTGGGGCTGGAGAAATGGCTGGATCGGGGTGGGTGACCTGGCTGGCCCGTGCAGCGCCACCCTCTGCAATCCACATTCTGTCTTATATTTGTAACCTCGAAATCCAACTATATTACACAACATTTCCTCTTCTCTCGACCTTTCTTCTTCTCTCTATTGCTTACTCAATAAAGTCCAACATATAAAATCCTCTGTGATCTGGCCCTTCTTCCTCCCTAGGTTCATGGCGCTGGGCACTTCGGCTCCTGAGTCAGTGCATGAAGTATATACATAATATATACGCGGACCTGCTCTGAGCTAACTTTATCTTCATCGCAACCCCCTGGGCATGGCTTCCCCTGGCATCGCCAGACCTTCATGCTTTTGCTTTCTCTTCTCCCTCTCCTTGGATTTATTTCTCCCCTGGGTCTCTTTTTCTTCTCAATTTCTTGCTCCACCTCTTAAACTATTTTACTTATTTTTCTGTCAGCAATCAGCTCCAGCCTGTGATTTCCTCAAGAAAACCGGCCTACATCTTGTTCACCTGGCAAAGAATACATAATCAACACGTGTGAAAATGGAGTGGGACAGGCAGATTCACGTCGCTAGACACGTCCTGCCCAACTCCGAAACTGACTATGTGACTTTTCTTGGCAAAAAAAGAGGTTTGTAGCTATGATTAAAGAATTCTAAGACAAAGAAATCGTCCTGGGTTCTCCAAGGTAATCACAAGAGTCCTTCGAAGCTGTCGGAGGGAGGCAGAGAGCTGACAAGGAGATGTGGTGATGGTAACCTGTCAGAGTGAAGACTGAAAATAGGCGGAGGCCACCACCCCAGGGGTCAGGCGGCTCCGGGAACTGGAGAAGACCAGGAACGGATGGCCCCAGGGCCTCCGGAGGGAACACGGCCCTGTGACACCTTGGTTTTGTCCTCTGACTCCCTCTTAGTTCTCTTGAACCCCAGAACTGCAAGATCCTGATTCTTTGTTAGTTCCAGGCTAATTTCTTCGAGCAATTAGCTATTAGCAACAGTGCAAATGCCAAGAACTAACACTTGACGAAAGACTCCCCAGACTCCACGGTGCTCACAGTCTGCACCTGTTGCTTCATTCATCCCTTGACTGTGGAGAGGACCAAAGTGGCTGTCGTGAGGGCAGTGGGCAGTTGCTGGGGTTCCCACAGGGCAGTCTCGCTGCAGAACCCCAGCTTTTAGCTGCTCCTATGAATCAGAGGGAGCCAGGACCTTCCTCTCGGAGATACACAAGCCCAGAGGCAGACACCTTTCCACCTCCATTTCACGTTTCACTGTGTCTTACCTTCCAAAGAGGAAGCTGGCCGCCCTAGAAGAGTCGAGAGAGGGCGCAGGTCAGCCCCTCTGGGGCCCACGGGCTGGAGGCAGGCTTGGAGGCACCAGGTGGCACCCTGCTCTGCCAGCAGGCCCCCCTTCCAGTCCCAGGCCTCGCAGGGAGGGGACGCATCGCGTGCCAAGCCGGCCTCAGGCCCTGCCCAGGTGGGCTGTGGCTTTTCCCAGAAATCCCCCTGCCGTGCCAGACTGTTCCTGGCATCTGCCGCGCTCCCCATGCCAGGCCCAATCCGGTTCTGCTGCTCTGGCCTCCCCGACGCAAGACTGGGGTCCTAGCACGGTGGCGCCTGGGCACTGGGAGCAGGCAGCGAGCCCCTCCAGACCAGGGGTGAAGGGCTGTGCTCCCCAAGGACAAAGCAGGGCAAGACACAGGACGGAGTGGCGGCACAGCGCCTCTTCCACGCAGCTATCCGAGAAGCCCGCCTGGGTTCCTGGGGGTGGAGATGCTCGGCCCCTCACTTTTTTACGAAACCAGTTGGGCCCTCCCTGGTGCCGCAGCGGGTTAAAGCACAGCACTAAGTTAAAGCCACTTCTGCATGAGTTCGATCCCCGCCTGCCCCGGAGGTGACCACATGGCGCGGCAGACCTCTCCTGACCCGCCTGCTGCTCCCCTCAGCAGTGGACTTCGTGGTCACTCTGCCTGTTCTGCTCCTGGCTCTGTCTCTGGTGAAGCCTCTCACCTTCCGCATCTCTGGCCTGTACCCCAATTCTGTATGAATAAATAAATCTTAAAAAGAAAAAGAAAAAGAAACCAGTTGGGCCTCTGTGTTGTATTCAGATCTTCCCACCCGCTCTCCTCCTAGAGGATGGTAACAACAAGGGAAAGCAAGACAAGGACAGACATCTGGACAGTGGTTTCTATGTGGACCCATCCGGTGTTGTTTAGAAGGACAAATAAAAGCACAATGTAAGTATCAAAAACCAGGGATTCCGTTAAATAAATTTTAGGAATTCCATATGGCTAGACAGACTAAGATTAAGATTTTCACCAGTCTGAGAATTTTTCTGATAAAGGATAATGAGAAAATAAAATATAAACCTATCTACACTGTGTGACTCGGTAAGGACACACGCATTTTGTTAAGAGAATACAGCAGGAAAAGCTTGGTTATCTCTGTGGCTGTTGGGTTTTATTTTTATTCTTATCATTCCCTGTGTCTTCCAAAATAACATTATACTAAATTTATGTTACTTTTAGATAACAGCGGAATACTAAGTGTGTAGACAAAATCATACTGTAACCTCCTGCTGCTTTATGTCACTTTCTCATGTTTGATATATTTTTTTATTGAAGTCGCACTGGCTTATAGCATCATGTTAAGTTTCAGGTGTGCATCATAATAAGCCAACGCGTGTCTATACTAATTATATTCACCACTAAAAGTCTGCTTGCACCCTTCACCATGGAACTGTCTCCTTCTATTCCCTGGATGACAGAACCTTCCTCTTGGCCCGCTCGTCTGTCCTTGGGCACGGCGTCTTTTTCTTTTCTTTTTTTAAAGATGTATTTATTTATGCATACATAACTGGGGTGCAGGCCAGAGGTGCGGGGGCGGTGAGAGGCTTCACCAGAGACAGAGTGGGGAGCAGAACAGGCGAACTGATGAAGTCCAGTGCTGAGAGGAGCAGCGGGCGGGTCAGGAGAGGTCTGCCGCGCCATGTGGTCACTTCCGGGGTGGGGATTGAACTCATGCCGCAGAGGCTTTAGCTTCTCAGTGCTGGGCTCTAACCCGCCACGCCACAGGCAGGGCCCTGAGTCTGTTTCTCTCACTCGCATCTGAACAGTGCTGCAGTGAACAGGTGCATGGACCGCTTGGGACTAGATACCCAGAGTGCAATTGCTGAATCATAAAGTAGATTTATTTTTGCTTTTTGGGGGAGCCTTCCTACTGCTGTCCACAGAGGCTGTGCTAGTCTGCATGAGCCACCACGGGGTACAAGGACAGACCCCTTTTTATAGAAATTGGTCGGCCGTCAGCCTGGCCTGCAGCTGCGTGCCATCGTAGCCCCAGCTCCTGGGCCTGCCCCCACCTGGTCATGGCCTGGTTCCAACAGGCCTGGCAAGCCCTCCAGGTCTGGGAAACAAAATGGATCAATAACAGGCAAAAGTGTGTCCTGCCCACGCTTGTTAGGGGCTTGGCCCGACTTTCAGCAAAACTTCCCAGGCTCTGTCTCAGCTCACCCCTCCCCGTGGGGCCCTGGCATCCCAGTACCAGCCCTTCCCTCCCTGTCCTGCAGGGCAGAGGGTCAGTTCTCCTTCCCAGCAGGCCATGCAGCCGAAAGGTTCTGAGCAGACTCAGGGGCCGGAAACCTGAGGTGAAATTCCACGCACAGGCTTTATCTCCAAACTTCAGCAAATCATTTATATGCTGTGGCCTTGAAAATGGCACAACCCTGGAAGATAGGTCAGTCTCTCACCCATGCTTCCTGAGGCTGAAATGTGGCATTTGCATCCTGCTCTGGAGTGTTCTGGAACATTCCTCTGTAGCTGGGGTAGAGCCCAGTCTCCTCTCCTTCAGGGTGGTGGGGCTGGGGACCCTGGGAGGAAGGCTTGCTGATGTCAGAGGTGCATTTGGCCCAGGCTGGCTATGGAGATCTCGTCAGACTCCTGCCTCGCACCCTGCGCCCATACCCCAGCCCTGGGGCTTTGGTTTCCAAATTGGTAAAATGAGGGTGAGAACCCAGTAGTGTCCACACCGCCTCTCTGTCTCAGCGGACACCTCTGAGTGTCCTTCAGACTCTCTGGACCTTTCCTATGGCCACAGGGGAGCTAGACCCCAGGTGCTGGGGGCAGGCAGGCCTGAGGAACAGGGGGCCTCTGGGCCCCATCCACTCTGCTGCCCTCTGCCCTCAGAGTGCCCATTTCCCCCAGGGTTACTGTCCAGAGCACACTGTCCACTCCAGGAGGCCTCTCTCCCTGCATCCCACAGGGCCTCCTCACTGCCACGGCCTCCTGCAGGAGTCCTGCTCGGCTGGACACCCTCGCCACAGCGTGAGAACTCCACGTTGGGGCTCTGCAGATGTGGGGTGAGGGGAGTGGAGCTGGAGGAGAGAAGAGCCACCCCCGCTGAGCACCTCCTGTGGGCCAGGCACATGGCCCTGTGCGCTGAGCCCCCACCTTGGCAGTGTGACTGGTTCTGCTCATCTGGACGTGGCCCCAAGGCATGAAGTCCCCAAGGAGAAGCTGGAAGCCTGGGTCTGGCTCTTACAGTGGACCACAGGCTGCAGGGTGCCTGGGCCTGACCCCCACAAGGGTCAGCAGCCCCTGCATCTGCCCACCTTGAATACGCCCCTCACCCACCAACCGCCTCGCTTAGGGCCCGGGTTGTGGGGAGCCTTTGAGCACGCACACGCCACTGTTGCGGCTCAGGGGTAGAGGGGGGTGCTCCCAATGGCCTCCCCACCCGCCACACACCTGCGCCAGGTCAGAGTTTACGGTTGACCAGTTTGCTCACTGGATGAAGGCAGGTCCCGGCAGAGGCAGACAGGAGTCTCTGAGGAGCTGACCTCCCACACAGTTCAGGAGAGCTGGGCCCTGACCCCTAGACCAGCTGGCTCGGGCCTCAGGCTGACCCCTAGGAAGCTGCATCTTCTCAGCCATGTCCGGCGCGCGCCCAGCGCCGTGTGCCCGGGAGACCAGGGTCAATCAGCTGATTCTGGAAGGCAGGTGGACGTCTCGGGACCCTGGTTACTTATTACGTTTAATTAAATGCTGATACTGTGGCCCTCACATGCCAGCCAAGGGGAGCAAAGTCCCCAGAAGGCCACGGGCATAAACAGAGCCCACTGATTAACGCCGCACTCCTGCCTGCCAGCTGCTCAGAGGCCTTGTGAGACCGGGTCACTGCTACCCGCTGCGGGCAGGAGCACAGGCAGAGCTGGCTGGGGGCCTCCATCTGTCATCTGGAAGCTGGCCGTGGAGAAGGGCCTTCACTCTGACACCAACTTGGGGAGCCTCTGAAAGGCCCTGGGAGAGGGTGTCTTTCAGGGAAGGGGTTCCCAGAGTCCTGCCTCTTCTGACCCACATGGGTACCCATACCCCTGGGCTTTTGGGGTCCTGGCTGCCTCCCCCACCAGGCAGCCTCTCTCAGCTATCTGCAGAAAGGACAACCCAAGACTGGCCACAGGTCTCTTTGGCTTCGGAGAATCCAAGGTGGAAGAAAGCGAGCAGGCAGAGAAACAATCACAACTAAGACATTCCAGAAGCTTCCAGAGGCCCCACAGCCTGCCTAAGCTGGCATATGAGTCTCTGGTGACTGCTGGGACAGGACACCACTCAGAGAGGCTGGAAATGTGTCTGTTACCTATGAAATTCCGGGTGTGAGGAGTCCAGGGGGACCGAACTGGGGTGTGGGCAGGGCATGTCCTCTGGAGGCTTGAGGGGACAACCACCACCCTCTTCCCAGCGCCCAGAGGCTGCCCCTCAATTCCTGGCTCAGGCACATCACTCCATCTTGGCGTCTCCACCCGGGACTCTGTCTCTCCCTATTTTTACAAACTACATTTATAAATGTGGGGGGATGACATTGGGCCACCCTGGAAAGTGAACAGCAGCATCTCCCAGTCAAGACCCTGAACTCAGTCACATCTGCGAAACCCTCACCTCGGGGGCACCACAGCCCGGGCTCCGTGTGGGGTGAGGCCTTTCTTGGGGGGGAGCTGCCTCAGCCAGGCTGTGTTTGAGTTTCTGTTCTTGACCGTGGGTCCTCTTTCAACCTTGGGGTTGGCGTTACCTGGGTTCCTGGCTCCGTTTGGACCCTGAGGCCTTATGTAATCATGGAAAGTGACTGACCTTGCAGTTCCTTGGCTGACAAAAGGGCCCCGTTAGCTCCTCCGAAGCTACTGTGAGAGGTGCACGGGGTTAAACTCACTGAGCGGTACGCAGGCCTGAGACGCCTGCCCTTTGGAGTGGGGAGGACGCTTAGGCAGCGCGGCTCATGCTTCTCTCACTGCTAAGTTCAGGGTTCCTCAGGGACTCCCCGCTTGTACCCACACCCCAACCCATCCCCACTGGCCAACCTGAACACCCCAAACCAGACCCCACTTCTGGGGTTGGTCTTTGCTGACTTTCCCATCCTGCCTCAGTGCCCACCTCAGCCAGCCCAAACCCCATCTCTCAGGGGCCGGGCAGTAGGCTGCTCCCCACGCCTCCTGCCTGTCTGCACCCCAAATCCCCTGCCTGCCTGCATGCTTCCCCCTTGGCCCGGCCCCCCTCCAGTCACCCAGCGTCCCCTCCGCCCCGACACTGCCCCACAGAGCAGCCTTCTCCAGCCTTCCCCCTGCCCCTGCCCCTCTGGCCACCCAGCCTCCGCCCCTGACCCCCGTCCTCGCCGCCACCCCCCACCCCCCCGCAGCCTTCCCCAGCTGAGGTGTGGCCGGAAGCCCCAGTGCAGGCTCCTCATGTGCAAACCCTGCTCGCCCCTCTGCGCTCCTGGTCCCCATGTCTCGGATCGGGCGGGTCCCTGGAGGGCAATGGAGCCGCAGAACATTGGGGACATGATTCCTGACAGCACGGCCTGTGCTCTGAATGAGGAAAGATGGTAAACACCCACGCTGCTGGATTTCTTCTCTAGTAAGAAGGCATATCTTTGGGCATTTGGGATTTGGGGGTGCTGGCCTCTGCTGGCATTTGTTTCATTTGCTTATTTGATTATTGATTGCCGAACTCATTAAAATATCTGCACCCCCCCGGGCAGACCTGGCTGTCCTGTCCACGGGTGGCCTTGCCCCAAACGCAGATCTGGCACACTGCACAGCTGAGCACCAACCGCCAATTGTTGCATAAATGAACCAGCGAGTGAGTCATAGACTGGCCTGGCCCCCCTCTCGATATCTATGGAAATCTAAAGGCCACCCCGAGTTTCTGCACACCCCTGGGACTTGGGCTCACGGACTAAGCCTCCTGGAGCTTTTACTCACCGGCCCCTTCCTGCTGGCTTCAAGCCTGGAGGGTCTTCATGCACCTTTGTTCACTTGATGGTGAACATGCGTGCACACCCACGTATACATACGTGCACACACACACGCCAGCCCAAGGCGTTTGTGGGTCCAGTGGTCTAAAGTTTGCAGAAGGTAGAAGAGACATTCACCCCAATGATGCTCAACACCTCCAAATGGAGTCAGTGACCCATGGTGAGGTGTCGGGGCCTCTCCTCCTCCGCCCAGGCATTTTCTCCACACTGGGCCCTAATGCCGGCTGCACCCTCTTCCCCGCCTCCCTTCCAGGGTGCTCTGTTCCCAGGATGATCCCAAGAGGATCCCAAGATGATTGCAACGATCCCCTCCATCCTCCTCAATGACAAGGAAGCTTCTGCCTTGCCTCGTGGGACAACTGCTCTGGACACCTGAGCTCACAGGCAAGAGTCCGGCTCCCTCGAGGCCACTGTGCTGGGAAGGGACCCAGACCACGGGCAGAGGCCACGCACGATGGCTGCTCCTCCGGCCACCAGGCCTACTGAGCGCCGTCACCCCCAAACTGGCACATGGTGTCTGCACACAGACCTTCTGCAGCGTGTCTGCAGCTCAGAATCGGACATGGCAGCGCAGACACAGACCCGTGCTGGGCACAGCCCCGGTCCCGAGGCTCGGAACATGGGGCGCTGTGCTCCCAGGTGGCCATGGGGGTGGGCGCTACAGGTAACTGCAACTGTCAGGGCCCTTCCCTGCTCTCTCCAGGCAGAGAGATCTCCCTGCGAGGCTGCAGCGTACACAGCAGGTTAGCCCTAACCGAACCTCCCATTGTGTTAGTCTCTGCCCTCAAGGTCTCAGATTCCACCCCAAGTGGCTCGTTAAGGTATTTTCCTAAACAAAGCTTCTCTCTGAGAACTCCTCTGGTGCCAGCAATTAAGACAGCAAAGTGTTTTATCTCTGCCAAGTTTTTTGAGTGCTTGGCACATACTGATGCTCAATTAATGTGAGTTTTGAATTCCCTCTTCTTCTTCTTTGAACTCCCAGGGAGCTGGAAGGTGAATAGAAGGCTGGGGTGGGGAGTAGCTCAGGAGTCCAGAAATGTGTCATTGGCTCCTGTGGGACTCAGCATTTCTAGCAAGCAGTTTCCAGAAATAAAAGCCCTTCCAGGAAGCTTGAGGAGGACATTTAATACAGAGGACGGTACACGGAGGCAGGCGCGTTGAGAAGCTCTCCCTGGAGGCTTGCCAGCTGAAACTCAGGACCAACAGTTAAATTTGCCTTGAGATAAGTGAGTGGGGTATACCTGTGAGCTTGCCTGTGTGAGATGCAGGAGGGCTTGTACTAAAGAATGAGGTGTTGATCTGCAAAGCAAATTTTACTGGGTTTCCTGTATTTTTATTGACTAGGTCTGGGAAGCTCAAATCACAGCATTGAGGTGACTTAGTCCTATAGAGGACTCCAGGAGACTGAGAGCCAGGTCAAAGGCATGAAGGGGAGCAGACAAGGCGTGGAGCGTGGAGAGATGGGGGCCCCTGACTGTGCAGTCGGTTAGCAGGAGCAGGCAAGGAGGTTCCTGGCAGCCAGAACAAGCCAGCAGTTGGGGGGGAGGGCGGTGGGCAAGATTTTCCCCCGGACTCTGCACGCTGGGGAGACTGAAAGCAGCACCCCATGAGCTCAGCACTGAGCACTGAGCTGCAGCCGCACCTACCCACCCCGACGTTAGGTGCCTGGGGGTGGTGACCCAGGGACTGTGCTGTGCGTTTTTCACTTTCATTTGAAAAGTTCAGTGGTGAAGGGAAGCGAAGTCTGTTCACAGGAAGCCTGACTTCCAGGGCCTGTGGTGGGATCACACTTCTATTTCTGGACTATTATAAATGTGGGGGGATGACATTGGGCCACCCTGGAAAGTGAACAGCAGCATCTCCCAGTCAAGACCCTGAACTCAGTCACATCTGCGAAACCC
>NW_004567110.1:5311111-5323579 GCF_000260355.1 Condylura cristata | reverse complement strand
GATGATTGCAACGATCCCCTCCATCCTCCTCAATGACAAGGAAGCTTCTGCCTTGCCTCGTGGGACAACTGCTCTGGACACCTGAGCTCACAGGCAAGAGTCCGGCTCCCTCGAGGCCACTGTGCTGGGAAGGGACCCAGACCACGGGCAGAGGCCACGCACGATGGCTGCTCCTCCGGCCACCAGGCCTACTGAGCGCCGTCACCCCCAAACTGGCACATGGTGTCTGCACACAGACCTTCTGCAGCGTGTCTGCAGCTCAGAATCGGACATGGCAGCGCAGACACAGACCCGTGCTGGGCACAGCCCCGGTCCCGAGGCTCGGAACATGGGGCGCTGTGCTCCCAGGTGGCCATGGGGGTGGGCGCTACAGGTAACTGCAACTGTCAGGGCCCTTCCCTGCTCTCTCCAGGCAGAGAGATCTCCCTGCGAGGCTGCAGCGTACACAGCAGGTTAGCCCTAACCGAACCTCCCATTGTGTTAGTCTCTGCCCTCAAGGTCTCAGATTCCACCCCAAGTGGCTCGTTAAGGTATTTTCCTAAACAAAGCTTCTCTCTGAGAACTCCTCTGGTGCCAGCAATTAAGACAGCAAAGTGTTTTATCTCTGCCAAGTTTTTTGAGTGCTTGGCACATACTGATGCTCAATTAATGTGAGTTTTGAATTCCCTCTTCTTCTTCTTTGAACTCCCAGGGAGCTGGAAGGTGAATAGAAGGCTGGGGTGGGGAGTAGCTCAGGAGTCCAGAAATGTGTCATTGGCTCCTGTGGGACTCAGCATTTCTAGCAAGCAGTTTCCAGAAATAAAAGCCCTTCCAGGAAGCTTGAGGAGGACATTTAATACAGAGGACGGTACACGGAGGCAGGCGCGTTGAGAAGCTCTCCCTGGAGGCTTGCCAGCTGAAACTCAGGACCAACAGTTAAATTTGCCTTGAGATAAGTGAGTGGGGTATACCTGTGAGCTTGCCTGTGTGAGATGCAGGAGGGCTTGTACTAAAGAATGAGGTGTTGATCTGCAAAGCAAATTTTACTGGGTTTCCTGTATTTTTATTGACTAGGTCTGGGAAGCTCAAATCACAGCATTGAGGTGACTTAGTCCTATAGAGGACTCCAGGAGACTGAGAGCCAGGTCAAAGGCATGAAGGGGAGCAGACAAGGCGTGGAGCGTGGAGAGATGGGGGCCCCTGACTGTGCAGTCGGTTAGCAGGAGCAGGCAAGGAGGTTCCTGGCAGCCAGAACAAGCCAGCAGTTGGGGGGGAGGGCGGTGGGCAAGATTTTCCCCCGGACTCTGCACGCTGGGGAGACTGAAAGCAGCACCCCATGAGCTCAGCACTGAGCACTGAGCTGCAGCCGCACCTACCCACCCCGACGTTAGGTGCCTGGGGGTGGTGACCCAGGGACTGTGCTGTGCGTTTTTCACTTTCATTTGAAAAGTTCAGTGGTGAAGGGAAGCGAAGTCTGTTCACAGGAAGCCTGACTTCCAGGGCCTGTGGTGGGATCACACTTCTATTTCTGGACTAATTCTAGATGCTCCAATCAGAAAAGCCCCATCCCGCCCTGCTCTTCAGACCTGGGACTGGACAGCTGCCCCAAGACTTGGCACTGGGCGCTCCTGTCGCCCACGCGGGCAGCCTGAACCTCTGAGTCTAGCCTTCTTACTGTGGCCAAGACCCTGTGAGACGGAACAAACCCTTGACCCCCCCCCCCGACTCTGGTTTCTACAGCCTTGAAAAGGGCTTATCAACACCCAGACTCATCTCGTCAAATGAGAACTAAGCGAAAACACGTTATTGCTCTTTTAATTATTTATTTTTAGTGGCTATTTTAAACTTTAAGTAAAATCCATATGGCATATAATTCACCATGCTTAAAGGGCGTTTAGTACTTTCTAACTAGACATTAGAAACATATTTTTAAAAATAGTACACTTCAGTCACTTCATCGCTGTCTCAAGCCCCATCCTCCCCTCCTTCCTTTGACACGAGCTATGTTCTAGAAGCTACTGCAGACTTGACGTGCATTGCCTATTTCTTCCTGAGGTCTGTTCCCACTTTGCAGATGAGGTTTTAGGAAGCACAGGTCAGCACCGCTCTCCTGCCCACGGGGGACACCCCCCTCGGGGGACACCCTCCTCGGGCCCCCTTTCTTGGCCAGTCCTCAGTCACACCCTGAGCCCTCACTGTCCCCACCTTTAGCCGGACTCCCTTCAGCAGAGGGAGGCACCCTCTGGGCACACAGGCCTCGCCCCCTCCTACCGGGCTTGCCTACTTCACTGAGATCTTTCCTCGCCCCAGGCCCCAGGCCCCCACCCATCCCTCTCTGCCCCAGGGTGAGTGCAGCGGGTGGGACTCTCTCGGCACAACCCTGAGCAGACTGGGGAAGCCAAGATGGAGGCTTTTACTGCCGTAGACATGGTGACTAGCAGCGAATGTTTCCATGTGGAGAGTAACAGTTACAGAACAAGTTATAAAATTGCAAAGAAGATGCTAAGGTGGACTGGACTGCACTCACCCTGGGGGGTGAGGGGGGTAGGGGAAGCCCTCCCTCTCCTCCCTCCTTCCTGTTCTGTCCCTCTTTCACTTGGCAAAGGAAGAAGGACCTATTAGATTTTAATAGGACACGTTGGCCGGAACTTCCAGAACTTCCGACCCCTTGTGATGCTGGGTGGTTAACGGGGGAGCACACCCAGCGTCCCTCCGTGGGGGAGGTGCTAGGTCCTGTCCACCCGAGGACGTGAGCCTGGAGCGCAGAAGGCCTGACCGTGAGGGCCGCACCCCGAGAGAGCGTGCAGCCCACACGGGGACTGGCCTTCGCACCCCGTTCCGCTCCCCCCAGATGGACACCCTCCCTGGGCATCCAGCCTCGGGCCTGATGTCGTCCTATCAGAGCCGATGTCCTCGCCTGCTCCGGGCCGGTGACGTCCAGGTAAGAGCAAGCCCTGAAGATGTGTGTGAAATGTGCACTTGATTAAAAATGTGTATTCAACCACCACATCAAGTTTCAGTGATGCTTTAGATCTCCTCACCTGGCCTGAGTGTTACCCTCTGCCTCGTCCCTCCGTTTCCCCAGTTTCTCCATAGACCACCTAGCCGGAGACCTGCAGCTACCTGCCCCACCCCCGCCTCTCTCGCTTGCGCTCGGCGTCCCTGGGCACCGTCCACTTGGTCACTGAGCTGTGTCCTCACTCACCTCCGGGCCTTGCACCTCCTCGTCCCTCTGCTTGGCTAACCAGGCTTCGTGTCACATCTGACCGGCCTCTTCCTCCAGGAAGTCCTCCTTGACCTCCCTTCCCCAGCTCACTCAGGCCCCGAGGGGTTCCCTTGAACTCTGAGTTTCTCTGGTCCCACTGCCTTCTCATGCCTGCCAGGAAAACTCAAAAGGGGCAAGAAAGGGAGGTCCATGCTTGTCACAGTGCCCTGCACACACAACACTGGAGTGATGAATAAATTGGCCCCTAGGCCAGAGCCAGACCTGGGACACTGATGCCAGAGGTTGCTGTGAAGACCGAGGCCCAGAGCACCTAGAAACTGTTGGTGGGTGCAGGACCTGACCCCCTCTAGCTGATCCTCTGCTTTGGCACCCACCCCCCACTCACAGGAGACAAGGCTGGGGTCCCCTGAAGGCTGCCTGCCCCTCCAGACCAGTCTCCTCTGCCCCTCTGCTGGCGGGCTAATGCTTGCCCAGCTCCGCAGGCACCCTCCTCCCCTGGACTCCGGGTCCTGGCACACGTAGCTGCTGTTCCCTGCGGATGCCGCAGGAAGGGGCCCAGCTGCGTGGCTTGGGCCAGCCCTGGGCTTTCCAGACGAGTTCGGCCCGCCCCTGCCATCTCCAGCGCCACCACAGGGGGCGCTCCCGAGGCAGCCGGCTTCGCAGCCAAGCAGCACCTTACCCTCGCCCATCCTTGGAGTCTGACGGGAGCAAGGTCCCTTCCTGTCAAGAAGGAACTGGCGAAGGGCTGAGGCCCCGGAGCCTCCAGCTGGCCCAGGAGACGGGACGGGAGCCCGCCTTGGGCTGGGGCAGCGAGGCCGGTCCAGCAGGCAGGCCCGCGGCAGCGCGCGGGGCTGAAGCCTGGGGTGGGGGGGGCGACTGGGCAAGCTGCGGGGTTTAAGCAGTCGCGGCTGGGCGGGTGGAGCCGCGCCTTCACGGCGGCCGGGCCTCCGAGCATCAGGAGGTGCTGAAGCCCACCTGGAGCACGCGGAGCTGGTTCGCCATCCGCAGGTCTTAGCTTCCCCCCCCCCCCATCACCTCGGTGTAGGGAGAGGCTAACAATGCGCCTGGTTGCCGTGGCGACCAAAGTGGAGGCGCCCCCAGCACCGCACTGATGGCCAGGCGCTAGCTGGACATGGACACCTACGTGGCTTGTCCTTGCAGCGTCCGGCTCGTCCAGCCCCAGGGACAGAGTGGGGCCGGCTTGTCTTCAGGGATCCAGCCTGAGGCTGCAGATGGCTGAGCAAAGGGAGGACCCCCCCGTGGGCGGGCAAGCTGTGCTAAAAGGCCTGGAGCCCTGGGGATGCCAGGGAAGGCTACTAAATGAAGCAGGGATGCGGGGCGTGGGAGCTGAGCAAGCTGGGGTGTGCAGGAGACTCGGGCGCTTCAGGACCTGCTGGCTGAGTCTCCAGGTCCGGTCTGGGCGGGACACCAGGGAGAGGCTTCGCGGAGACAGGGTGCGACCCCCGGCCCCTTGCACGGTGTTGGAGCCATGTGCGTGGTCTGGCTGCTGGATTGGGACCAGTGACCCGTCTCGACTCCGGGTGGACACGGTTCCGAGCTAGAGAGCCGGCGCCCTCCCTGCCCCTTGGGTGTGTCTGTGGCACTGAAGTTGGCAGCGCTGGAAAATGCAAGTAGCTGGGAGGCCACGCCAGCCCACGGAGGGCCAGACGGGGGGACTGCAAAGGGCATGAGGCTGACACCCAGAAACCAGCCTCTGTTGTTCTGAGCCGGGGACGGATGTATCTACCACTGCGGCTTCAGCCTGTCCCATCCCAGCAGTGGAGTGAGATCCCTGTCGAGTCCTGGATCCCGGTGGAGTGTAAGGCCACAAACAGACCAGACCCCACACTGCAGCCCGAGGTGAGGACAGGGAGAGTGACAAGCAGCTCCACGGTGGGTGAAGAAAGCTGTCTCCCCTTTGCTTTTCCTGTCATTTAAGACCTGCTTCACAGGTTAAGAAGCTAAGGAAACAGGGCAGGTTTCCTGCTGGTGACTAAGCTGCAGGGTCACAGAGAAGGGCTGAGAGTGGGAGGTGCATGTGAAACCCAGGTTGGGGAGAGCAGGTGGGGAACCCCCAGCCAGTATGCTCCTACCTGCTTGGGCTTAGGATGCTTCCGACCTGGACCCAGACTTGGCCGGGGAGGCAGCGATCTCCTTATCGGGGGGGTGGGGGGGCATTAGCCTTGATAAATGTTAATTTCATGTCCATTTAAGTTCTGACTTTATCCGTGTGCTTTCAAATTCTCACGTGGCTTTCAAATTCCTTCTGGATTCCTACCCAACGCGGTATTGACAGGATTCTTGCAGAAGGTGGGTGCATTGCGCCCTCTGGTGGCCACCTCCCAGGCAGCTGGTCAGGCTCTCCTGGAGGTCAAGGTCCGATGGACGTGGGACCTGATGGATGTGGGGCACTCTGGGGTCCCAGGGCAGGGCGTCCCTGCCACTTCCAGCATTGGCATTGGCTCACCTCATGTGTTTGGGTTTAGAGCAAAACTGAGAGTCCCTGCTCCTCAATTCTTTGGAGTGTTTACGATCATTACCCAGGACGCTTGAACACTGCACCTGAATTCCTGGCTACCTGCATCTGTTCCGTCAAGTTATTCACCCCTCGAGGCCCACCTGGTTGAGTTCTCCTCTAGCAGATTGGGGTCCCTCGGCAGGCAGGTCACTGCAGGGTTAATGAGGTGAATGCAGGCAAAGGCACACAGGTTTTCGGGACTAGAGCTCATTCTTAAAGGCTTTCCCCCTGCTGGGCTTTGCTGAGCCCCCCTGCCCCCCCCACACACACCTCACCGTTAGAGGGGGAGCTTCTGCTGGGCAGGACCTTGGTGTGCCCTGATCTGCACCCCCACACCCAGGGGCCTCTGCACAGATGGGTCCGTGGAGACGCTGGTATGTCACTCCGCCCTGGACACACGCAGACACTCATGGCCCCAGCCCCACAGAGAAGCTCAAGCTCACAGCGGACGTCAGCAACGATGATGAGCAAAGAACAGGACGACTGCGGAGCACGAGGAAAACCTGGGTGATGGAGGTGGAGACGGGGCGGGTGGGGGCGCGGGGGGCTCGCCACACTCGCCCCTCCTGGGTGTGTGTTCACAAATCCTCTATCATAAAGCAGAAGGACGTGAGACAGATTCGGGAGCTCTTGGGAGGCTCTCAGCTTGTTTGGAGGAGCCCGAGGGCACCCTAGGACGACCCTCCCAGGGGCCCGAGGCCTGGGGGCCCACCTGGGGGTAGGGTTAAATGCAGGGGCTTGGGCCTTTGGTCCCTGTACCTGGGCCTGTGTCTGGGGGTGCCGATGAACACCTCTCAGCCCTGGGCTGTCCGCGGAGGGCAGCCCTGGCTAACTACTGTCTGGCCCGCTCCAGCCTGGGCCCAGGGTGCCATGCACCAGCGGAGGGCGGGGGAGGGGAGGGGAGTGAGGGTGGCTCTGGGGACTTAAGAGCGGAGCGTCCTGGGAAAGGCGGTGGCTTCTTTCCAGTGGCAGAGGTCTGTGAGCTCCCCTGCGGGCAGTGGGCAGGAGGAGGAAGGAGGGGAGGGGTCAGAGTCCCGGGGGGCCTCAGCTTTGCTGGAGCTCGGCAGAGCTCCTGCTCGGCTCATGTGTTGGGCTCAGTTATAGCTGCGCTTGGCTGGAGGCCTCCGAGTACCTGGCTTTGTGTAGTTAACTCTACCCCCCGGTGCAAGCTGAGAGGGCGAACCCACCTTCACCCCTAAGGAGCTGGAGCACAGAGCGGTTCAGTGACTTGCCCAACCCCACCAGCCAATAGGAAGGAACCCAGTGGCACCGGCTGAGCTCTGCAGTCCTGCCCTGGGGCAGCCAGGTCTCCAGACACTGCTCCTGAGCTCAGGAGAAGCCTTCTTGGGAGCCACCGCCCGGCCAGGCGACCGGGCCTGGGGAGCAAGGTGTGGCAACCAGCTTTAATTCTGCGCTGGCTTTAATGCTGGGGTTTCCTCAAACCGTTCACGGCCGTGGGGAGTCCCGGGTCACACCTCCAGAGGGGTGCAAACGTAAAAGACCCCCCCCCCATACTGGGGATGCCTCGTGTCCAGTTCAGAGTCCCAACCCTGGGCCCATGGCTCCAAGTCCCGAAGCTGGGCATGGCTCCATGCCACCCTGGGGCTGCGCCCCACCCACCCGTCATGGCAGGGGGTGGACTCCCATCGCCTGCATTAGCCTCTGGTCAGCCTCTCCAGCAAAGCCGGAGAAGCCAGTGCAGCTCCCAGGCTCCCGAGATGCTCTTGTTCCTGGCCTCGCCCCTCTCTGGTCAGCGACGCTGCTGGCACAGGGCTCGGGGTGGGGGCTCGGGTGGTCACTAGGCCAGCAGCTGCTGCACCAGCAGGGAAGCACCCCGCATCTCAGGGCCCCCAGCCCCTGTGCCTTTGCAGTGGACACAGCCCCGGAGACCTCCAGGACCGCAGCCTCGCAGGTATTAGGATGGAAGAGCTCTCCTGAGTGGACACGGTGGGGGCAGCCTCCAGACAGGGCTCTTGTAGATAAGGACGAATGTGCGAATGATAAAATAGCTTTTTTAATTCACTTGATTGGGCTCATTGGCAATGATCAACAATAAATAAAACAGAGCAGAGGCCGGGCGGGTAAACACTTGCAAACTCCATTCAATCGCATCCCAGGGAACACACCCGAAGAGCAGGGTAGGGAAGCCGAACAGGCAGGGCTAGCTGGGGAGTGCTGGGAGCTTTGGCTTGACGTGGGCTCTGTGAGGGCTGGAGCGACAGGCCCCTGGTCCTTCCTGGGGAGGGGGTCACAGCATGGCCGCTGGGGGTTGGCCAAGCCCTGCCCACCTGGGAAGTCACGTTCAGCAGGAGTCCAGAGCCCTGATGGGCCGGCCCAAGGGGGCGGCCGACAGCCGGCTTGCCGCTTGTGGGAAACACCTTTTTGGTCAGAAGCGTGGATGAAATGCCTGATGCCCACCGCCCTGAGGGTCGCTCTGCTGGTCCCCCCCCCCCCACGGCCCATCTTTTTTAGTGGCCTCAAGGGCTCGGAGGACTGTGGCTTCAAGAGGAGAGCTGACTGTCCCCTGACACGTAGCCCAGGCCACAGAGGGAGGCATCCTGCCTGTGGCCATGTTTGAGACCAAGCAGATGCCCACCAGGGACACAACGAGAATGCTGGGTCAGCTGCTGCTTCATGATGGCCCTAGACAGGGTCCACCCTCTGTGGCACGACAGTGGCCTCTCAGGGCTGGGAGCTCCCTGGGGCCAGCATTTCCCATCATGGCCACGTGATGAGACGTCCCTCCCCTTCCTCTGGACTCAGCTGCTTTGCACAGTGGCCACGGAATCTGGAGCTCCACCCTGCCTTCTGCCCAGAGGCCGAGTTGTGTCCGGGAAGGAGCATGGGCCACGGGGGCTGCCCCAGGTCTCGCCCCACAGTCGCCCAGGTCGCCAGCACCTCCCCACCTTCTAGTCTGGCCTCCCCTTTGAGGTCTGACTTCTTTGTATCTGGCTTCTCTCTTGGGTCTGCTGGACAGTGACCCGAGCGGAGTCCCAGTCTCAAAGGGCATCTGAACACTTGCTCTGGCTGCCTCCTCTCCCTCCCCCCTTCCACGGGTCTCCAGGCAACCTCTGCCCACAAAGTGGACCGAGCCCTGCTCTAGGCTGCAGGAGTCAAGGAGCTCATCGAGGTGGGGTACATGGGCTTGCCTCCCCACACTGGTTCTCGTTCTCTGCCCACAGCCTGCCAGATGCGCCATGGGAAACCCCGCCTGAGTCTCAGCCACCCTGGCCCAGGGAAGGGCCCCACTGTTCAATCCCACCGAAACTTCTCGTCTTAACGGCCGTGACCCACTTCCATTCGGTGAAGCGCCTGCTGCTAACTGCCAACTGACGAGACACGGGGAAGCCGCAGGCGCTGTGCGGAAGCGACGTGCCGTCTCCTCCGCGGAAGCAGGGTGGAGGCAGCTGGGTCCCCAAGAAGAGGAGGCCAGGGGTGCGAAGAAGGGGGTGCGGGGGGTGCCCCGCCAGGCGGGGCGGAAGAGAGGTCCTGCGACGGGGCTGGGAGGGGGGTGCAGGAGGGGCTTGCTAGGAATGCCCCCGGGTGCCAGGTCTGCGCAGGAACCCCCAGCGTCCTGTTTTCACTTCCAATCTATGTCTCGATCAGTTCCCAGTCTGGGTCTGGCTGTTTCACCTTGCAGGGGGAGAGGGGCCCCAGGGAGGAAAGGCCTGTCCCTGCCGGAACAGCCAAGCCAGAGGGGCGGGACAGCTTGGCCAGCTGTGAAGCTCGCCCCGGGGCTGTGGGCCCTGCCACGTCCAGAGGCGGATGCTCACACTGGGGAGCCCCCGAAGACTCAGCTGGCAGACATGGGGAGCTCAGGAGCCCAAAGCCCCCGCCCTGCCTGTTCCTGGGGCTCAGGGCCAGCTAGGAGACCCGCGCTGGGCTCCTGGTGAGTCCAAGCGCCGAGAGCGGGCTGAGGGCTTATGTGGGCCTGAGACCGCAGGGCGACTTTAGCAAGCGAGATGCTCTTCAGTTCTGGGGGATGTTTTAAAGCTGGAACAAGTTGTTTTCTTTTTAAACACTTTCTGAGAATCTAATAAAAGCTATAGGACCTCTCCCCAGGAAAAATGCTCATTTGCACAAACTCAGGGGCAAAACACAAACAGGATACAATTTCTGTGGTTGCTGAGTTCCCCGACCCCCTTCCCCACTGGATGAGGGGTGAAGTGGGGAGCAGAGGAAACTGAAACTGGCATGCCACCCCCCAGCCCCCCAAGGAGCGGTGGCCTCTTCAGGAATGCCCTCCATGGGAAAAGTGGCTTTTCTGATTAAATGGCATGAACTGGAGCCCACAATCTCTCGCCCTATGCTTGCGACTCTGCTCCCCACCCAGCCCCAAGATGGTGCCCCTGAGTTTTTGAGATTCCTCACCTGAAACAAAAGCCAAGGCCATCATGAGGAAGAAGGAAGCGAGCTGGGAGGGAAGGAGGTAGAGCACGTTCCATAAACCCACCAACAGGACACTCCGCCTGTGCCCGTCAGTGAGCCTGAAGCCCACAGCAACCCAAAAGCCCAGTCGGAGGGGTTCTGTGAAGCTTGTTAGAAGCTCCCCACTCCCCAGCTTCCGGTGAAGCCAGAGGAAGCTTCAGTGAAAATACCAGGACCAGCACTGAGACCCAAAGTGAACTCGATGTCAGTTGAATTAAAAAAAAATCAATAAATAATCAAGAAGGTTGAGGAGGAAGAAAGAAAAGCAGGGGAACAAGAGAGTGGGGGTGACTTCTGCTCTGCTGGCCATGCCCTTCGATGGCCTCACCACCCGGACACCAGCCAGGGGCTAGCAGGCGCTGGGCCTGGAGCTCGACCCCTCTAGAGACGTGTGTGCATGTGTGTGTGGAGACGTGTGTGTGTGTGTGTGTGTGTGTGTGTGGAGACGTGTGTGTGGGGGGGAGGGGGGTTGGCACCGCTGTGTGGCTGGCAGGCCGGGGCCTCGGACCCCACCGCCTGTGAAGTTGGGGCGGACGCTCCCGGTGGTGTCCTGGGTGGTGCGGAGCGTCAGTCAGGCTGTGTCCGGCTGAGAGTAGGCTGAGGAGCCCGGCCGCGGGGCAGGGCAGGCCCCTTCCGAGTGGGGACTGAGGCCTCTCTGCTCCCCGAGCTCAGGGCACACAGCGTCGTCCGGCTGCTTTCTGGGGTTATCATGCCCGGGAGCGACGGTTCAGGGCCCGCTGGGGAAGAACAGGCCACGGTTTCGGAGGCCCTCGGCCGGTGTCTGTGCCGACCTCTGGGTGGGGAGATGCTCCTGGTTACCACAGGCAAAGTGGGGAAGAAGGGGAGACGGGGTTCCTGCAGCGCGTGGGAGGGAGGTCGGGTGTCCTGCGGAGACCCAAGGTGCCTCGTGCCCATTGCCCACGTGACTCTGTCCTGGAGGACCCTCGCTCAGAAAGGTTCCGAGGGCCCGGTCTGAGTCGGCCCTCCGCAGCAGGGGAGACGCCCGGTCTTCCCTGGAGACCGGCCTTCCCCTGGCGCTCCGGGTCTTCAGCACCTGCCCGACTAAGTGCCCGAGGCCGAAGTGAAGCGCTGTTTGAAGACCAGGCCGCTGCGTCTCCCCACCTTCCCCCAGTCCTGGGGCCGCAGCGGAGCGACCTCCCCACCCAGACCAGCTCTGAGACTGGCCCCGCAGGCCCTGGCAGGCCCCTGGGCCTGGCTGGATGGACACAGCCTAACGTTGGGACACAAGAGGCCGTGGGGGCCCCCGGACACACCCCGAGACGGACCCCCGAAGCTCCCAGAACGAGGCTTCCAGCGAGCAGCTGAGGCTGGTGGTGAAGAGGCGTGCTCTGGGGTACCAGTCCCGGAGACTCGTGGCATCATCTGCCCTTGAATATGCGGATTTTGTGGATGGAGGCCAAGGTGGCCGTCACGTTGTGCTCAAAGTCTCCGTCGTGCACCCCGGTTTTTCGAAAAGCCCCAGCTGAAGGGTTGTACTCCCAGTAGTGGTGCCAATTCCCTTTGCTGTCGGCCCCGAAGCCATACAAGTCCACCTGGGGGAGAGCGCAGGTGAGGACCAGCTGCCGGCGGGGGGGCTCCCCCCAGATGGGATCCCGCAGCAAGGCTGCTCTGCGGGCCCCGTCCCCTGGGGGAGGGGGGGCGGGCGCAGGGAGGCACCTACCTCGTCACAGATGTGCAGCGAGAAGACGATGGACAGGAGGCCCGTGGACGGGTACCGGCCATGGCCCTGCAGCCAGCTGTCGAAGACGTACTTGATGAAGGCCGGGTGGTATATCAGGATCTGCAGGAGGAGAGCCTGTGAGGTGGGGGGCACAGCCCACGCCGGTGGGTGGGGACCACGCCCCTGTGGCCTTGGGGCACGGCTGTGACCCAGACACGCAGCCCTGCACTGGCTCTGGCGGGGAGACAGAGACCTAACCGTGGAGAGACAGAGATGCCAGAAGATAAGTGAGGCGGAGAGAGGTGAGAGCCCTGGGCAAGGAGGCTCCCGCGAAGTGGTCCAGCAACCCCCTCCTTGGTCTCGGCCCCCAGATGCCACAGATGGCAAGGGACACCTGCCTCCCCGTGTTCACCACAGAGCCAGTCACAGCAGCCAGACCGGCGTGTGGGCAAGGTGGAATACTATTCAGCTGTGTAAAGTAAAGGTGGCATCCTGCCTCTGTGCCAACATGGATGCAAAGCAAGGTAAGTCAGAAGGGGAAAGACAAACGTGGGGTGTTCACTTCTATGGGGACAGAAAGAAACAGGACAAAAGGCCAGTCAGGGCCCTCCCTGGTGGCGCAGCGGGTTAAAGCAC
>NW_004567110.1:5307559-5310306 GCF_000260355.1 Condylura cristata | reverse complement strand
GGGGTTTCTCGGGGGGGGCGTGCCTGTGCAGGGACGTCAGGCCAGCCCCTAAGGAGGACCGGAGGGTGCATGAAGTGCACTAGCAGGGCCCTGGCCTGCTAGCTAACCTCTCAGCCCAGCCTCGGGTTTCTGCGGCCGTGGGGCTCCCCTCTACCGGCTCCGCTCTGCTCTCCGGAACCAGGGACGGCCCAGGCAAAGGGCCCGTGCGGCACTGCTGTGTGTCTAGGCAAGCGGCGGACCTCTCTGACTGCACTCAGATGGTCCCACGTACAGGTGGAACAGAGAAGACACCCGTACTTGTCTTTCTCCTTCTGACTTAGTTTACCCGGCAGAATCTCTTCCAGATCCATGCATGTTGCCACAGGGGCAGGATTCGCCCCGACCCAGCTGAGTGGCACTCCATTATATGCCAAGGACTGAGCTAGGAGAGTGTGCACAAAGGCCTGGCATGCATGGCAGAGACACTGCCCTCTGCCCACGTGCCGCTGACCCCATTCCAGGGCCCTGCTGGGGAAGGGGCAGGTAGCGTGTAGATGGCGGAAGTTTCAAGCAGCTCACGCTTCCGGGGCTGCAGTCATGGCAGACCCCGGAAGGAACGTAAAACCCCATGGCTTTGGTCCGGTTGATCTAGGGGTCACAGGGGCCCGAGTTTTGCCACCTGTGACAATCACCCAGGGGCTACTGTAGGCCTGGGTCCCCACTTGGAAAACTCCCCAGTGTCTGACCATTCTCCAGCAGGGAAGCTGGGGGGCAGGAGGGGAAGCGGGGGCTGCCGCTGCCTCCACCAACCTGGGGCCCAGGGCGACCTGCAGCCAGATGCCGGGGTGGGGGGAGTGGCAGAGAGGTGGGTGTCCCTCAGGAACCTCCTGCGAAGGGGTGTGTGGGGCCCAAGTCTCCACTCACCTTATTCTTTTTCACTTTGATCTTCTTGGGGACAGGAACATAGGTGCTGCAGGAGGAGAGAATGAGGCGCTTAGGGGGCAGGGGTCTCTCACTGGGAGCCTGGGGGAGCAGCTAGAGGGGGTGTGGGGTGGGGAAAGCACCCCAAGCTATATCCCCCCCCCCCCCCCCCCCCCTGTGCCCAGAGCCCTCAGGAAGCAGCACCCCAGCACGGACACCAGAGGGCGCACTCGATCAATTCAAGGAGGTTCTGTGGCTCTTAAGCCCAGAAAGGAGGAAGGACAGTCCGCCCGGACTGTCCACACAGGACTGTCCACACAGGACTGTCCACACAGCCTCAGGGGCACAGGCATCACCCGCCGGGGCTGGCTGGTGAGGCCCTGTCCTCCTCGCCCCTGGCTCGGCGCCGAGGTGAAACATGCCCCAGATGCAGGTCAGCAGGACCTGACTGGGGTCACTGGCGCTCTTGAGTTCCTGGGGCTCTCCCAAGCCGCCGCCCACGCTGGCCTCCTCTGGAAGTACAGCCCCCCAACTTTCTGGACCCCAATTCCTCAGGCTCCCTAACTCAGACCCAGACATGGTGGCTTTTGAAGCCAAGCTCTGCAGGAAGAGGAAACCTGCCTGGACCCCAGCATTGGTGGGGCGCTCAGCCCAGCCGGCGTTCCTGCCTCAGTTTCCCCGCTGGGAGGGAGGCGGCCACCGGCGGCCAAGCGAGAATCAGTGAGGTGACGCGTGCCAGGGCCCAGGGCCGCGGAGCTGGGGCAGCTCGGCGGGGAAGTGGAGGCGGCACGGGCTGGGGCCTGGGGGGCCGACCTGCCGAGCACCCTGTCCCCCGACTCCAGGGCCATTTGCACGGCTGGAAAGCAGGGGTGTGTCATCTTCAGGCCCTACTGCTGAGATCGGGGGTCAGGACTGCACAGGCGTGGGCCGTGTGCTCCCCAGAGATTCCAGGGTGGGGCAGTGGCGTGGTGGGGCGCCTCGGTGCCCGGAGGGCTGGGGCCGGGGCTTCCCTGGGCCCCGGGAGGGGGGGGCTGGGGAGGGAGGGCAGGCGGTGGGGTGGGGCCGCGCCTCGTCAGGCGCCCGAGGGCACTCACTAGGAGATGCTGCCTGTGGTGGTGGCGCTGACCACCCACTCCAGGTCCGTGGTCTTGAAGGGCACCAGAACCATGCTGACGTTCTCCCCCAGCTCCCGGAAGCTCTCGGGGTACACGAAGTGGTGGGTGGTCTTGCTCCCGACATCTCTCTCAAACCCCACCGTGGGGGCCTTGTTCATCCTGTGGGAGGCAGAGGATGGCTGCACCCCGGCCCGGGGGCGGGGCAGCTCTGCTGGGCCCCACGTCCTCGCCACCCAGTGGACACGGAGAAGACGCAACTCGGAGGTCTGCTTTCGTCCCCCCCACCCCGACCTTCTGCGGTGACCTGGTGGACGCAGCCGTCCCTTGCGCCATGCGGACGCCTGTCAGTCCTCCCCTTGACCAGCTCTCCCGCCCCATACACGCTAGACGCGGCCTCTGCGGGCCGGCGAGGGTCCAGGAGCGAGTCAGGGGCCACGGAACAGGAGACTGAGAAGGTTCCCAGGGTCCCAGCGCCACAGCCTGGTGCGTCTCCCACGGGCCCTCGTCTCCCTGGGGGTCTCAGGGAGCCAGGCAGACATGGGCTGTCTTTGTGGAACTTAGTTGGTGACACGGACTTGTCTTACGTATATCCCCAGGTATATCCAGTTGTAGCCGCCACAAGCCGATGTCTACACGCTGGTCGGGGGCTGGGCGGGGCTTAAGTAAACCCTGCCCCTGCCAGGCCCCTGGCAAAGGGTTTGCTCCCAAGCTCCAAAGAGGCGCTTCCGATCC
>NW_004567110.1:5303171-5307337 GCF_000260355.1 Condylura cristata | reverse complement strand
CGAAGTCGTGCTGGTCTATGTGGGAGCCGTACCAGGAGTTCTGCAGGTTGCCCGAGTTGCCCACCACGGCACAGCGCCGGCAGCCCACCGACCTCTTCTCCAGCAGGGGGTCCACGTTCCCCGGGACCACCTGGAACAGCTCCTTGAAGGTGTCGTTCAGGTTGCTGGGACGCTTCTCCCCCTGGAGCCTCTGGGGCAGAGGGCAGAGCAGCAGGTCAGTCTGGACATGCCGCTTCTGGATGGGGACGCAGCTGCTTCCCCGGGCCCGCCAGCTCCCCCGTGGCCCCGCTCAGCCTGAACAGCCCAGGTCCCCTCAGGGGGCAGGAAGGAAAGCGGTCATTCATTCTGCCCGACCGCAGGCACCGACGGCGGGCCGGACGCTTGGGGCGAGAGACTGGCAAGTAGGATAAGGCGCAGGGAGCGGGTGTGGGGGGCCCCACGTCCTCACCATCCAGTGGACACCATCCAGTGCCCACCTCTCCTGCTTATGCCCCCCCTTCCCGCCCCTCGACTGCCCCAGGCCCAGGGCTATTGAGCCCCACCAGACCAAAGGCCCAGCCCCTGGCCAGGCCATCACAGCCTCCCACGACTGCCCGGCAAGGGGTTCCCATCTCCTACGTCCTGGTGCGAGGCTGCCTGCCCAGGACACCCCGTGATGGGATGCAGGGCCTCGAGCAGACACGGGACAAGCCGGTCACTGGCATGTCTTAAAGCCGTCTGGCATCCCCTCTGGTGCAGGACACTGCATGTTTGGGGGAGCAGGGAGCAGGCTGGCATGCTGTCGACCAGGATGGAGATAATAAAAAAGGAAATAACAAGCGCTGATGAGGACAAGGAGTCTAGGTTCTTGCGCTTGGCGGGCGCAAAACCAAACGGGACGGCTGACCGGAGAATGGCCGTGGGCCCCGGCGGCTACACACAGCGCTCTCCTGTGGGTGGCCAGCCTACTGCTGAATGGACCCCAAGAACTGACTGCGGGGTCCCCTATAGACGTGTGTGCTTTCAAGTGACAGCAGCCAGCCGAGTGTCCAGCGACCTCTGCAGAGGAAGCACCGTCGCTGACGGCCGCTGGCTGTCCCTCGAAGGACGCTGGCTCGGACGCTCCGCTGTGAGCTTATGCAGAAGGACACACGTGGTCGGGGCCGCGGTTCAGAGGCCAACAGAAGGGTCTTCAGGGGCTGGGGCCTGGGGAGGGGGTCATTGTGGGTTCGTGGTTTTGCTGGGCACGGACGATGGTGTCAGTCACGCGACACTGTGGCTGCATGTAATGCTGCAGAGCTTCTAAATGGTCAAGGTGACAGATATCATGTTACGCACATTTAACCAGACCAAACACCTGCTCCAGGCCGACCGCAGCTTGTCTCAGTGGGGCTGGGCTGCACCCCAAATCCCGCCCCTCTAACAGGCTTCCCAATTGGTGGGTAGGGGGCTGCTCTCTGAGAAGCTCCGGGCTCCAGGCGGTAGCCGTGTCCTGCGTGAGTGCCATCCAGGGTGGGGGAGCCCAGTGAACCCCAACTATGCAGCCCTGCCTGGGGACACGGGACTCCGACGGGGGAACCTGCCAGGACACGTGACGTGGCGTTCTCATCAGCCCTCGCTAAGACCCACTGGTGACAGGTCCTGGCCCCTCGCGGCCACATCAGCGGGAAAGCACGTCTTATTTAAAAGGAGATCGCTCATCCCGCCATAGCCAGGCCGGGGTTACTTGGCAGAGCAAGAATGAAATTGTAAGATACAATAAAGACAAAAGAGCGACATTCGATGCCACGGGCCCGGTGCTCACCCAGGCAAGCCGCGGCTGCTGTCAGGAGACTGACAGGTGCCAGAGCTGCCTGGCGCCCAAAGGAACAGCCTCCAAATTCAGGTTCCTGCCCACAAAGCCAGAGAGACGAGCCACACGCTTCCTCCTCTGTGAGAAGTGCTCGGAAGCCTGGCCCCGCGGATGCCGTCTCCTGGCTCGCCCTGCCGCCCAGAGTGCCGGCAGCTCTGGGGGGCCCCAGATGGAGGCCCCAGGAGGGCAGCAAGAGCCTAGGTCACAGGAGAGCTGGAGACCCCCCATCAACAGCAGGAGGGGCCGAGCTAAGCGGGGGTCCGGCTGGGTTTCTGCACGTCACAACCCTCTGTGACCCCTTGCAGCTGGGCTAGACAAGCGGGGGGCCCTTCTTCCTGGGAGAGGAATACAAGTGGCTCCCCCTCTCTGCAAGGACACAGGCTCTGAGCCCCCCAGGGGACCTGAAACCACAGTCGCGGCACCCCTGAATACTTGCTGCACATTCCCTCTGCTCCAGGCCAGCGAGGAGGCGAGGAGGCGTCACCTCTAAGGCAGGCGCCAGGGAGCCAGGGAGCGAGGCCTCGCTCAGTTATGGGGTGTTTGTAGGGCCCTTGAGGGGCGGTGCAGCGAGCGCTGAGACGCGGTGCACCTCTGTATGCAGCAGGGACGCGCCCTTCTGTGGGGTTCACGGGCTTGGGGCCAACGCTCGTCCCGGACTCCCGGTAGCCTAGGAGCTGCGGCCGAGCGTCCCCAAACAACAGTGCTCAGGCCTCAGTGACATGCGACGCAGACACAGCAGCACGCGCTGTTGGGGAAAAGGCCCCAAGAAACGTGCCACAGCCTCCGATTTGTAAACACGCAGGAGGGTGCAGGTGAACGCCCCAAAAGCGAGGTGACCCGCAGTCCTCCCCAGCGTCGCTGCAGGAGTCAATGGCCAGGGCTCCCCCCTGCTGAGCGCCTGGGGCTGAGCGCCTGGCCGCTGGAGCTCCAGGCCTCCCCACCGCCCCCCAACCCGGCTCTCACCAGCCACCACCTGGAGGTGTCTTCCTCCAAGAAGGCGTTCTGCTCCGTCAGCAGCGGCTGCATGGACTCGTTGAACCTCTCGTCGAACCAGGGGGAGACCTTCCTCTGCCCGACGCAGCGGACGCAGCTGCACGGCTGGTGTGGATACTTCATGAGCTTCTTGAAGTTCCTGGAGAGCTCCATGACCATCTGCTTCGGGAACCAGGTGGTGGTCGCCACGGTGTGGGAGAAGTTCAGGAAGAAGGAGGTGACGAAGACCAGGAAGACCAGCAGGGTGAGGATTTTGAGGACGCTTCTCCTCATGGTTGCCACTTCTGCTCACCTGGCGGGGACCTGGGGGGCCGGGCTGGGGGGCCCCGTCCTCACAGGGAGAACTCGGGAGGAAACATCCAGAAATGAGGCTTGGGTCACGAGGCGAGGTGGGGGCTCCCGGAGACTGAGGCCGCTCTGCTCCAGGGGGCCTCACTTCCGCGGGGCCACGGCCCACCTGCTGGACATCACCAGGTGACAGTCAGAGGTTATGCGGCCCACTCAGGGCGGGTGGGATCTTTTTGCATACTTGTCTGGTTTTGGGAAATGAAAGAGCGTTCTCTGTCAGCAGCCTTTGAACAGCAGAAAATGTGTCTTGGTGAGGCTTTAATCAAACTTAACAGTGACTTCCTTTCCCATCCACGGGGCCCGCGGGCTGATTAATCTTTGTGGTGGTCAGGGTGCCTCCGGGGTGAGGACCTCGGAGGACAGGTCGTGGTGCAGGGCAAAGCAAAGCGGGCTTTCCAGCGTCTTCCAGGAAGGAGTGTGGGAGATGATCCTTCGTTCGGACTTTTCCTGATCCCACTGTATACAGAGGTGCGGTGGTCAAGCGGCGGGCTGCAGGAAGGCACAGAGGCTCATCTGTCATCTGCAGGGAAGGAGCAAGAAGACAGAAGGGTTCCGTTAGCTCGCAGTAAAACAGGACTTCTCCCCCCATCTCGGGCAGGATGGCTTCCAAGAGCCTCACCTCGAGCCAAGCCACGCCCAGGCATTTGCCTTCTGGAGCCTGGGGGTGTGGACTGGAGCCTGGGGGTGTGGACCACGGAGATGGCACAGCTGTGCTGGAGGGTGCCCTGGGGCATGGGGTGACCCACCCCTCTTTCCTGCAACCAGAACCCCGCCCATGGGAGCATCCATTGTAAAATGAGCCCAGGATGTCGTGGATTCACATGGAGACGAGGAAAGGCAAACTCCTGTCTCTGCTTTCCTCTCTTCTGGATTCCAACAATAAAAATCGGGTGTGTGGGCAAAAGTAGTGATAAAGGACTGATCACAAAAATATACGGAGAACTGACGAAACTCAACAAAAATAAACAACCCCATCAAAAAATGGGCAGAAGAG
>NW_004567110.1:5285328-5302496 GCF_000260355.1 Condylura cristata | reverse complement strand
CCAGAGACATTTTGCGGCGGTGGAGTGGGGAATGGGATCAAGAACGTGGTGGGGGGGAGGGGAGGGAAATGCACGGGATTATGGTGATGGCACACGGGTGACTTGGTGATGGGAAACCCACGGCGATTACAATTGAGATGGAAAAAAAATGTACAAAGTGATGTAAAAATAAACTTTTGTAAAATAAAAAAAAATTAAAAAAAGAAAAAAATTGGGTGTGTGGGAGTGGCAGAGGCCACCCCTAGCCTGACATTCAGGTTCTGCCAGTTAGACTCAGCCCCATAAAGTGGGCTTCTGCACCCACATACCAGGTCTGTGGCTTTGGGAAAGTTAAGCCGCCTCCTAGGTCCTCAGTTTCCCCTTCTCCACCACGGGATGGCGACAGGACACTTACAGACGGGTTATGAAGATGACAGCTATGAGCTGAGCTTCCGGCATTACTGGGCAAATGCTAGAACTTATTTTCCGTTTTCCACGGGAACGAATATCCGTTAAGAGCCCGGCATGGCGGTGCAGCTGGTTATGGCTGTTTCTCAGATAGCCCTCAAATTCTACTCCAATGGCCGCAGCTTCCCATTTTACTCTTGGAAGAAACTGAGACTTGGTGACTTAGAAGGCCACGGATCGAATCTAAGTGCACAGCCCACAGACCCCAGGTACCTAGAGGGGTGAGGGCCAGGAGCTGGGCTCTGTTCTGGGAGGCCTCCCGCCTGCCAGCTGGCTTCAACTGCTCACAGTCGGAAGGGCGCAGAGAAGGGGCCCGATGCCCGCCGCACGCCTCCCTTGGAGTCCTGACTCCCGGGCCCTCTGCCGAAGACCTCCACCCCTGCTGGGATACCTTCCTCAGCCCTATCCCCACCTCCCACCAGCGGCCAGGATTTCTTTTTCCCAGGAAAGTGAGAGCTGAAGGGAGCTCACTGACTTTCGGGTAGGAAAGAGATGCAACCCCAAAACCAGATTCAATGCCAGCACCTCCCTGGGAAGCGCTGCTCAGCGTGTTTTTGGAGTACAGGGGGTTTGAGCTTAGAGCCTGGAAGTTTCCAGCTCACCCTTCCAGCTGCCTCCTTTGACCCCATCAGGAAAGCTCTCCTGGGGCTAGATGAACCTGCCAATCCTCGAGGGCAAGCTGGCATTGAACGTGGCAGGGGAAGGAGGCGGGTGCCATCACTCTTACCACAGTAGTTTGTCCAGGGGTGGGAATGAGTTCTAAGACGCTCATCAGAATGAAACCCCAGATTTCGGAGGGGAGAGAAGAAACGCCCCGTTGTTCCGGCAGGCTGTTCATTTAGATGTGAGAGTCGGGGTCATGGTGGCCACTCTGCTTTTTCATGTGGAAGAGGTGGAAGGTAAGCAGGGCCTGGCGAGTGTGTCAAACCCCTGATCTAGCCATGCCTGCAGCCCACCCCACAACTTGACTTTTCAGTGGCATGAGAGAATAAATCCCCTTTATTGTGTAAACCTGTTACTTGTAACTTGAGGCAACATGGCTGACCCACAGGGCTCAGTTGTTCCTACCTCTGCACACCCGCCTGGCTGCCCCAGAGTCCGGAAACCCACTCCACCCCGTGAGGCTGGGAGGCCTTATCCCTCCATGGGGTTCAGCTGGGGTGGGCTTCTGGAGCAAAGCCCGAGTCAGGGCCTTCCCTGGACCCCACTGTGCTGGTGCCACGCTGCCTGAACCTGTCACTCGCCCTCTCCTCCCTGGGCTGAGAGCCTCCGCAGGCTGAAAGCACTGCCTCACTGGTCATGCCCAATCTCGAGGCACCTTGTGGAAGACACAGAACACTGAAGGCAAAGGTAAGGGCTCACGACGCAGAGGAGAGAACTGGGCACGAAAGTGCAGGCTGAGTTGGTGGTTCTGATGCTCACTGGCTGTGTGCTCCATTTGCTGTGTGACCATGGACAAATTACCTACCCTCTCTGAACCATTCCTTCAACTGGAAAGTGGGGGAAATCAGCACAGTGTGGCTCACCTCTCGGGACTGCCAACCTAGTGATGCTGCCAGTTTGTCCCATCTGTTCACTGCCTACGTCCTGGGCTCCTGTGCTGTGCAGGCCTGAGGTGGGGCAGCACCAGCATGGAAGATTCTATGGTGGGAGTCCCTAGGCATCTCTCAAGGCCCCTCTACTTTGGGGAAAGAAGAGGCTGGATCCGGTGGATCGGCCGGAGGAGTGGGCAGGTGATGGGTCAGAGAGGACAAGCCTGGTGTGGAGGGAGGACAGGGCTCTGGATGCCATTGTTAAGACTAAGCTTTCTGTGTGACATGCAGACCAGCTGGAGGGTCTGAGCAGAGGGGCCCCGGGGTCTCCCCACAGAGGGGTGTCTTTCCAGCAAGCAGGGCCCACTACGCATTGCTGAGTCTGTATTCCGATGCCAAGGGCAGAGACAGGTCACTGACATAGATGCCTACTGATCCTTATGGATTGATCATATTTATGGTCACGGGTTGAGGCTAGGTTTCCTGGCTCTGTGGAACGATGTTCTCTGCTGATGCTTGGTGGCTGAGAGTAGGGTCAGAGGGCAAAGCTGAGCTGCAGAAGCATGGGCGTGGGGCGGTACCCTGGAGCCTACCAGGATCCCACCTACCAGTAGAGGCTTGTGGGACTGCTATCAATTAGTGCTTTCCAAAGCCCTGGAAAAAAATTGCAGAGCCAAAGCAAGAACAGCGCTCCACCCCTGCCCCAGCCCCAGGGAGGAAACTCGGAATGCGTGATGTCCCTTACTGTGAGCGAGGCAGTCTGCAACACCAGGGATGCCAGCTCTGGCTCCTGAGACGAAGCCCTGGCCAAGCCGCCACGGGCCAGCGGCCGGTGCCAAGCCCTCAGTGAGGGCGGGAGGCCAACCACACCCTCCTGAACAAAGAGGTGGGGAGGGCGGGCTAAGGTCAGGGCTCGGCTGTCTGCAGAAGGCCAGACACTGGAACACAGGCGGGACTGTCCACCCAGGCCACCGGCGTCACGCTGAGAGCAGGGACTCCCTGCACGGGACCGTGAAGGTGGGTGTTCAGAACCGGCCCCTGACATTCAGGATAGGGAGGTTCCCCTCCCCAACCCCGAGACATGCCCCTTCCTTCAAGCTGAAGTCAGTCGACGCCCTGCAGGCTCACAAACTACTCTTGCTGCCCCCTTAACTGCCCCAAAGAATGACAAGCGGGGTCTTACCTAGAATTAGGGTTGTTATCAGAAATAAGCTTTCTATCCGGAATACCTGACCTACGTACAAACACCTGAACACGGAGCATCTGCTCCTCGCTGCGGGAGCCCCCTCCCCCTGCTGGAAGGCTCAGGCCCCCCTCCCGTTTCTGAGGTCGGGAGACAGACCCCCGTTACGCTGCCCGGCAGCGTTGACACCTGTGCAGAGACCCAGCAGGTACGTGACGAAATTGGTCTTTTTCTCCTGTTAATCTGTCTGATGATGCTTTGATGACTTGACCAGAGGGTTCTTCAAAGAGGAGCCACTCTCCCCTGGCCCCTGATCCAGAGAAACCCCAGCGCAGGGAGAGCGCAGTAAACGGAGACAGGGACTGGTACCCGTGCATGGAAACCCGAAGGAGCAGCTCCGTGGGTTTCTGGCTCTTCAGCTGAACCTGCCGAACCATGAAGGAGCCAGCACGGGGTTGGGCTGGGCTCTGAGCTCTTGGCCTGGCCCATGCGGTCATGATGTTGGCTGCTTCCCTGAGATGGGAAGCCGAGGTCCAGGGGAGGCGAGCGACTGATCCGAGGTCACAGCAAGACGTCTGGTGGCATCTGCACCAAGACCCCGGCTCTGTCTCCTCCCAGGGCCTCTCCGGCATCCTTACCAATCGCTCCTTTTTATCACTATCTGTTCTTGCTGTCACATGTCCTTCCTTAGAATTCCTTTGGGTTTGGAATGAGTTATCTTTCCACCTTCTTGAGATGGATACAACCTGTCCATCATTTTTCTGTGACAACTGATCTGAATCACACGCCATCAACGCCTGAACAACTCAGGGCAGGGGGCACAGCCACCGGCAGAGTCAAAATCTACGTGGAACTTTTATTTGGCCCAGGATTCCACCTCCAGGGGTTCAGCCAGCCGATGCCAGCAGCAGGATCCATGAATGCCAAACCCGCAGGCAGAAAGAAGTCCAGAGACGTGGACCCACACGGACCAAACCTGAGTTTCTCAGAGGTCAGCTGTATTACAGTCCTCACGTCAGTGTTGTGTCTGTCAGCTCCAGAATTTCCATCGGAGTGTGATTTTGTCATAAGTTCTCATTATTTGGTGAAAGTCTGCGCCTTGCCATTAGGCAACAGGTCATCAGTTATGTTAAAGGCCATGTCATGTCTATACTGAGTGGCATTGGAGTCTACGCCAATGGGCTGTTCTCTGTCTCAGATCATTTGGTCCTGTCTCCTGGCGTGTCTGATAATTGTGGACACTGCGCACGTCAAAATATAGAGGCTTGGCCCTCCCTGGTAGCGCAGCGGGTTAAAGCACTGCACTAAGAAGCTTAAGCCACTTCTGCATGAGTTCGATCCCTGCCTGCCCTGGAGGAGATCCACATGGCGCGGCAGACCTCTCCTGACCCGCCCGCTGCTCCCCTCAGCAGTGTACTTCGTCGATCTGCCTGTTCTGCTCCCCACTATCTCTGGTGAAGCCTCTCACCCTCTGCATCTCTGGCCTGTACCCCAGTTCTGTATGAATAAATAAATAAATAAATCTTTAAAAAAAAAATATAGAGGCTTGGATGCGGAAAGCTTCTTCCCAGCAGAACCCACTTCTGGAGGACAGGGAGGCCTGGGGCCTTGTCCCAGCAGTGACTGAAGTTCCACGTAGGCTTCACGATGGCTGGCTGCAGGGATGGGTCTCTTAACGAGGGGGGTGTTTTCAGGAGGTGTCCCTAGGTGATCTGGTCATGGAGCACACCTCACAGAGCGTCAGCACAGCCCACGAGGCCCCTCGGCGATAAGCTTCAGACAGCTGGGGCCGCCGTCCTGTACGTGGTCTGGCTTTTACGGAAATGTCGTCAGGTGACACGTGACTGCCTCTTTGGGTGCCCACCCACGAACGTGCCTCTGCCTGGCAGGCTGTCACCTCCGACGTTTCTCCCCTGCCGGGGCCTGCCAACGGGCCAGTCTCGCCTGTGAGCACGTCAGCTGCCGTGCTTGGCTTGGTTCTGCGCGCTGGCCCTAGGCAGCTTCAGTACTTCCATGCAGGGAGGGACGCACAGACTTTCCCTTCCCTGAGTGTCCCTCTGCCCGAGACTTCTGGACCCTGCGGTTTTGGCTGACGTTTGTCCTAAACTCCATTTCTATTTCACTTTGTTTTTACTCCCCAGTGCGGGAGACTGTCCAACTCTGAGCCGCCGCCCCTCTCATCCCTGGCCCTGGGGGGTCTTGGGCTGGCCCCTACTCATTTCGCTTCTCCCTGAGATCTTTGTCCCTCGAGTTCTGGCTGCCATCGTTGGTCTCCAGCTCTTGCAAACAGCTGGGTTTTGATCTTATCTGGTTTTTATAGTTCCTAGTGGGAGAAATAGTCTGACGTAGTCTAGGCCACGGCCAGAAGTAGAAGCCACAAGCGCTTCCCCTGCCTCTCGGGGTGCCTGGCTGGCGTCCTGGAAGCAGAGGGGGCTTGGCAGATGCAGAGAACGGGGGGGGGGGGCGCGGGAGGCCCAGAGGTGTCAGGGCAAACCTCCTCCACCAGCAGAGTTAGCAGAAGGGGGAGGGGAAAGAGTAAATTAACAGGCCGTGTGTGGGCTGTAGCGTGGGCCGGCTGCCACACCTCCCGTCCCCAGGAGGGCTGTCTCCGTCTGCCGTCACGTGGCCTCAAGCCCGCCTCGCACACAGCTTCGGGACACACGGCACGGCCCAGCCAGAGGACTCGGTGGACCCGAGTGTCCTCGACCCTCTGGGCCTTGGGAATGGCTCCTCCCGTCCTGGCCTTTGGGGTCCTGCTGGCACCGGGTAGCCCAGACTCAGAACTGACTGGTACAGGGTCCCCAAGTTTCCAGCACAGAAGAGTGACTCTCCAACCTGTTTCTGGTTCTGGGAGAAACTGCTGGAGGGTCACGGCCACCAGTATATGGATTACAAGAGGCACAGAGAGCCCTGGGCCGGGATCTGGCACTGAGTTCCCAGGGCTGAGCCCAGAGCGGGGTGGGGTGCGGGGTACCTCCCCTGCTGGCTCCCTGAATCCCCACCAGGGCACCGCACAGGGATGCTCCTGGTAAGAGTGTGGCACGCAGGGAACAGCCCCGTTGTGAGAGCAGGCACAAGGTAAACGTCAATTCTCTCCACCCCGCCCAGGTTTCAGGGTTCTCGTTTGTAAGAGTCCGAAGAGCCCCAGGCTGGCCCCGGGTAGGCTTGTTAAACGCCAAGTGACCCAGGCGGGAGCGAGCAGAACCAGGGCCTGACGTGACGGTTGCTGTCCGTGGGTGGCCTCGGATCCCGACGGCTGGACTTCCCTGGCTAATGGCCAGGCCTCCACGCCCTGCAGGGGAAGGAGCCCAAGTGTGAAGGGCTCGAGCTGGGGCACTGCAGCTCACGGGCCCAAATTCTCCGTGCAAAGGTTTAAGTGTCAGCACAACAGTCTGCACAGGCGTGCACGTGGGGGCCTCTCAGGGCATCTTCTCCTAGCTGCTCACAGGGTCCCGTGTAGGCGAGAGCCTTGGGGTGGGGACGCTCTCCTCCTTCCTCCACGCTGTCTCCCTCTGGTCCAGCGTCAGGAAAGCTGGAAGCCACGTGCCTGGCTTCCCTGCTCGTCAGGTACCAGGTGTACGTGGAGCCAGCAGGTACCTGGCGTACCTGGAGCCAGTGAGTTAGAAGCAGCAGGGGGCCGGCGCAAGCCCAACTGGGCCCCACCTCTGAGTCCACGCCTTGTCCTGGAGCTTCCTGGCTCGGGGTCTCAACCTGGAGCAGCACCCCCAGATGCCCCGGGGACCCTCCTCTGCCGCTCCAACAGTGCAGTGCCCCGGCTCCCCGAGACACCCCCTGCCTCTTTGCCGCGGTCCTTCATCCATCAGGTGGGGACGAACTGTGCCCTCCCTGGGCTGTGTCCAGGAAGACAGGTGTTAGACAGGTGTTATCGCTGGCAACAGCGGGGCGGACAGCAGGTGAGTGCCCCTGCCACGTGCCAGGCTCCCCGCCCGCAGCGGCTGTTGCCCTGTGAGGAGCAGGAGCACACGCCACAGCTGCCCCTGTTATTTCGGCCCAGCTCGTTGGACAGATGTGGGGGCTGGGCTCGGGCAGGTGCAGTGAATGCCACAGCAAAGGGGCGCGGGCAGGAGACCCAGGCCCCAAACCCGAGAGCCTGGGCCCGAGGCGTGCTCTGGCTAGGCGGCTCTCCCGGGCCAGGCCTGCACTCCCAGCGGCAGAGGAGCGGAAGTGGGGTCACGGCCGAGGCCGAACGGAGAGAGCAGGCAGCGCCCCTCTCCCCCGCCACCCCCGTGGGGGCAGGCCTGGGGCCGGTACGCTGCCTCTGCCTCAGAGGCTCTGCAGGAAGCTCAGCTGGACCCCAGAGGCGGGCTTTGGGGGCCGCACAGTGGCTGCCTGGACTTCACATCCCCCCGGGGCTCAACACCATCCCTGCCTCTGAGAGGGCCACATAGAGCTGATGACTCTGTGAACTAAGGACAGCGCCATGTGTGACTGATGAGAAACACACATTTGGGGGCCTCCCTGGTGGCCTCGGGGTTATGGATCAGCGCTATCACCACGGCAGCCTGAGTTCCATCCCGGCCGGGGAGTGACCCACAGGGCACAAGGGGCCCCTCCTGTCTCCCCGCTGCTCCCCGCAGCAGTGGGTTTCTGCTCCCCACTCTCTCTGAGAATCCCCTCGCCCCCTGCACCTCTAGCTTACATCCCAGTTCTTCTATGCCAAAAAATAAAGGAAATACACATTTGATCACTCAAACGACCAAGATATATTTCTAGTATGCGTTTGGTTTTTGTCCAACGTTCTTGACTCAGTTCCCCAAACTCTGGGAATTTCCTAAGTGTGAGAGGTTAAAAGTGTCTTTTGTTACTGAGTGGGTGAATCTGGGCACACCCAAGGAGGGGATTTCCGGAGCTCTGAGAGTCCCCAAGAAGAGGGTCCTGGGACATTTGATTTATATTTGATTAATACTGGATCAGAAGTATAGGGGACCACCTAGGTCTGAAGCTAGCAGCTGACATGGGGGAGCAGTCTTGTGGGGCTGAGTAATTGAGGTGTCTTGTGTGACGTGATTTTGGGAGCATTCGAGGGTGGAGGCCAGTATTCGACCAGGAAAGCCTTAACCTGTGGGGTCTGCAGTGCAGTCTGGCTCCCAGCTGGTGCATTATCAGTGCGTGGTCTGGGGTCCCCTCCCCCATCTGCCTAATCCTCGCCCTCACTGGGATTAGGTCCGAGAGCCATTCGGACAGCTCCTGCTTACGGGGCTTCCTCTTCGCCTGACCGCTTCTGAGCACACTGGCTCCAGTCACTAAGCCCACCACGATCTTGACACTGGCGGTGGGGCCACGCTCTCTCGGCCACCGGCCACGGCCCTCCCCTGGAGGGGTGGTTCTGGGAAGGCAGAGCCCTCGGGGCGAGCTCAGCCAGGTCAGCCCCTGCCAGGTGTCCACCCCCAGCTGGCGACGGCAGCTTGAGCAGGTCCAGGGTCTGCCGGCCTGGCCGGGCGGAGCATGTTCTGTGTGTTCTCTCTGGCCGCCTGACGCTGGCTCAGCCCCGCTCAGCTCCACCCACTGAGTCACAGGGCTGGCCACCGTCCCCAGGCGCAGGCCTCGAAGCCGCCCTCATGCCTCAGGTCAGTCTGCGTGGCCACCTGCGCCAGTCCCCTCCTGAAAGCACCACGCCCCACGGTGAGGTCCCTCTGGCTCTGGCCAGAGAGGTAGTAAGTCGGGGTGACAGGTTTCCTGTCGTTGCCAGCGTGGAGGTGACCATCTTCACAGGGTAAAAACCAGGTCCCACAGGAACCCTGACCCAGAGCCCTCGCTCCTCTCTGTGCCTCCCAGGGGGCACAGGGGGTCAGCTCTGGAGCCAGAGCTGCAGTCCAGCCCTGACACTGAGCCACCTCCGGACGCCAGCAGCCCAGACTCGGCCGAGCCAGCGTGACCCGATACAAGGGCGCGAACACAGCGGTCTCACGCTGTCAGGGTCTCGCGAGGCAGCGAGCACCGAGGTCCACGCCAAGGTGACAGTGGAGACCGTGCAGGCGCGGGCCTGGCCCTGAGCGAGGCAGCTGAGGACATGAACGTCAGGACGCCTCATGCCTCCATCCACTTGAGAAAGCAAAGATGTGCTGTGTGCGTGCAGGGGGTGGGACGAAGAATCACCCGTGAGGAACTGGACGCTTCCTCCGTGCCGCTCAGCATCTCTCTGTTTTGGCAACACCCTCGGGTGTGCTCACTGCTCACTGCGTGCCTGCTCTTGAGGAGGCCGACCGCCGCTCAGAGAAAGTAAGTACCCTCGTCCTGCCCCTGAATCTCAGCATCACCGGGTAGGGCAGAGCCTTAAGGAGTCACACGAGACACTTAGAATGGCGGTGATGCTTCCGTTTGATGGGTCATAGGTCAGAACAATGGCCAGGTCCAATGGCACGTGTTGCTGTGTGGGTTTGTCTGGGGGTGTGGTTAATGTCTGCAACCAGTGGACTTTTACATAGAGTAGAAGGTCTGGAGGGTGTGGGTGGGCCTCGTCTAATCAGTCAAAGACCTGACGCACGAACACCATGGTTCCCAGAATTCTGCCTCCCAGCTGGGGCACCGAAATCGGATTCTGCCTGAGTCTCCAGCTCCCCGGCTTACCACAGGGGCTGAGCCTGTCGGGTCCCCGTAATGTCATGAGCCAGTCCTCAAAAATAAATCTCTCAACAAACCTAGCATCTGTGTGGTTGGTTCTGTTTCTGGGGTCCCTGGCCAGCTGTTCTCAGGGCTCTGGAAGAGAGAGTGGGGCCAGGACTGAGGGCGTCGGGGAGGCAGGCCTTGGGGCAGGGCAGAGAGGACAGGAGCCGAGGGAGGCACTCCAGGAACAAAGTCCTTCCGGGAGAGCAGGTGAATCCATAGGAGTCGAACAGGGTCAGCGGGAACAGAGTCCCGAGAGGAAGATGAAGACAGGACCGACTGGGAGGGAGTTGGCCAGACCGGTCTGCAGCCCGTAAGGGCTGGGCCACGTCCTGGGGGCTCTCGGAAGCCCCCCCTGGGGTGTGGGTGTGCTCCTGTTCAGCGCCCTCTCCAGACAGTGGCTCTGCCTTGGAGTTCCGGTAACCTCTCCATCATCCCCTCGCCTCTGTCCCTGGGACTGGAATTCCCCAGCCCCACAGGCGGTGTCCAGGCCAGAGATCACACTGATCTCATGGTTTCCCTACCCCAGACCACACCCTTAATAAATGACCTTTCAAGAACCATCTTCATCGCCAGAGGCAAGCGCACCATCTGCTCCTGCCAGGGATCCTGCTATTGCATAACCCAAGGTTGGCACAGGCAGCACCCCTGGGGTGTGCAGCAGGCAGCCCTGCCTCCCAGCCCGCCGAGGACCCGGCTGCTCCCGGAACAGCCCTGGGGATTCTCCAGCTGCGGGCCCAAAGCCCCAGACCCCTCCCGCCTTGGCAGCTGCTCTTCTGGAATTCTCCCAGCGCTGTGCTCACCGCTGCCCAGGACTCACGCTTCAGTCGGTCTTCCACTGAGCTGGCTGACTGCAGGGACAGAACCAGCCCCCCTCCCACGCCCCCACACTGTTGACGTTCCAGGCACCCATGTGCCAGGTCCCCCTTGCAAGCTCAGCCCTTGGCTTCCTAGGGGCACCCCCTAGCCTCCTCCCACAGGCCCCCAGAGCTACAGAGCAAGCCCCCTTCAGCAGTGGCTTCTCCAGGTGGGGGCCCCCAACCCTCCTGGGCCCCCCTCCCCAGGGCAGGCTGACTCCCAGTGGGTTCAAACGTGGATCTCTTGGGGAGAAGACTCACTGCTGCTCCTGCCCAGGGTGATGGTGGGGGGACGCTGGCAGGATCTCCTCCCGTCTGGGGTTGGCGCGTCAGCACCCAGCACCCCCGTCTCACCCAGGCACAGCTGCCTGTCCGACATGCCCTTTCGGGGCCGGCCCAGGCCCCTCGGCTCTGCTCGCAGGACACCGGCCCCGGTTCCACCCACGTCTTAGGGCCGCAGGGCAGTGCCTGGTCTTGGGGGGAGACCACGGGCCCGATGTAGAGCCGGAGCCCAGGCCACTGGTGCAGTTTTGAAGACAGGGTGCTCCGGCGCTGATGGGGGTGCGTGCATGGGGCTGGTGGTGAAGGAGGCTCCGGGGACAGTAACACAGAGCCGGGGCCCCATCAGCGGGGCTATGGGCAGGGTCGGGCCGGGAAGCCTTTAGGAAGCAGACTGGACTTTGAGGTGAAGGTGGGGGGAGCAGCAGGTGGTGGTGATGCAGCACCTGGCAGGTGCAGGCTGGGGGGGGGGCCAGCAGAGCAACCCTGAATCCGCTGGGCCCCACTCCCCACTTCTCTGCCCTGGTCTGACTGAGGGCCCAGTCCCCTGCACCCACGAAGCGCTGGCAGGCTCAGGGAGCCCTCTCTGGCGCTTCTCAATCACATCCTGACCCCCGTCTTTTGCTGGGAAACTGGGAGAGAACAAGAATTCCCTGCAGCACAAACAGTGGGTCAGAACGGAGGCTGGGAGAAGCTCCCCGAGAAACATGATTAAGCAGGATTAGGGTCATATGAGCAGCCGGGGAGATTTTCATATTTTGAGCCGCACAAAAGGAATTTAAATCCACAAATCTTCTTATGCGTGTAGATGGGGGGTGTTCGGTGCAGAATGCGGAGGCAGCCCCGACAGGAGTGTGGGGGGTCAGGGCACAAGTCCAGGCCCCCACCCGCTCCCACATGAACAAGGGGGACCCCGAGCTGGGTGGTGCAAAGGGGAGATTATTCTGAGCTCTGAGGCCCCAGCCCCGACCCTCTCTGCCCTGCTTCTGAAGAGCTCAGAGGAGCGAGAGGCCGCAGTCTGGACAGGAGACTGAGGTCCTGGCGTGGGGCTCCCAGCACTCACTTCCCTCCCGGCCTGCTAGCTTCGGGGTGGGGGGGTGTCAACGCTTAGGTCCCCAGGGGCAGCCAGAGGGCTCCCGCGGGGGCTGAGGCCACGCTATCTGGGCACGTCCAGAGTGGGGTTCAGAGGGGAAGATAAGCTGCTGCCGCACCCACTGCCAACAGGCTGGCATTCCTCAAAGCCAAGGGCTGGGGTGGAACAGGGGGGTCCCCGGAAAGGCACCTTCCAGGTTCCCTGCCCCACCCAGAGGGAGGGTGGAGCTGAGCAGAGAAGAGAGGAATCTGGCGAGGAAGGAAGCAGGGTGGAGCCAGAAGGGAGCCACGTGGCGCAGAGACATGTGAAGGAACTCCGCCTGGTTCTGGTCCCGCTCTAGGTGAAACAGACGTGGGTGAGGGCCCGTGGGGCGGTGGCTGTGGCAGTGTTGACACTGACTTCGAGTGTGCTCTTTCCCCCCAGCCTTGTCTGGCCGCGTCTGACCTTTTTCTATGGGTCCCGGCCAGAAGGTGCTTTAGACTGTGGCGGCTTTCAGGCCTTGCTCTGGGCCGATCCCTTTTGGGTGGACTTTTGCCCGCGAGGGGACGGGTCACTCAGGTGTCTGATTGAGAAATTATATGCTTTGTCTTCCGTGTTGTAGCCTCACTGTATTAAAGTCCCTTTTCGTTAAAGTTTTATCTGTTTTGTCTTGAGGCAGCGGAGGGCAGAACCCACTTAGAGCAGGCAGGTTTGGGGGTTCAGGAGTGTCCCTCTCTCCCGGCCCTGTAAGAGGGTCAGTAGTCTAAAACAGCCTGGCCCCCGCCCTGGGGCCCCTCATGGGAGGCAAGGCGCTGCGGTTATCAGCAAGAGCCATCCCTTCATGGGCCCAAGCCATGCGCGTGGGGCCTCTCCTGAACCCTGCTCTTGACGGACGGGGAGGCCTGCCCTGGGCCAGAGTCAGAGCAGTCCTCTGGGGACACCGTGCCTGCAGGAGACGGGCCCGACCCAGCGCGGCCGCAGGGAGCTTTCAGAGCTGCCGAGCGCTGGGGGCCAGGCGAGGTTCGGGCTGGACATGCCAGGCTGACCGGCTGCGCAGTCGGGGTGCGGCACAGAGGCCCGGCGAGCGGGCAGGAGGTGGCAGCCAGCGATGCCCTGCATGCAGCGAGAGGCGGGATGTGCCAGGGCCCAGAGCAGCGGGGGGAGGGTCCGGAGCTGTAGTGAGGGAGCACCAGAGCCTGGGTCTCCCCGCTGGCAGCCAGGGCGGGGTCCAGGAGACACCGATGCGGGATTTATCAGGGGCGACATGGGGACTGTCCCTGATGCCCACGTGCAGACCCCAAGCTGGGTGCTTCTCCTCGGGTCATTTCACCCTCACACCGGCTCTGCGAGGGGCCAGGCCTCCTCTCACAGAAGCCCAGAGAGCGAGGGACGCAGCCCAGAGAGAGGATGAACCAGCAACGCCTGCAAGACCCCCCAGGCTATTTCCTGTGCTTCTGCTCAGCTTGCTCTGCTCAAGTCACATGGACCCCCCGAGCACGCCCAGTGCGCTTCCCACGGCCCCTTACAGGACTCAGAGCTGGGGATCGTCGGCTCCTCAGACAGACTGTCCTGGACCAGACTGCTCTGGACCTGCTGAACCCCTGCATCACCATGTGAACCGGCCTCTGTGTTTTCCAGCCTTTGCATTGTGTACTGCAGGGCCCAAGCTTCTCCAAGCAACGGGGCTTCGGGAGTGCAGGGACTGCCTTCTGCCCAGATGTATTCCTAGAAGATGACCCACAGTCACATCTCCTTTCTACAAATAGGAACGCCGAGGCCGGCCAAGCGGAGCAGGCGCGATTTGCCTAATCTGACGGTTAGCAGGTGTCAGGCCTGGGATGCCCATCGGAGGTGCCCTGGCCCTGTTCCTGCTGGAGGAGCCCCTTTTATATGCATACGTGTTTTCTAAAGAGAGGTCCTGCCCTCTCTTTATCGGGATCATTTTCCAGGGTTGTGTCTGCAGCAGGCAACCCTGAGACAAGAGGTCACATCTCCCTCAGGGACAGAAGGCAGTTTACCGGCTGCTTGCAATACAGCGGTGGGGTCAGCTCGCTGTTCCTGTTTTATGCTGCCGCCCTTCTCTGTGCAAGCTGCAGCCGGAGACGGCCTCGTGGCTCGTGCCTGGAGGCTGCTGTGGCCTGGCTGCCATGTTGGGGCCGTGGGAGCCAACACCAACCTCAGCTCGTCTGCTCACTGGGCTATCAGCCGCAAAGCCCTTGTCTCCGCCCCGGGAGTCTGAGTCCCCACCCGGCACCCTTGAAAGTGAAACGCCAACAGGCTACCTAATTAGCGTCTACGTAGAATCCAGGCCAATCCCAGACCTTCCCCTTCTGCCGTTTTCCTTTCCACCTGCTGGAGCGATTTCTTACCACCAAATGCGTCCCCCGCGATGGCATGCCTGTCACCGCCTGCCACGGAGACTTCGTGTCTCAAATGCCACCTGAAACAGGATTATTTTTCTGTTTCTCCACCCCTCCCTTTCTAAATTTGCATGAGGCTGGATCTACTAGATCACAAGCCCAAAGAAAAACTGATGCAGTTGAATAGGAGAGAGAGACAGCAGCTTTAGTTAGTAAACTAAAGAGCATGCTTTGCCAATGCCTTAGGGTTACACACTGGGGGACACAGATAACAGAGAGGTGAACATCCCTGTAAGTTTATACTCTCGTGACCTTGAGCTTGAGTTCAGCCAAGAACCCTCTGGAATTCAACCAAATGGAGGAAGTGGTTGAACCTACCCTGGGGGTGAAGAGCACAACCTGTCTTTCTTCATTTGTAGCCCTGTGTTACAGGTGTGGAGCTCTTGGTATCTTGGTCCTGGCCCCTCGGGAGGACCTGCTTAACAGGCAACTAGGTGGACAGGTAACCCAAGTGCAGTGATGGATGATGGGCTTGCTGGTCGACCGCCAGGCTGCTGCTGTGTAGGGAGGAGCAGGTGGGGCTGGACTGAGGCTTCACCACAAAGAGCTTTGTGAGATGCTCACAGGCCAGTAACCAGGCAGAACTGCTTTCTGATTATTATTTTTCCAGCTGAATGAGATTCAGTTAATGGAAGACTTAATAGGTCCTTCTGGGCCCTGAGGAAAGAGACACGTTGCTTTGCTCCTGGAAATGAGCTCTGGGCTCTGCAGACGGTGTCTCTGACCAGGGAGAGATGAGGACTGCTTGAAGCTTTTATCTGAATGCCCGAGGCAGGACCACCAAGGCCGTGGCCCCCTGCATCGTGATTCTCTCTGTGCAAGTTGGAGGTCACAAAATCAAAGCAGAGCTGCCCGAAGGCTCTGTACCTGCACCTGGTGCTGCCTGGCTGGGAGGCAAAGGCATTTCAGCATCACAGAGGCATGTGGGGGAGCTGGACTAGAACATGGGGGAGACATGACGGCCCCAGGTTGAAAATCAAGGCTGTAATCTGGGGACTATAGTATTTATAGTGTGTCTCTCCCAGGGACAAGCAGATCAGTCATTCTCCGGGGAAGATCCAGAGCTCAGTCTACAGCTGCCCTTGGCTTCTGCAAAACAAAACCAAAACTACGAGGCAACCATGCTTTGGCAGGTGGGGGGCAAGGGCAGGATCCTCCCCTTCACTGCTGGCTGCCCACAGGGCAGGATGTGAGCACAGGAGGCCCCTGGGGGGCCCTTGGGGCTGGTTCCTGAGAGCCCAGAGCCTCCGGGTGACAGCTGCAAGCCTCAGCCACAGGGCTCCTTTCTGAGCCCAGCTGGGTTTGTCCTCACAGGGACACCCATGGAAGACGGAGTGGTCTCCAACAAACAGTACCACCCCCGTCGGCTCTCTCCTCCCCAGAGGCACTTTCTGGTCAGCACTAGAACTGGTGGTAGAGGGGGCCACAGCCCAGGCATCCCGCTTGCTGCACCTGCACAGGGGCAAACGGAGACCCAGTGACAGAAGGCTTTGGCCGAGCCACACCAAGAACCAGCGATCAGCCTTCCGGACAAAGACATCTGCCTGCACCCTGCCACTTTCCGTGTCTACAGCCGCTCTTACTCAGATGGAAACTCGCTACCGAAACAGAGATTTTCTGGGAGGCTGGTGGGCCCCTGTCCAGCTGCCTGTCCTCCTCACCGCCCCTAAGGTGGTTTGAGAACCGAAACCCTTGCCGTACCCACTGTCGGGGCGGGGAACTCCAGGTGTCACAGACCCCCACCTTGCCCAGGGTTTCCCTGGAGACTTCAGGGAAGCCAAGAGGCAGTTAACATGGGTCATGTGACCAAGTAGGGGGCGCTCACTCTTGGGCTGGTCAGAAGCAGGCTCTAGGAAATTTTGTAGAAAGAAGGCGGTGGGTTTTGAGGAGGAAGAGGAGAGGTGTGCTCCTGATGAAGACAAAGGAGGGGGGTGAGACGCAACAGGGCCAGGAGAAAATGGAGAGAGCTGCGTGGCGGGAGGGGAGGGCAGAAGGCGGGTGGCGGTGAGAGGCAGCTCCTGCTGGCTGTGGCGTGGGGTGCTGGGCCCTCCCAGCCCGAGGAACCCCCCTCCACACCTGTCCTGCCCTCCTCCCATCACGGCATCAGGAATCACACCTCCTAAAACGCAGTGAAAGACAAGTCCATCTTCAGAACCGCCTAGAGACGTGCTCCGCGTGTGGAACACGCCATCCTAACCCGCAGCAGCACGCGGGAGACCTGCCAGCGTGTCTGAAAACAGAGGCAACGGGGCGCCGGGAGCGAGCACTTAACCAGGCGCGTTCAGTGGTCAGACAGACACCCCCTCCGTGACCACTGCCTGAGGACAGGGCAGGACCGGGAAGGACTGCTTGTCTGCCGAGTCTGTGGGGCTCTGGGCACCGGAGGATACGCACAAAGAGACACAGCCCCCCACACGTGAGTGGAGGGGGACAATCCTTTCAGCGCAGTTTGAGGCAAAGTACACAAGAAGACCGCCGGCTTAGGAGTCAGAGAGAGTCGGGTGCAAATCCCAGCTCTGCGGCTTACCAGCTGTGTGACCTCAAGGGAGTTCCTCAACCTCTCTGAGTCGCAGTTTCTTTATCTGAAAAACAGACAAAAAATACTCAGACTGAGCACGGGAACGGGGTGAAGATTCAGCCAGAGACCCCCAACAGGCTTGGCTGCCGCACAGAGGGGGTGTCACGTGTTCCTGGAGAGTGGCCACCGGCCTGGGGAGGAGTCACCACCTGCAGGGTGCCGGGCGGGCATCGGGG
>NW_004567110.1:5283769-5284808 GCF_000260355.1 Condylura cristata | reverse complement strand
AGCTTTGGGGTTTCCCTGTGCATCTAAAAGTGATGTTTACACTAGACTGAGAGTATCAAGTGTGCAACAGCATCTCGTCTAGGATAATGTAGTCGACTTCGTGCAAGAAATACGCAGCTGCTGCTGACACCAGCGTGGGCCTTTTCCAGGCAGAGGGTCTTGTGGGCGTGAAGGTACCTGAGAAGGTGTATCTGTGCCTGCATGTGAGAATGAGGAAGGTGTAGCTGTCGTGTCCGCTTTTTCCCTAAATGAGGAGGGGGGGAGGGTCCCCTCTAAACAACGACCAGCGGTAACAGCAACATGCATGGTGTGAACACTGGCCATGGGCTCCGCTCAGCCGTGGGCCCTCCGTCTGGGCTCTGCTACCTGTGCCGTGTGCAAATGCCGCCCGCCTGGAGGCGGAGGCGAGGAGGACTCTGGGCGCTCCAGGCAGCTCCTCTCCCCACCACCTTGCCCAGGTGGGCTGTGGCCCTCTCCTCACCTCTCGCCTCACCAATGCCGGGCCAGGGCCTGGACGTGAACGTTACATCTGGCTGCCCTGGGCGGCAGGAGGGAGTGGTACCCGGATGGGCCTGCTTGCCTCTGAGTCTCCGTGGAAACAACACAAGAGGAGGGAGTCCTCAAAACCATGAAACTTCACGGAAGCAAGTCCGTGCCACACACACTCTGCCTGTGCCACTCCATCCCCGGCACTGGGGAACTGGGGCACGGACGGGGTGGCCAGGGGCCACGGGAGATCGCTTTCCTGCCATGCCTGAGCTTCCTTGTTTGTAAAGAAGGGAGAAGGCAAACGCCTTCCTCCTAGTGTTGGCGAGAAGGGTAGGAAGGTGAAGATAAGGGCTTGAAGCATGCTTTGTAAGGGCTAAATCATCGCCGTCCTCAGCTTCATCCTCACCATCACCACTGTCATCCCCAACATCATGCCCACCATCATCCCCAAATTCATCTTCACCTTCATCCCCACCATCATCCCCAACATCATCCCCACCTTCATCCTCACCTTCATCCCCACCATCATCCCCAACATCATCCCCACCTT
>NW_004567110.1:5273210-5283277 GCF_000260355.1 Condylura cristata | reverse complement strand
CATCATCCCCACCATCATCCTCATCATCATCCCCACCATCGTCCCCATCATCCCCACCATCATCCCCACCTTCATCCTCACCTTTATCCTCATCATCATCCCCACCATCATTCTCACCTTCATCCCCACCATTATCCCCAACATCATCCCCACCTTCATCCTCATTGTCATCCCCACCATCATAATCACCTTCACTACCATCCTCCTCACCATCCTCATCCCCTACTCCAGGGAAGACACTTCATATCTCTTGAAAAGTATCACTGTACCCATTTCCCAGACAAAGAAATCAAGACAGAAATATTCAACATGCACTGAAGTACTCATCATGCCAGTAGTGAATCGCAGTGATCTAGAAGGAGGCCAAGACCTTCCACGTGGAGGCAGGAACTCCTCGGCACTGGCCAAAGCCAAGGCCAAGCACTGAGCCGCTCAGAAGACAATAGACAGACGACACGGCCTCCTGTTGCCACCCGAGATCACCGGGCAGGGCGGGGAGAGGGAAAGACCACAAGCTTTGGTCCGGAAGGCGCGGGTGGGGCTCGATGCTTCCTCTCTCCGGCTGGGGCCTGGGCCGGCATTTTACCTGGAAGCCACGACGTCTGCTTGCAACAGCTGCACGACAGGGCAGCTCAGTAGTCAAATGTGCGCTCCCCACACCGTTCCTGGCACATGGCCGCCGCGCCCCTGGGCTGAGCCTGAGGACAGGCAGGAAACCCGAGTCCCACGAGGGACAGGGCTTGGTAACCAAGAGCTGCCGGACTTTCCTTAGGTAGCAGATTACTCCAGGTGACCCTTGGAGTCACCTCCCCTGGAGAGGCAGGTTTCAGGTTTTCTTTTCCCCAGTGGGGTTGAGCTACTTCGAAGAGGTCAGGCTACCTGGCAGCGGTGAAGCTACCTGGAAGGGGTGAGGTTACCCGGAAGGGCCCAGGTCCCGGCAGAGTTGACGTTGTGGGCACCTAGTCCCAGGGATTTTTCTGGACTGGCTCCCACCCTCAGCTGCTGCGGCTGTTGGCCTTGAGCACCTTCCTGCTGCCCCTTGCTCTAGAGAATTTCCCTGGCCGACACGAAGAACCTGCGAGGTAACGGCCCCTGGGCCATCGCCCTGGGCAGCCCCGTGCAGTAACTGACGGTCTGGGGCTAGATGAGCCTGGCCCTCTTGCCTCAATGCGGGACAACCTCAAGGCACTGGGCGGTCCAGAGAGCCCGTGGGGTAAGGCTGAAGGTTGGCTCCAACTGGGGGTCCCCCCTGTCCTGCCCTGCTCCCCTCACCCCCCTTTCCTAGAGCACCTTCTAGCCATCCACACGCACCAGAGTCCCTTCCGCAGGCTCTGCTCCGGCCTCTCTGAACAGAGACATTAGGAAGAGAAACCCTGGATGTGAAGAGTTTCAACTTCAAAGACCTGCTCAAGACAGTAGCAGGTTAGCAACCACCTGGTGCAAACTCATGGCTTCATGAACGCAGGCAGAGGCCACTTACTGGGCTCCCCGTGCCCCCACGCTGGGCCCTGTTGACGATGCCAGCGACAAGGTCAAGTCTCTCTCCTCGGCCCACTGTGCATCCCTCACACACAGCAGACCGAGGTGAATGGGGAGGCCTGAGAGCACCACGGGGAGGGTGTGGGCAGGGCAGGGCTCAGGCCCCAGGGAAGCCTCGGTGCCAGCTGCTGGGGGTGAGCACACAGCCCGAGGGCAGGAGCGTGCTGAGCTCGGGGGTCACTTATAGGGCAGGGTCAGAGAGGGGAGCCGGGTCTCCGCATGACCCTGCAGGAGGGCGTGACTGTCACCCCACAAATAGGTGCAGGTGAGAGACTCCAGTGCCCGGGGGGGGAGGCGAGGACCAACCCAGCCTCCACACGGGGGACTTCACATCTGGAGACTAAGCCTCGTGCAGAAGCCAACCAGGGGCTTGGCACACCAGACGTCTGCGCTTTAATGAAGGTGCAGGCACACAAAGGCCAATAAATATTTCATCGTCCTTCCTTTCATCTCACAGCAAATGGAACCTGGCTGCGAGGCCCGGGGGATCCCCGCCGGACCCCGGTTCGGAAGCAGAGACGCGGCAAGGCAGGGTGTGGGCTGGGCAGGGGCCCGGCCGGCCGGCCAGGACAGCTGGAGGTCTGGCTGCTCCTTGGCCGGCAGCTTGAAATCAGCCAGGAGTGTCGGGGCTCAGCGTCCCCCGGAGGCTGGGCACACTGGGGGGGAGTGATGGGGTTTGCGCCCCGCGGCGGGCACACTAGGGAAGGCTCCGCTTCTTGTCTTCACTGGCTTCCCTGAGCCACCCTGCCCTGCCCAGCGCAGCCTGTTAGCGGGAGATGCAGGCAAAACCCCTCCCTGGGACGGGCAGTGGATGGAGGAGGTGCAGGTCACCAGATCTTTCCAAGACCTCACCCTGCATGACTCAAGAAAATAACCAGTGACCTTTTCAAGCAGGAGGGTCCATGGACAACAGACAGAACCATGGCCCAGCCGGGGCAAAACAGCGGAAACCTTGCTGCTCTCCCCACTGCTGTCTCCAGATCATTCCCGGGCGCCTGAGCTAAATCCTTTGATATATTTGTACATTTGGGCAGTAAATACTCATCTCAGGGGTTTTCAAAGATCCACAAACACATTTTAAAAATTCTCATCAAGCAGCGCTTGCTGAGGACAATAAAGCAAGGTCATCTGGGTGCGGGGCTCCCCCGGGCCGGGTGTGGCGAAGCCTGCACAGACCTGCCAAGCTCGCACAGGGCAGCGGTTGTTCCTGCTGAGCGCCTACTGTGTGCGGGCCTGAACAGCACTTGTGATGCAACGAGCCATTCCACCTGCCAAAAGACCTAGTCCTGGTGCTCCGTGGGAATCCCCATCGAGGCCAGCCCAGAGACACAAAGCCACCGGCCAGGCCATGCAGCGACGGCTCAGTGCTGAGCCCGGCAGGCAGGCTCTGGGGGCTGCCGATGCCACGCTAGGTGATCGGCCTCTTCTGCTGCAGGCGTTGCAGCTCCGAGCCATCGTTCCCCTTCTCAGAGGAGTTCATCCAGTTGCAGGAACGTGAAAGACGCTGCCCACGTCCCAGGGCCAGTGGCCAGCTGTGAGGCAGCTCAGGGGCTAGCCCGAGCCGAGGCATGCCCACAGCCAGCCACGCCGAGGAGGGCCGGGGGCTGGGCGTGAAGAGTGGCATTCTGCTTCAAGTTCAGCAAACCAAACACCCCTCACCTCATTTCCTCTTTCAGATGCACATGGGTTTTCAAGTTTACAATTAAACTTTTAGAAAGGAAAGTCGTGTCTTACACTCAGGCACTGAGTATATGAACGTCTTGAAATAAGATCACACAAAATTCACCCGACTCCTTTAAGAGCAGGCTGACAGCGGGCCAGGAAAAGGTCCAGACCTGGGAGAGGAGAGGCGAGCACGGGCCGTGGGGAAAGTCGGGGTCTCCCTAGCACTGCCCCCGTCAGGCGGTTGGCTCAGGCTCTCAAGACACCATGAGCCCAGCGTCCCCTGAAACATGGTTTCAAGGTCAGTGGAGAGTACAGTCAGAGTGGGGGGGCCCAGGGCCGGGGTCCCAGCTGGCCTCGGGCCCTGGCTCGCCTTTGCGGCCCACAGGGACCGGCCCCCTACCACTTCAGGGCAAGCTAGCATACACCGGACACCGGATCCAGAACCATCCACGAGCTACTTTTGAGTACTTAATTCTTGCTCTGTTTTTCTCAGTCTTGGAGCTGGACATTCCAATTTAATGTCAAAGCCATATTTACATAAAGAAGACTGGACGAAGACGGCAGGGCCACCCGGCAGGGCCTGAGACACGCCTGTCTGCAGCGGCTGGTCACCTGGCGGAGCTGAGCCGGCCCGAGACTGGCTCTCCAGCCCTGGAGGAAAGCAAGTGGCACACAGGAAGCCCACGCGTCTGCGGCCCTGTCAGCGGCGGCCTGCTAACAGTCCCAGCGCACAGCGCCTACAAAACATAAACCCGCACACGAGCTGTGAAGAGGCCCCGGCTTCTCTGATGACCGGGACACCTGCAGCCATGCCATGCTGTCCACACGTGCGAATCTTGGGGCTCAACACAAGCAACCCGGGCTCACTCTTCATGGACACTGCCCCATGGACAAGCTGCAGGACTGGCTGCTCCTCATGGCCTTGGGGCCACAGACAAGGTCAGAGGAGGCCAGATAGACTCTCTGTGACAGGTCACAGTCCAACACAGTCTCCTTGACGTCTTTTAGGACAACTTCCATGGTCTTTTGCACTTTCCGGGCGTCTCTGCTCTCTCACCTACGGTCCTGGCCTTGGTAAAAAAGCCCCTCCCCATGAGGTGCAGGCTGGTAACCCCCCTCCAGAGAAGGAGCCGGCCTCTGGAGCCCCCAGGCTAAATCTCTGGGTGCTTCCGTGTTCACCCTGTTGCAGGCCTGCAGATTCAATCCATATGTGGTCTTCAGTTTGCTAAACACATTTCTGCCTCAGGGTCTTTGCACGTGCTGCATGGTCTGACTCTTTCCTGTCACTCCTGTCCCTGCTTAAATGTCCCTTGTAGGGAAAAGAAATATAAGAACAAACATACTCTATACTTGTCTAGCAACTTCCCTGGCCATCTAGATCTATCTGCTGACAACAATCTCACAAGAGACTCTTAACATGACCCAGTATCAGCTAGGAGCGCAGGACCTGGAACTGCTTATAACTCATAATTCCAAGTCAACTTTCACTTTTTTTAGGCCTTGTGACTGGCCACAGAGGAGAGTAAGTAGTCTCACTCAGCATGAGGTCTTACTGGCAGGCTCTTCCCAGATGCCAGCTCGGGGCGAGAACATGCCCTTCAGTCAGACTCCAGGTGTTTGGGGTTGGCCCTTCAGAAGAGCCAGAGCTGGTCTCTGCACCTTCAGGGCTGAGTGCGTTTGTTCAGCAAACACCCTCAGCGATCTCCCTGGGTGGCGGGAGCCCTCGGCAGCTTCCTGCCCACTGGTCTATGAGGCATTTCCTGCTGCTTGGCGGTCAGCCAGATCTGCCCACGCCAAGCTTTCACTGGAGTCGCCCCAGGGTGGCTTCTGGTAGCTCAGCGACAGGCCAGCCCCGCTGCAGACAGTGTGCTCAGGCGCCCCACGGCTCGGTCCCTTTTCCCTCTGGGCTTTGGCACCTTCCTTGGATAAAGGTGCGGGGAGGAGCCCTTGGGGTGGCAGCCCACAGGCCCAGACTGAGACATAAAGAGCCATGAGCCTTACATTTCTCAGGGTCACTACCTCCCTGGGGGCTTTTGGCGGGCCCCAAATCCTGAACTCTGGCTTCCCGATCGCTAAGTCAGAACCGATGAAACAGCTGCCTCACTGGCATGTCTGCACTGTGCAGCATTCGACAGAATGGCAAACAGCTACAGCTTTTAGAATTTCCCATAAAAATCTGGGCCTCTGGCCTCCTTTGATGAAAGAAGGGAAACCTAGGAACCCGTGCCCACATTCCTGGTGCAGACAATCCCCTGGCACTGAGCAGCAGCCAGCTCCTTTACTCAGAATCTGGTCAACTTTGCAGTTTGTCACAAGCCCCACCCTGCCCTATAGCCTAACCCAGATGGCTTTATCTCGTTGTGTCCCCGGTGGGGCTGTGGCGGCCTGTGGCTGGCCCTCACCCCTGGGCTGGATGTCCCAAGGTCTCCTCTGCTTCTGCTGGCCGTGACGGTCCTGATATTAGCCCCAAAGCACTCGAAGAGGCCGGGCTGCCCCTGTGGAGGAGAGAGCGCAGCCGCCAGCTCGAGGCTGAGGGCTCAGGGCTACCGCCTCCCCCAGCACAGGGGAAGGGCCCTGCCTGCCTCTGCCAACATTCCGATCCCCTGGGCAGCGAAAGATGATAGCCTCCAAAATGCGCCGCCCAGCCACCGGCCAGTGGGGCTCCTGCCGCCACCGCAGCCTCCTATAATTACCTGCAGTGGTAATAAAGCCCCATTTAGAAACCTTAGAAAGGACCCTGCGAGGAGCTCTCTTTCCTCGTAATTTCCTGGTCACGGAGTTTCAGGGCTGGCAGGGGCTTTCAAAGGCATCTAGACCCACCGGTCACTGGACAAGAAACCCCACTCCAGCGAGACTCGCGGCATCAAGGCCCCCTTCCTCCCCAGCACTGCCGGGCGCTCAAAATTCCGAGATGCGCGGAGGGCAGCCCGCCCAACCCTGGGGTCCCCCCTGTGACGGTGACCCCCACAGCCCCGGCTCCATGGACAGCCACCGAGGCCCAATCACGCGGTGTGCCCCACACCTGCACAACAACCTCACCCAGTCCTGGGGGCTCCTGGGAGGTGCTGTCTACTCGCTGTTTTGCAGAAGTGGCCAGGGGGCCCCCAGGGCTCGGGGCCCCAGCTCCAGCTTGCACGGCCTGTAGCTGCTGGAGCCGGTTTTGATCCCAGGGATGTGAGGCTGAGGAGTTAGGTTGTAGGCTCGACCTTGCCTGCCGTTCTAGAAGGACAACCTGGAGCGAGGAGCGGCCAGGAGCTGAGCTGGCTGAGGAGGGACTGTTTATGCTGAATCTCTGAAGGCTGAGCAGAGGAGGACGAGGGCCAGCTCGGCAGCCAGGCCGAGGCCCTCTGGTCAGCCAGGGAGCGGCTGGCAGCGTGACAGGATCCATATATAGCCTCCAGGCCCGGCAGTTCCCCTCCCAGGTAAACACCCGGGAGCAGCTGGCACTCACCGAAAGTTCTAGATATTAAAGGAGAACAAGTTCTGGGCTTTCCAATTCCGAGAAGGCCAGCCAGGATGATGCGTCTATTCGAACGCACAGCAGCAAGGTGAGCACCAGGGTGGCGACAGTCACCGCTCCAGCTGCCTGGGTACCAGGAACCAGGCCAGGGACACAGGGGCTCAGTAAACAAATCTGATGAGGCGTCATGTTTCCAGTGAGCGCGCTTTGTGAGCTCTGAGGGGACTTCAGGACTAGCTCTGAGGGGACTTCAGGACTTCACTGTCTCGCCACTCACCACTTAGACGTGCAGCATATTTTCCCGAACAGCACCTGGTGTTCAGGTGGGGACCAGAGCCACGAGCCGGACAAAGGGAGCTGAAATTCTTAAGACAATCAGGGAGACAAAAACAGCGTCCAGGCCCTCCCTGGTGGCACAGCGGGTTACAGCGCAGCACAAAGAAGCTTAAGCTACTTCCGCATGAGTTCGATCCCCGCCTGCCCCGGAGGTGACCACATGGCGTGGCAGACCTCTCCTGACCCGCCCGCTGCTCCCTTCAGCAGTGGACTTCATCGATCTGCCTGTTCTGCTCCCCTCTCTGTCTCTGGTGAATCCTCTCACCCTCCGCATCTCTGGCCTGTACCCCAGTTCTGTACGAATAAATAAATAAATCTTAAAAAAAAAAAGGCGTCCAGGGCGTGTGATGAAGCATAGTGGAGGGGCGACTGTGGGTACCTCTCACGGTGAACCCCATGCAGCACCCCTCTATCCCTACATCACCAAAGCTCCAGGCCGGATGCTTCCCACTGCTGCCACTTGTCTCGGCTGCCAGAGAGCGTGAGGACTGTGGGTTTCTCGGAGTCATCCAGACGCTCCAGGACATCCTGGGCCCGGGTTCCGTCCCCTCCGGGACCAGGCCCCTCGGGAGAAGGCCCTTCCCAGGCCCCCACAGAAGGACATCCACCTGCCCGGCCCTTCCCTCCAGCCCCCCTCCTAGGAATCTATTCCAGGAAAGAGCTTAACCTGCCGACGTGTTGTGCAGCAAGGGGTCTGTTTATCATCACGTCCTGCTTTAATACAAACCACCTGCAGCACCCCCGCGCCCCGCCTGAAAGAAATAAAGAGCCAACACCTCCTCAGACTGGCTGACGGACACACTGCACACCAGCATCATTAATAATGAAGAATTTAAAATAGCACAGCAGGGCCCTTCCTGGGGGTGCAAAGGGTTAGGACGTAGCACTGCAAGCTGGCCACAGCCGCCTTCAGCGCAACTTCAACCCCTGCCTTGGAGGTGACCACAGGGCGCGGCAGACCTCTCCTGACCCGCCCGCTGCTCCCCTCAGCAGTGTGCTTTGTCGATCTGCCTGTTCTGCTCCCCGCTCTGTCTCTGGTGAATCCTCTCATCGCCCCTGCACCTCTGGCTTGTACCCCAGTTCTGTATGCAGAAATAAATCTTTTTAAAAAGTAAATAACACAGCAAACTTCTGCTATCCAGTTACTCTGGGAATAAAAACAAAGAAAACAGGATCTGAAGCTGAATTACTGCCTAGCTGCACAGGAACCTACAGCACTGTGGCAGGAAACGCGGGTGTGTGGGCTCCACCCCTGCCCCTCGCCTTCATGCTTTGCTTTTTTCTCAGGTTCTTCTTCCGTAGTCACAGCTACTTTTATGATTGGAAATATAAAACTACCAAAAATAAAAGAAGAGAGAAAATAGCACATAAAACGCAGCGGCCTCCAGCAGCCCGACGCCAGGTGTCTCGGGCCTTGAACCGGTGCTCTGTCCGCGCTGCATTTAATGGAAGAGCCTCCGGGTTTTGGGGGGGCTTCATTTCCAGAGGCGGAGCCCCAGAGCAGAGACGGGAAAGAGGAAGCAGTTTGGGGTGCTAGCGAGAGCAGGAGGGCGGGAGGTGCGATGCAGAAAGCCAGCTTCATTCAATTCTTTAAAACACCTAAGAAGGTCAAGCGACTTTTCCAGAGTGAGGCAGGACGCCATTCCTGCTTCTGAGCTGCCCAGCGACCACCTGCCCCCCTGCCCCCGCCCCAACTGGAAGGCCTTGGGGCAGAGCCATGTCCACCCAGGAACACTGGCAGGCTCAGAGCGGGCCGCCGACTGGTCTGACGCCACACAGTTGGCACAGGTTAGAAGATGACCCTCGAGTCCTTCACCCCACACCGCCGTTGGCCCTGGGCTGGTGCTGGCATCCAAAAGCTGGGGTTCAGTGGCTCTGGGTCAATCCACAGACCCCCCAAGAGCCCAGGTTTCATTTCGCAACCGGCCACAAACCTAATACTGACCTCACAGGTAAAATGCCCAGCCCCCGGCCCTGTAAGGGATACTACCGCTTGTCAGCACTGTCTCCTCTGCAGCCACGTCCTGCACTGGTCTCGGGTGTGCCCCTGGGTGTGCCCCGCCTCCCTCCCAGGGCCAGGGCAGGCTCTGCTGTGACTGCCCCCATCCAGCAAGGAACAGGTGCTGGAACCGAGCCTGGGGGCGGAAGGTCTGGATGGAATTCCAAGCAGAGAGCGGCTCTGCACGGGCCTTCCGTGGTGGCTCCAGGCTCTGCTTTCTGGCTCCGTGGAGCCGCTTCTGGCCAACTGTGCTCAATTCCTGTCTAATTCCAAACAGATGGGGCTGTGCCCCACCCTACCCCACGTGGCCTGCCCCCAGAAAACCCAGAGGGCCCCGCCTCTGACCCCACTAGAGGGGAGCGGTGCCAAGGCCTCCTGGGGAGGCAGGTCACAGCACCCCCACAGCCCTGGAGGTCACTGTGGCCGCCAATCAGCACAGAGGCAGAGGTGGGAACGCCCAGGCCCGCAGAGCCCAAGGGCCAGCCCGACCCAAGCCTGTGCAAGCTGCAGCCACAGCACCCCCGCAAGGTGACACCCCCACACGGTGACACCCCCGCAAGGTGACACCCCCACAGGTGTGCGGCTGCTGCTCCCTCCGCGCCCGAGAGCCACAGCCCTGGGATCAAGCACATGCACCCCGCCGGCTGCCCGAGTCTGAACCCAGCTCAGTCAAATCTTTGCTGAGCACCCCAGGCGGGTCCCTTAACCTCTCTGTGCTTTCCCCCAGCCCACACTCGTGCTTCGTGAGTGGGACGTTGCCAGTTGGCACCTGGCCTGGAGGGGCTTTGCCAGGGCAGATCAGGAGTTCATGAGTCACACCTCCGGTGGAAGGAGCGATGCGGCCCAGCACAGTGCACCAGTGACCTTGTGTCAGTCCAAGGTCAACGCCCTTGGGATAGCCAGGACCCACCTTAGGCCCGCAGTGGGTTGGCACTTACCGCAGCCCACAGACATACAACCGCCGCCACCCCCCCCTTTTTTTTTTTTTTAAAGATTTATTTATTTGTGCATACAGAACTGGGGTACAGGCCAGAGGCTCAGGGGCGGTGAGAGGCTTCACCAGAGACA
>NW_004567110.1:5263311-5273110 GCF_000260355.1 Condylura cristata | reverse complement strand
GATGAAGCACACTGCTGAGGGGAGCAGCGGGCGGGTCAGGAGAGGTCTGCTGCGCCATGTGGTCACCCCCGGGGCAGGCGGGAATCGAACTCATGTGGAAGCGGCTTTAGATTCTCAGTGCTGCGCTTTAACCCGCTGCGCCACCAGGGAGGGCCCACCACCCCCCCTTTTAATGAGGGTTGATGAGTTATTAGCATCTCGATTTTTCAGATGAAAATCTGAAACACAGAGAGGTCCCGGAAGTGCCCAAGGTCACCCAGGCCATGAGTGTAGCCTCAGGACGCAAGGCGGGCAGAGTCCACCCTGCGGAGCGCTGAGCCACCAGGCTGTGCTACCACGAAGCTGGCAGCCTGGATGCCCACGAGAGCTCCCTGCCGCTTTTCTCGGTCTGGCAAAGGCAGCTGGAGCTGGGGGGTGGGCTGGCTGCTGCCCGGGCAGCTTGCATTTCGGCAAAACTAGGGGAGGGCCCTCCACCCAGCCCTCCTCCCACAGACAGGGCCGCCCTCCCCAGCCTCCTGAGGCTCCTGCACTCCAGAGCCTCTCACCTGCTGCCGCCTCCCACCACTCAACCCCAGGCAGCTCCCAGGGGCCCTGCAGACTCTTCTAGATGCAGAGGAGGGAAGGGAGAGAGTCGATGAAGAGTCCAAGCTGCCAAGCTCACATCCAGAGCCACCAAATCGGCGGGAAGCCGCACTGAAGGGTCTGTCTAATCCAGAGTTTGCTTCAACCAGCTAGTGTCCTTTTTACACAGACATCTGGCTCCATGGAGAAAGGGATCTTGAGCGGGCAGGGCCCGAGGGCCCCTGGTTTCTGAGGTCCAACTGTAGTCTGAGAGAACACTGGGGCTGCAGGCGACAGACAAACCTCTGTAAATGTAAACCCTGCAATTCCGGGTGAGGATAAGGCAGTGAGCAGCGCTGCCCTGGGTGGGGTGGCTGGGCCTTGGCCTTGGGGCGCTGTGCACAGAGGGGCAGAGCGGGGGTCAGGGGCCAGCCTTGCAACATTGTGCCTCAGGTGCGGGGGGCACCTTGGTTCCCAGGTCCCAGGAGCGGGAGTTGTGGGAGTGAATGAGGACGTGAGGGCCAGAGGCCACACCTTGAGGGCCACGAGCACTGGACAGCCCCCTGGGCCCTGGGCACATCCCTGCTCTCAGCCGCAGAACATCGCAGCCAGGGGCCCTGCTGGCGGTGAGAAGCCAGGGCTCGCCCAGGCGAGCTGGCTCGAGTCCACCCGAGTCTTGGACCCGCATCCGGCTGCCCTCACAGTTAGCTGAGTCCCAGGGGCTCCGCGTCACCCCCTGGGAAGGGCTGAGAGAGGCGGTCTCAGGGGCTGGGGGAGGAATCTTGCTTCTGCCCATCCAGGGACCCGAGCCTGAGGAGGGGTCTTGCCTGGTGAAGAGAGCATGGACCAGCTGCAGTCCTGCCTCCAGCACGGACGCTGTGGCCACAGGCAATGGCTTCTGTTCCCCACGCAGCAGTGTCCTGAGCTGGAGAGGTGGGTGGCGGCTGAGTGGGATCTACTCGGGTGCGTGGGTGCTGAATCCTGTCTGTGGCGTGACAGCTTGGGCAGGGGGTCCTGAGAGGCCCCCGTCAGAGTGCTGGTTCCAACCGGGACTGTGTCCTGGCCCTGCGGGAGCTCAGGTCAACAACTGAGACTCAATTTACCTGTGTAATGAGGAAAATCCCCACGGCGTAGGCTGTGGGACAATTAAATGTGTGTGGATCATGCTGGAGCAGACAAGGTCCTACTGTGTACATGTCAGGACTCCAGCCATGGAAACTTCCAGAAGATCCAGACGCAGAATGGAAGAGCCTGCCTTCAGGTAGGTGCACTCAGGGGCCCCCAGCCCTGTCCCACCCTAGTTCCTGGAGAGGTCAACCAGGTGCTTAGAAATCTGTGGGCACGGTCAGGAAGGGGCGGCCCAAGAGCTTTGAGTCAGCTATTGAGCTGATCCCCAGAGCCACTTCGAGGAGACTGAGCCCAGCCCCACCCAGGGCATCTTAAATCATTGCAGAAATGTTGTCTCTGGAGAAGGACCCTGGGGAGCAGGCCCAGCCCCTGCTCAGGGCAGGGAAGGAAGGGGGAGAGTGGCTGGAGCCCCGGGCATCATCCCTGCACCCTGTGCTGGATGAGTCTGAGGGCGCAGTGCAGGGCACTGAGCTGAGTCCCTGTCAGCGGGGTCCCAGGAGTCAGCAGAGTGAGGGCGGGGCAGAGCCAAGCCTTCCGTCCACGGCCTGGGCTGAGTCTAGCCAGGCGTAGCAGGGCGCCCGGGGCTGGTCGGTTTCTGTAAATGGAGCTTTGTAGACACAGCCGGGCCTCGTCCCTCACGTCTGCTCTTGGCACCACAGGGGCAGGCCGGTGACCCACCACAGAGCAGCCGGCCCACACACCCTGTCTGGCCCTACCGTCCACCAAGCGACCCTGCTCCGGGCCTCGAGGCGCCATGGGGCAAGATGGGAACCCGTTCTGAGCTGGGGTAAGGCCAGTGCTGAAGCAGAGGGGCCTCAGGGGCTGTCTCCTGGGGAGCAGTGGAGTTAGGATTGGCCAGAGCACAGGGACCTTGCCAGGAGAGGAAACGGGGAGCAGGCACCCCTGGCAGAGACCAGCTGTGCAAAGCCGAGCTGGGTGCGCGCTCAGCCCGGGCTGCAGGGCGGGTCCTGCCCTGAATCTCACTAGCTGCTGTGGGAGTGACACATGCATGTCTAGGCCGGATCCAGGGCAGCCGGCCTCGCCAGAGGGGTCTGGCACCTCGTGGAGAATTTGACAGGCAGGCGCCAGGCAGAGGAGTCGAATACCTGGCGGGGGAGTTTGGGGGGCCCAGAGGCAAGGTGAGCGTTCCATTTGGGGATGGGAGGCACCATCAAGGGCCCTCCAGGACCCCCAAGAAAGGTCTGGGGGTTCAGAGGTGGGAGTGATGCCCCTAAACTGGGGTGGGGGGTCCTGAAGCCCAGGGCCAGCCTGGGATCCATTTGGCAAATATAGAAAACCGGAAGGCCCAGCTTCTTTCTATCCGAAGCTGGAGTGCGAGGCCGGGGGTCCAGCTGGAGGCCATGGGAGTCCAGGGCAAGGCACCTGTCACACCGGGCACAGAGGTCGCCACAAACCCTCCCCCTCATCTTTCAGCCCCTCCCACTCTGCAGGGGCGCCCCAAGTTCAAGCCACCAGATACACCCCTTCCACCTCAAGCTTGGCAGTGACCAGCAGTGCCCCTTACTCTCACCGTGCCAGGTGATGCCCTCATCCCCCCAGGCTTTGCTCAGCTTTCTGCCCCCATCCCCCAGCACTCTCGCCTTCCTGCAAATCCTGGGATCTACTTATTCACTCTCGACTGTATCAGAAATCGACCCCCCAGCCCCCAGCCCTCCGAAAGGGCTTTTCACAAGGGAGCTTTGTCGGGTTACTGACTCACCGCCTCTCAAGCCTGCCTGGTACAGGAGGCCTCTGATCGGTATCTGGGTGTCTGTTCACCGCAGTAATGAATAAGCCAGAGTGAGGGGTGGTGGAGTGGGCTGGCCGTTCCCTGGTGAAAGTCCACCCACTGCCCCCAAGCCCGGCAAGGGCAGACAGGGCATCAGGCTTTGGTGGGACTGGCCGGCCTCTCCTTCCTCAACTGCTCTACCTGTACCTGTGGAGAGACCTTCCAGGCGGCCTGCTTTTTCTGCTCTGGCGCCTCGGTGTGTTTCAGAGACTAAGGGAATAAAAGGAAATAAAGTGCACCTTTGTGGGTGTAGCCAGAGAGATCCTGACATTTCAGGGAAATGTCCCTTTAGAGATGGGCCACTGGCCCTGCACCCCGGCGGTCCCCCAGGAACCAAATGGGGTCTCCAGGACTCCCTGGGATTTGCACTGGGGACTCCTTTGATTTCTGCCCTATGCATGCCCAGATGTTCTCATTTGGAAGAAGAGAAAGCGGGGGCCCTCAGGAAGTGTCACCACGGCCTCACTGGGGCTTCGGGAGACCCAAGGGGGAGAGGCCTGCAGGCCCTGGGCTCTGCGGCAGGCCGGCTTCCAGCTCAGGCCCCCGGGGATGTGCTCCATGAGGCGCCCTGTGCCCAGGGGGCTCCCCCTCCTCCTCACCCGGGGAGGGGTAGAAACGCCTCAGGCATGGCTCTGTTTAACATTCAGACTCTTACATGTGATGTGCAATCTCCGAAATGATGTAGCATGGGGGACTTTTGCTGCAGTGACTTAGAAATGACTGTGGGCCTTCCCCAGTGGTGCAACAGGCTAAAGCGCAGCTCGATGGAGCAGTTACAGCCGCTGCAGCCTGAGTTCGATCCCCTGCCAGGGAGGGACCCACAGGGCGCAGCATTCTCCTGACCTGCCCGCTGCTCCCCTCAGCAGTGGACTTTGTCGATCTGCCTGTTCTGCTCCCCACTCTGTCTCTGGTGAATCCTCTGACCCTCCCTCACCTCTGGCCTGCACCCCAGTTCTTGTATGCATAAAGAAATCAATCTTAAAAAAAAAAAAAAGAAACCAATGACTTTGGTCTCTGCATAGGACAAGTCACATATGTCACATATGATATGTGAACATGTGCACTGGCCCGTAGTCTACCTACACAGGACATCGTGTCGTCCATCGGAAACACACTGTCAGCAAAATGGCATGTAAAGAAAGCAACTTTATCCATGGGCTAGATAATATAAACAAAGTTATATTTTTACAAAATATTTCTGGTCAAAAAAAAAAAAAAAAAACACACACACTAAACTTTTAAATAAAGACCCAAAGCACTTCTCACTTCTTTTCGTAAACAATCGTGGGCATTCAGCCATTTGCTCATGCCAAACTGCGTATCCAGTTCAGGTTCCCGTGGCCGGAGTCCACCCCAGCAGTGCAGAGTGCAAGGGGGGACCCCACCTTTCCATCTCAGGGCATCCACGCCCACATTCACTCCAGCCAGACAAGGGGTCACGCTGACAAGCCTCAGGGGCTCATCTCCGGGACGTGGGAGGGCGCCCCATGCAGACAGAGATCCTCGCCAGGCATCGATTTCTGTATCATCAACATTATAGCGAGGCCAAGTTGAACAAAATGACCAGGGAAGGCTTGCATTCGCCTTTGACCTAACAGCTAGGGCATTTTGAGATGTCGGTGAAAACCCTGTGATGGATCAAACGTGCATGACTGCTGTCCATCTATGTGGCGCTATGGCCAGCTCCACAATCCTGGTCAGCCAGCACTGTCTGGTATATTTTTCTGCAGAGCTGGCCAGTGGGGTCAGGCAGGAAGTGCAAGAGAGGGCTGGGCTCTGGAGCTAACCACGTACCTAAAAAGCCCAGCAACTTCACCTGGTTTTCGCTGTGCATCTGCAGGTAAGTCACTTAACCACTCTGTTCATCATTTGCAAAATGGGGAGGATGAGCAGCACCAGCCGGCAGCTGGCTGTGGAGGTAGAGCTGTCCACGTCTGGGACTCTCGGCAGAGCAAATGGTCCTGCGGGCCGCACGCTGCACTGGCAGTTTCCCCACCAGCACCCCACTCCCCAAGGTCAGGTGCCTTATGAGAATGCCACCCCTGAAGTGGGGTAAGAGGCCAGCAAGCAGAAACGCAGGGAAAGGGACTTTGAAAAACCCCAGGTGATTACAATGAAAAGCCACTTAACGTGAACAGAGTAGCCCAAGAGCAAAGGTTTGGGGGACCAAATCATTCAGCCTACCCTATAATGGACCCCAAAATTCTCACTGCCAGGCTTGCAGACAAGCGCTTGCCAGCCCCCTGCAGCAAACAACACTACTGCCCAGCCAGACCCTGCAGTTCTGGGACCCTGAGGGAGCCCCCTGCACGCCCGGCGGGCATTCCAGGAGCCAAGAGTTCACCTGGTCCATACCTAAGGAGGCTCTGGCCCCCCAGGGGCACCCCACTTACCTAGGGTTTTACGTGTGTTTAAAGATTTATTTATTTGTGCATATAAGAACTGGGGTACAGCCCAGAGGTGCAGAGGGTGAGAGGACTCACCAGAGACAGAGTGGGGAGCAGAACAGGCAGATTGACTGAAATCCACTGCTGAGGTGAGGGGAGCAGTGGGTGAGACAGGAGAGGTCTGATGAGCCAGGGAGGTGACCCACATGGTACATCTAGGCTTTTGCATTTTAAACTGAGAAACTTGCATCACTTTTGCTTGAGGGAACTCCCACATTGCACGCGCATCGGCAAGTCTGGCCACATCTGTGCATCGTGCCGCTTCTCCCGTTGAGTTATACGGACATAACTCTTATTTTATTCCACTCACCCTCCATGCTCAGCACAGTGCTCAGGCTGCTACCTGGGGCTGAGCAAATGAATGAATGAAGGGAAAAGAAGAAGAGAGGGAAAACGTCTCAGAGTTGACGTGCACTCTGTTGATTGCACTCACTCACCTTGGATTTGCTGCTTGAAATGTCCAGAACAAGTTAATCCTTTTTCATCCAGCAGCCTTTCAGATATTCAGAGACAGCCCCCTGCCTGCCAATCTCCTCTCTCGCAGGGACACAGCCCCTTGCTGGAACCATTGCTCTTTACAGGTTATCAGTTCCAGAAATTCCACCCGCTTTTCAGTGCAGCCTTTTTTAATATTTAGCAACTGCCGGCCTCTTATCTGGCTGGAGCCCTTGGCCTCCCCTTTTGCCTCTGGGCCCGCTGATAACATTTATTTGTTTCTGGAGGAAATGCCTGGACTCTGAGGCAGTGCCCATGCCTGTGACTCCCCATGGCTGCGAGGATGCACTGGGGCCAAGAGGCCACTGCCCCGAACAGAACAAATGGCCCTGTATGCTTCTGTGATAGGGGTCCCCAGGAAAGGGGAAGGTCAGGTTCCCTGCCCCACCCAGAAGGAGGGTGGAGCTGAGCAGAGAAAAAGGAGAGAGGAGGAGGGAGGAGAACAGAAGGAAGCTGGATGGAGAGCCCAAAAGAGCTCTCAGGAAGCCACAAGGAGCTGTGAGTCTGTGAGGGAGAAACCAGGCTTGTTTCCTGGCCCTGGACTGGCTAAGGCAGATATGGGTGAGAGACCTGCAGGGAGGTGACTCTGGCCGTGTTTATATTGATTTGATTTTGCTCTTTTCCTCCCAGCCTTGTCTGGCCATTTCTGACCCTTTTCCATGGGTCCCGGCGAGAAGGTGCTTTAATCTAGTGGCAGCTTTCAGGCCTTGCTCTGGGCCAATCCCTTTTGGGTTGACTTTTGCCCACGAGGGGATGGGTCACTTCGGGTGTTTGATTTAGATATTACATTCTTTGTCTTCGGTATTGTATACTTGTAACTGGGTGATCCCTGGGAAAGGGGGATGTTCCAGGTTCCCTGCCCCACCCAGAAGGAGGGTGGAGCTGAGGAGTGAAAAAAGGAGAGAGAAGGAATCTGGAGGAGAAGAAGAAGGAAGCAGGATGGAGAGCCAGAAGGGAGATGTGAGGAAGCCACATGGAGCAGCGAGCATGTGATGGAGAAACGGGGCTTGTTAACTGGCCCTGGACTGGCTAAGGCAGATGTGGGTGAGAGACCTGCAGGGAGGTGACTCTGGCCGTGTTTATAGTGATTTTGATTTTGCTTTTTTCCTCCCAGACTTGTCTGGCCATTTCTGACCCTTTTCTATGGGTCCCGGCCAGAAGGTGCTTTAGTCTCGTGGCAGCTTTCAGGCCTTGCTTTGGGCCGATCCCTTTTGTGTGGACTTTTGCCCACGTGGGGATGGGTCACTTCAGGTGTTTGATTTAGAAGTTATATTCTTTACGTTCCGTATTGTATACTCACTGTATTAAAGTTCCTTTTCATTAAAGTTTTATATGTTTTGTCTTGATACAGCGGATGGCAGAGCCCACTTAGAGCAGGCAGGTTGAGGGGCTCAGGGGTGCCCCTCTCTCCCTGTCCTGTAACAGATTTGATGTTCTATAACAGATTTGGCGCCCAACGCTGTAGGATTCGAGCCATCCGTGGTTAGTCAGCCCCATGGGGGAAGTTGGCTTCTTCATGGCACTGACTACCTTAAACGCAAACGTGGTTTTTGTTTCTAGTTTTTTTTCCTGATGCAGATTTGTTGTTAAAAACTGGCTTGACCTTGTGAAAATTCTATGTGTATGTGTACAATTTTGCTGTGGTCACTTGCTAATAGACTTGATTTTCTGGAAATTGTGTAGCAGTTTTACTCAAAAGAGAATAGTTTGGACCATGTGCACAGATCAAAGATGGCGTCTGAGGCCCTTGGCTGGCTTTTCTGAAACTTGGAAGTTTTTGTTCTTTTGGGCTCCTCCTAAGATTTTCCACTTCCTTTGTTAACTAAAGTTAAGTTGCTAGGACTTGGGACTTTTTTTGTGATCTCTGCTGTTTTGCAGATCTTGTTAGCATTTCTAAAGGCAATGATGGGTCTTCCAAAGGTAGTTTGCTTTGACTTTGACTACTCCCTGATCTCTGCCTTAACCAATAATGGAGCAGTGGTGTTTAAGTTAGCAAATAAATATATGCTTGGATGCAAAGAAAGACTAAGCCTTCATAAGTAACTGGTAAATGGATTCTTGGAGATAGCTTGAATTTTTGCAAAGTCTAGATCAGAAAAGTTAGAAAAGATATTGAGTCTAAAGGGTTTGCTGCTGTGAATTTTGTCTACACAATTTGTTTGGGGCATATTTGCCATTTGAATTCTGGATCTGTTTGATTACTGGTGTAAGACAAGATTCTAAGTTTCTGTTTCCTACTGAGGAAGGTCTGTTGTGGAAAGTGCCTCTTTATAGTGTATGGCGTAATTATACCAGGTTTTCATACCTGTGTTGTTGTGTTTTCTCCCTTGTGTGGGGAGTTACAATCAATAACTTGTATGTTGAATTTGCTTTTTCAGCTTCTGTGCTAAAGTGGACAACAGAAGTAAGCAGATGACTCCTTTTAACTGAAAGTTAACTGCTGACTTTTGATTTTGCTTTTTCAAGTTCTGTTCCAGGAAACCCAAAGATGGAAAGCTTAGTGGCCAACAACAAGATGACTGCTTTTGCTTGAAAGTTAACTGTTTTTACTTTTGTCGGCTGTATAGGATACCCAGGGTTGACTTCTAACTAGTGGAAATGCTTAAACACTGAAAAACATGTAACTCTTTTGATTAATAAAACTTTTTCATCCTATTTCCAAAGTCTTAGGTTTGATAACAACTGAAACCTGTGATTTCTGCCAGCAACATTCCATGTTTTTTTTTTTTTCCGGGGAATTTTTGAGATTTTTCTGAGCCTATGGAGTAAAAACTGTTGGGAGTGACCAAAGATTTACTGACAAGGAAAGAATTGAGCCTTGCATCCAAGCTTGATATGGGAATAGCTGAAGGGGATAACAAAGTGATAGTCAAGTGGGCCTAGCATCCCTTAGATACAGGTGGGAGGAACTGGGCCTTGCACCGGGGGACACAGCGATGAGTCACCCTTTGGAATGTGAGCCTAGAATCTACATAAAAGACCCTTCCCCCTTTATTGGCTTAGCAGTAGCTGCAGACCCCTCCTTATTCTGCCAAAACTCCACAGACACCTATCTTCCACTCCCGATTCTTATCTCCCTTGAGCCAACCCTCAGCCCAGAGTGCCTTACTCTTCACAGGAGCCCCCAGCTGTGTCTGAAGTGCCTTGATCACACTATCAAGGGCTTGCAAATACAGCCATTTGCATGTAAGTAAATATGTAGATATTTGCATATTTAAATCTAATATCTTCACCAGTCCAAGTGACTTAGCTTCTACTCACTCACCACCAAAGAAATGTTAAAAGTAATTCCATGGGAGAAATTATTTGCACAACATATAACTGATAGGGGAGTCATTGTTGGGAATGTTGTAAAAAGTAAGTTCTCACTAGACAGCTC